>NC_040908.2:121040179-121343209 GCF_004126475.2 Phyllostomus discolor
GCCTTGTGCTGCCGGATGATGGCGTCCGAGCCTGAGGTGGGAGACAGACCGGAGGTGAGGCGGAATCCTGGCCCTGGCTCAGACTCGATAATGGGGCGGATGATGGGGCCGGGGGCAGTAGTAGACTGAGGCCGCTACCTGCCAGCATCCGGTGCACGGGAGGTGTGACGTCCACCTCGGATAGCTGCTCGAAAGTGTCTGGGTGGTAGAGACACACGTGGGCACTGCCTTTCAAAGTCACCCACACACCCAGGCTGGAGTCCACCATGCACGCCACGCTGCGGCTGGAGTCCTGTCCCACGGAGAACGTGTGCTGGGTGGGGGACAGAGAGCAGTGGGGTGACTGGCAGGCTGGCCTCCCGGGTCCCTCCCTGCCTGTGCTTCTCCAGCACCCGCGCCTCCCTCGTCACCCACAATGAGCCCCTCCAGGAAGCCTGCTGGCACCCGCAGCAAAGCAGCCTTGCTCCTCACACCCCGACTGGTCTGGATGACCAACCCATCAAGCTCTCACTGGAGCCTCCCACTAAATCCTCAGGAACCAAAATGGAGGTGCCCGTTGCCCGTGAAATTTGAGTGATTTAGGGGTCAGAGGATTTCAAAGCTTGAAGGGGTTTAAGAGCAATCATTGGCCTCTCCCTGGACAGCTGGATGCTTTTCTATGCCCCCCTCCCTACAGGCTCATGGCCCTCTCCCGCAGGCCCGGCTCACCTAGGGCCGCACCCACCACCACCCACCCCACCCCAATGGCTACCTCCAGCTGTAGTGTGTCCGGGTTGAGGACCAGCACTCGGTTCTGGCAGCCACACCACAGCCGCCCGCCCACAGAGACCATCTTGGTGACAGGGCTCCCCTGAGCACCCAAGGTCACAGACTTGAAGTTCTGGGGGTCCCAGAAACGACCTGGGGTGGGGGTGGGGTAAGGAGAACAACAGACCCAGTTCAGTGTTGCGTTTGAGCCTCACACTCTCCTAAAATGAGGTGCTAACGACCCCATTTAAAAAAAAAAACGAGGACACCGAGGCCCCCTCCCCAGACACAGGGCCCCGGGGCCCAGCCTCTCTCAGGAGGATGCCCTAACACCAGCACGGGGCTCTGGGGGTTGGGGGAGCTGGGCCTTACCTGCTTCTCTTTGGTAGACCACCAGTTCCCCATTGGCCAGAGACACAAACACCTGGTTATTCAGGTACCTAAGCAGGAGAACACAGGGGGAGTCAGGGGCTTCAGGGGACCAAAGCAGGTCACCTGGGGCCAAGGACACCACAGACAACATGGCTACGGTTCCCGAGAGGCCACCCCCGCAGGTGAGACAGCTTGCGTCCACGAAGGGGCACTGACTGCCCACGGCCGCACAGTGTGTGAGAGGCACAGCTGGCCTGGGGCCAGGCCGAGGGCCTCCAGCGGCCAGCGACAGGAGGGGCCCACAGAGCAGGGGGCCCCAGGGGAACAGAAGGAGGTCTGTGGGGACATCTGAGGGGGTCTGCCCTGAAGGGCAGCCGGGGGCCTTACAGGATGCAGGTCACGGAGGCTGTGTGCTGGAGCTTCATGCTGTTCCTACGGTCGCGGATGCTATCGGAGGACTGGTACACGTGGACACTGCGGATCAGGGACGGGCACCTGTGACCCGTGTGTGGGCACACCTGTCCCCGAGCCACCCCTCCACCTCTCTGTCTCCACCACCATCTCCTCTGTGCCAGGCAGCTGGCTGCCCACGGGACTGAGATCCCGCAGCCTCCCTGTGAGTTCAGACCCACTGGCAGCCTGGGTGGCAGTGCCCCTGGGGTCTGCCCAACGCCCTCCTGCTCCTTCAGAAAACCTGATTCCCGAAGCGAGGAGCTCAGGGTTCCAGCACCGTGACCCTGGCCCCTTCCGCGTCCCTACCAGCCGTCCTCGGTGCCCAGCCACACGGAGCTCTGATAGGCCTCGGGGTCAACGCTCAGCAGGTCCTCCAGGCTGCCCCGGGTGAAGGAGCCACGGCTGGAGCGACGGAGGGCTCTCCCGTCCACTGGGCTGGGGCCGCAGGCGCCGCTGGGCCCAAAGGAGCCGGATAGCGGCAGGAAGCCGGGCTCCTGCTCCTCCTCCGAACTGGTCGTCTCGGCTGCAGCCTCCTTGGAGCTTGGGGTCTCCTCATCTGGGGGGGACAAAGGTCTCTGTCTCCACTCTCCTCTGCCAGGCCACAGCCCTGACGCCTCTCTGGGCCTCGGTCTCCTCCCGAGGGCCTCCCACAGCTGCTTCCCTCAACCCCGAGACCTCAGCACCAGCTCTGGCCTTGTCAGTGGGCCCACCGACAGCGCAGCGTGGCCAGCCCCCAGTCCTGGCCTGTCCCTCAAAGTCCACCATGGTCCCGTGGACAAAGGGGCCAACCACTCCACTCCCCCTCCATCTTGAACTCGCCAGTCACTCCAGGACCTGCCTGCTAGTCCCACGGCCCTCTGGAGCCTCAGTGGCACCGCCCTGCCCACCTTGCTGCCCGCCCCCCACCCCCATTCTGCATGCTGGCGTCCTGAGACTCGATCCTAGCCTGTGCTTACGCAGGTCCCTCCTCACCCATCAGCACCCTCTGGGTTGCCCCCTCTTCTGGGCAGTCCACCCTGCCTGGCAGCTCTAAGTCGGGCACTCACTGCCAAAGCTAGAGGAGATGGTGGACCGGCTGGCCTGACTCTGCAGGGTCCCGGAGGGGCTGGGCGAAGACTCATCATCCGAGTCACTGTCGAAGGGCACCAACTCTGGGCGGGGGTCACCCTTGGCGGGGCCGGGGGCCATCTCGAGGCCGGACCCCGCAATGGAGATGTGCAGGCAGGGCTGGGGCCCGGGCTCTGCCAGTGTCCCTGCTTCCTCGTCTGCGGCCTCGATGTCCAGTTCCGGCCCAGCAGGCTCGGGTGCCGACTCCTGGGGGGTCCTCAGAGATGAAGGCTGCTCCCTGGGAGACAAAAGGGGCAGGATGAGAGCCCCCAGGAGCCCAGGCTCAGCCCCAATCCCCAGCAAGCCCACCAGGCCCCACCCACAGACACACCCTCGAGGCCCCACCCACGCTCACTGCATAGCCCACAGCCGCCATCACCAGGGTAACCTGGGCGTGCTGGACATGGGAACTCAGTGCACTGGCCTTGTCCACAAGGGCCCTCACCGTGGGCAGCGGGGCTGTAGGCCGGGCACTGCCCCAATGCAGAGGATGCGCGCGGAGCAGACAGCGATGCAGGCCTCTACGTCGGGCTCGGCGCGCAGACTCAGCAGGCACACCTGGCCCACGTAGCCGTCACTGTTGCACACCCACACCTCCGGCGCGGGCTCCGGGCAGCTGCTCAGGGTTGGGGCCGCGCATGAGAACTGCAAGAGGCACCGTTGGGCAGGGGAAGGTGAATGGAGAGATGGCCGCTGGCTCCCACCAGCAGGTGTGCAGGGGCTCCCAACACAGCCCATGTGGCACGCTTTACACATTGAGCGCACACATGCCTGTGATATGGGTATCATTCATTCATGCATGGGCACATACACACACCCTGAGTATGCATATGCATGCAGCAAATGTGAAAATAACTTTTATATATATGTATGAGCTCATACAAGCACATGAACCTTCCACTTGTACAGCCTTTGTACACAAGCACAGACACGTGTGAACACACCTGTGTGAGTGACACATACAGTGTCCGTGAGCATGTGCAGAGAGAGCTGTATACTCAGAAACATAGGGAGCAGTTGCAATACTCAAGACACACATGTAAGTAACACAGAACACATGAACACGTGCTGGCTCTGAATATGTAAACCCATGTGACCCAGGTACATGCACACACCTGCATGCCACTGCGTGTTTTCATGATGGGGATGGCCTTCAGGAACTCAGGGTCCAGACAGCTTTTGCTGGATGCTGCAGTGGAGATGAACAGACAGATAGACACTGCTTAGCATCTACCTCATCCTGCTTCCTGACCCCCCTCCATGTCCCTTCCTCCCCTGCCACTCAGGGTCTCTCAAGGGGGAATGAGGTGGCTGCGGACTATGCCCTCCTTGTCCCCGGCCTTAAGCTCCCAGCTGGTCTCTAAGAATCTTCTAAGTTACAGACCTCGATCCACAGCTTGCCCTGAGCCAGCTTCCTCCCAGTGTGGATGAGATGACAGGTCTCCAGCCACCCTCTCCCCCTCGGGGCCCCTAACTTAAGCTGCCCCAATCCATGGAGCCCTCCTCTCTGCCCGGAGGCCCTGGGGAGTCCTGTGCTTCACTGCAGAAGTCTAGTCCACCCTCCCGCCAGCAGGGACTGGAGCAGAGGACATGCCGTCCTGGGATTCCGGCCTCAGGACGTCTCCGACAGCCGCGACCACTGCCTGGAGGCTCTGGGAGGAGGGTGCTGGCAGGCCCTGGCTCACCCAGCTTCCGCTTGGCCTCGTCAAAGGCCTGCTCAAAGCCAAGGCGGGCGTCAGGGTGGGGGAACTCGAAGAGGAAGGAGTCGGTGCCCTCGGGCCTCGTGGCGCACAGCTCCAGCTTGGTGGGCGGGAAGGACAGCGCGCAGCACAGCGCCTGCTTCTCGGACAGGTCCCGGTGCATGGCGGCCGAGAGGTCCCGCAGCGCGTCGTCCAGGCTCTGTGGGGAGGGAGGCCCAGCCTCAGGCTCCACCATCTCCCCACAGTCTGCTCCTGCCCTGGGGATGTGGCTGGGGACCTGCCTCTCCCCTCACGCAGAAAATGGGGCTCTGCCTCCCCTCTTTCACCAAGGGCAAGTCTGGATCCCCCCACAGACAGGACGGGCCCTCTCTCCTCCCTCAGACGCAGTGAGGCCATACTTCCCCACCCCACTCCCAGCTCGGGGCAGCCTCGGGCAGCGGACGCAGACCTGGTGCGGAAAGCCGAGGCTCTCAGAGAGCTTGCTCATCTGGCCCAGGGTGGTCAAGTCCTCATCCAGGCGGCTGATGGCCTTCTGGATGTTCTCCCGGTTAGTGGCTTGGGATGCCCCTGGTGGGGATAGAGGAAGGCCATGGACAAATCCAGAGACAGACAAGGTCAAGCTGGACAGACACTCCTCCCGTCACTGTCCAACTTGCAGCTGGGTGCGGGGAGTGGCCTGACAAACAGAGCTCGCAACCCCAAGTGCCCAGCAGTGGAGTTAGCAGGCGGCTTGCAGAGAGACCCCGGGCCTGAGAGCAGGGGCTGGGCCTGACTCAGAGCCACACAGCCCAGGGCGCTGGGTCCCTGGAGAACTCCCGGGGAGAGCACAAAGCATGCACAGCAGGTGGCCCTGCAGACTACGCAGCTGCAGCTGGCGAGTTGGCCGGCTGCACGGGGCAGCCTTGCACGGGGAGCCGGCTGGGCAGGCAGGGCCTCGGGCAGTCAAATCTGCTGACTGCAGGACTTTATTCCTCCACGAAGGTGGGAGCAACGCACTGATGTCCTGGATTTCTCTGGTCTAGAGCACACCTGACCACTGCCAGCACCCCTACGCCCCGCACTGACTGGGCAGTGTAGATAGCGGTGGAGTGTGCAAGAGAAGCCACGGCTGGGGGTCCTCCTGCTCCTTCCGAGGGAAACTGTCCCCACAGCTCTCACTGCCCGGGCGGTCACGGTCCCTCCCATGTGACCCTGTCCCAACCCTGGCCGCAGTCAACTGGACCAGCCCTGAACACCTGACCTACAGACAATCATTTGTCAGCTGGTTCTCCAGTGAGAAGGCATGGATTGGGCCAACGGTCAGCTTGGATTCCTACACAGGGGCCCAGGTGGGGCAGGTCTGGGTTCACCTGGCTGAGCGAGCCCCTTCCTCACCTTGGGGAGCACCCCCGCTGAGCTTAGGGACACCAAACACCCCTCAATTAGGCGGATCCTGGAGCAGCTGGGGCCCAGAGGGAGGGGGGAGGACGGCCCACACAGAAGAGGCGGGACGGATCTTGGGAGTTGGGAGGAAGCAGAGAAGACTCAGAGCAGTGAGGAGAACAGACTGACAGAGGGAGAGACAGACAGACAGACAGCAGTACACATACACACACAGCAGGAGGAGCAGGTCCCTAAAGCTGCCTCAGCTCCTCACAGCCCCGAACAGCATGGGGCTTTCTGGCCAACGGCCTTCTGACCGCCCGGGCGTCAGGACTGGAGGGACCGGGTCTGCGTCCCTGCGTGCAGAGCCGCGGGGCCAGGACAGTGCCCGTCACCTAGCAGGAGACACTTCCGCGTGTCTGTGCAGAATCAGTGGCCGATAGGGACAGTACGTCTGTGCTCCCGGCACCGCCCCCGTCCAGCCCCCCCGCCAGCCGGGGCCAGGTCCCTGCCAGTCAGCAGGTGGTCCTTGTGGACCGGTCCTGGCCCGGCTCTGTGGGGGCCAGTCGGGTCCCACGTGCCAGCCCCTCATACTGGCGGGGGGCAGTGAAGACCCAAAGCAGAAAAGCAGACGGACAGGCAGCCAGCCTGGCCACAGCCCAAACCCACGAGGAGGGCCCCGCAGAGGAAGACCCCCACACCCAGATCCCTGGGCAGGCCTGAGGCAGCCCCACCTTTGATGATGTCCGCGTCTTCCAGGGGCAGCTTCCACAGCAGCTTGTATTTGCTGGCCGTGTCAATGACGCTGGCCGCCGTGTACCTGTGGGGAGCCAAGGGGTGCTCTGGCTGGGGCAGGGGTGTGGGGCCCAGGGAGGGACAGCCGCGGCCCCCTTGTCCGAGCCCCCACCCCGCCCCAGCCACTCACAGACTCACGGAGCTGCGCCGCAGGGAGCCCGACTTCCGCTTCAGGGTGGTGCACACCAGGAGGTCCGTGAACAGGAAGAGGGACCGGTCCTTCTTGCCTCCAACTGCCTTCTGTGGGGCCCGAGGCAGCATTCAGGCCCAGAGGCCCACCCTCCTGCCCACAGTGCCCAGGGGGACAGCCAGGCCCAGGGAGGGGCAGGACTCTCCCACAGCTGCCCAGAGGAAGAGGTAGAGGAGGGACTGGACCCAGGGCTCCTGTTGGGGCAGAAGAGCAGGGAGGGCCATGGGCAGCGGGTATGAGCAGAAGCGTGAACGGGGGGGGTGGGACAAGCGGAGAGACACTAGGACACTTCTTACCACTTCGATGACCATCTCCTGCCTCAGGAACCGCCGCATGGGGGCCTGGAGCTGTGGGGCAGGACGTACAAGGTGTTTGCAGGCTGATTATTGATCCTCACCGTGCCCGCCCCACCCCACCCCCCAGGCCCTGGTGACCCCGTGGCCCCACTCTATGGGCCAGGCCGGTGGAGGCAACATCCCATCCCCTGCCTGATGCCGTAAGGCCGCAGGACACAAGGCCGGACACAGGTGTGGAAGAGGGAAGGGGGAGATGCCGACAGACTCGATGCAAACACATTGTGGACACCGCTGTGGACGTGGACACGGCCACAGTTCCAGGTGACCACAGAGGGACACAGACACAGGCAGGGCGGGGCGGGGCTGCACGCACATCCTCCATGCCCTCGATGTGAGCCTCGATCTCCTGCAGGATGCGCGCGTGCCGCTCCGCCTCCTCCGCACTCCGCACGCCCTTATTGATGCGCTCGGCCACCTGCTTGATGTTCCGCTGCGCATCCAGCAGGAGCGGGTGGTCTGGGTGGTCCTCGGGCGTGTGCTTCAGGAGGTCCTGGGGTGAGAATGGGGGCCAGGTCTGCCTGCTTAGCTGCTCTGCTGGGACCTGGGGCCCCACACTGGCTCTGCAGCAGGAAGCACTATGGGTAGATGTCAGGGAGGACTTCCTTTCCTAACTGACACCTGGGGACCAGGCCTCAGAGCCCCCTGCATCCCCACAAGCCTCCAGGCCTGGCCCACCTTCACCAGAAGCTCGTAGCGTGGGATCCGCTGCACGGGCTTGATCATGAGGTCAGATAGCGCCTGCTTCTCCTTGTTCTCACGCATGCTTTGCTGAAATCCAAAACAGGGCCGGGGTGGCCGCATGAGGAATGAAACACAGAGAAGGGACTGTCCAGGGACCAGCCCCCAGGAAGCCCCTGCAGCTCAGCTTGAGGGCAGAAGTTGACCCCACAGGCTAGGACCATGGTGCCCAGGCTGGAAGCTCCTGGGGCCCCCAAAACTGGCCTAAGACGAGGGTGGCTTCCATCCCCCCAGCCCTGGCCCACAGTACCTCTAGGAACTTGAGAAAGGCAGGCCTCGCCTCTTTGGCCACACGTACAGCGTCCTTTGCGTTGAGAAAGTTGTCAATGTAGGCAGAATAGATGTTGACCAGGACATCCTTGGAGAACTGCAGGTGAAGACACAGGTTGGGGACCCTCAAGGTGTTTCCTGCCCCACCCCACCCTGTCCTGGTTTCCACCGATTCAGGAGCCAACATCCTTCCCCTCCAGTTAAAAATGATGCAGTCTCTGAGAGGCAAGGTGGGCATTCCTGAGTGTTGTGTGTACATGCTGTGTGTGACTGTGTGATCAGGTGTGTGTATGTGCACTGATGTGTGCACGTGTGTCTTATCCGTGTATGTGTGCATGATCGCGTGTCGGATGTGTCCTGTGAACTCAGCCCAGGGTCTCTCATTTCCAAGCAGGCAGGTCTTCCCCTGGCTCTCCTCTGAGTGGCAGCTTTGCTCTAGCTGCTTGGCCTTTGTTCCTGTGTTCCCTCTAGCAGGTATGCCCTTCCCCCACCCACATCTCACCCGTCCTCAAGGCTGAGCTCCAGGTCTGCCTCCTCCAGGAAGCACTCCCTGTCCTCACTAGGGCTCTGCCTAGAACTACATCTGGTCTCTGGCTTCCCTTGACCCTCAGGACAATCTCCTCCGAGGAGACAAGTGCCCCCTGCCCCAGTCATGCCCCGCTCAGCGAGGGGTGCCCAGCTGGGGGCTGACACCTGTTGGCTGGCTGACAGCTGGGCTAAATGTGGGGGTTCCTGGGTGAAGCCCCGGCTGGAAGTCAGGACCCCTGGTTCCTGTCTCAGCTGCACCTCCAGAACAAGGGTCCCCTCATGCTGCTTTCAGAACAGCAGGGGCCTTCTGAGACTTTCTTATGCCCGAGGCCCACCCGCATCACCTCAAAAACATGAAAACATGCCCACATCCTATAAAAATAGTACGTTTATTTTTGTAGTAAAATTTTTGGAAGGAGTTTTACAATTTTGCTTTTTAAAATTTTTTGGCTCTGAGTAATCATTTAGTTTGCATTTGGCTATAATTTACTTGCCATCATCATGCATTCTTGGGAATTCTGGCAAAATAACAAAATGTAACTTAAATTTTTCTAATGTAACCAAATTCTTATAAATGAATTCTAAATTTAACAGTTAAAGAAAATGGCATGTTATGTTTTACAGGCATTTGGTTAAATGTTTATTAGTTCTGCTTTTGCAGTTCTTTTTGAGCTTTGAAGCCAATTCTTTTCCAAAGGTTCCAGTCACTATTGTGGGATCGTTCTCTCTTTTTAAAATTTTTATGAGCACTTATTTGAGCCAAACTGATGAAATACACCAGGGTGCAGGGTCTCAAACGCTCCCGTCGGACCCCAGAAAGCACACAGACGGAGGGTGAAGGGAACAGAAGGTGGAACAGAGTGTGCACTCTAGAAGCAGGTGTCCAGGGGGTGGGATCCTGTGCCTCTCGCTGACTATGGCTCTGATCGGGTTATTTTCTCTCTGCCACAGAGCCATCAAGTTTAAATTCAGGGCAACAAGAGCACCTGTTTCCTGGAGTTGTCGATATATACAGGGTGGGGCAAAAGTGGGTTCACAGCTGTTTGATGGGAAATAATACAGCACTCAATAAACACTAATACAAGAATAAACCCTGTGTTTTGAGTACTCACAACTGTAAACCTACTTTTGCCCTGCCCTGTATAATGTATTCAGACCAATGCCTAGCACATATTAAGTGACAAATAGTTAGCTATTATTGTTGAAATATCTGATGGAGACAAGAGCTAGTCAAGGAAGGGGCTGAGGACAGTACTAGCATCCCTTTGAGGGCTGGGGCAGTGTTAGCGCCAGTTCAGGGTCGGGACTAGGGTAGGTTAGTGCCAGCAGCCTGCGCTGGGTCCGGGCTCAGGTCAGTGACTGTTCGGGATTAAGGTCCCCACCCGAGTCTAGCCAAGACCCAGGGCTGGGCAGTGTCCAGGTTCAGCTCAACCCAGAGTCTGGGATCAGTACCAGGGTCTGGTCAAGTCTTGGGATTACATCTGGAATCAGAATCCGTGTCCAGGTGAGGCGGAGTGGGGGGTCCGCAGCAGCAGCCGGCCCCAGCCAGGAGGTGCGTGGGGGCTGCAGCCACAGCCACGGCCGCAGGGGCACTCACCGACTGGATGAGCAGGTGTCCCACCTTCTGCTCGGCGTGCCAGGTCTGCACGCAGTGCCGCACCTGCTCCAGGAACTGCTCGTGGTGCTCCAGGAGCTCAGGGATCTGGTCAAAGATCTCGTCCACCAGTGACGGGTCACACAGCAAGGAGTTCTCGGCCTGCTTCAGTGGCTGCATGTAGCCCTGGAGGAGCCATGAGGTTAGTACAGGCCCCCTCAGAGAGAGGGCACCCCAAACTCCTGGCACAGGTACACACCGAGTCACCCAGGCCTGCAGCTCAGGGGCCCTGCCTCCTGGGTCTCCCTCACTAGACGCAGAGCCCCAGGAGGGAGACAGGAAGACCCACCCTCATGCCCCGCACTGCGCAGCCCAGCGCCTGCCCCAGATGAGCGTGAGGGGGCTCAGGAAAGGTTGAATGCATGGACAAGCAGAGCTTGAAGTGAGGAAAGCAAGAAGGCCGGGCTCCCTGCGTGACCCCCCCACATTAAGCCTGCACCTACTCTGTGCCAGGCACCGTTCAAGAACTGGGTGACAGCAGTGAACGAGGAAGACCCAAGTCCCTGCCCTGACAGAACTCACCATCTAGTCAGATAAAATACACAACTAAAACAATAAATAAAAACAAACCAACTCTCAGCAAATCTAAGATGTACCTTTGAGAAAAAAGTTTGCTGCCATTTAAATGGTGATATTCATTCAATTACAACATGGACCTTGATTTCAGAGATGTCACATGAGGAACATGCCTTAGAAGTGATTACCTGTGGAAACCATGTAAGTCAAAGATGACCACTGCTATGGGTTGATGAAGCAGGGAAGTGTGTGGGAGGGCCTATGGGAAATTACTGGAGGCTTTTAGTGACACTACCTGAACAGTAACTAAACAGCTTTCAGATCTGCCGGTCAGTCTGTGACTAACCTCCTATTTTTCACTTCAAATCTGCATTCAATGGTGCTTCCTGAGCATAAATAGCTCTTGCTCAGCAGCTGGTGTGCTCATGGAGAGGCTGCCCTCTCCTGGCCAGAACTGTAACTTCAGGCCAAAAAAAAAAACCCATCTGAAAACATATGTGCAACGTTGTCATAAAATGTACATTAAACATTTAAAAAATCTGGCTTGTTTTGTAAGACAAGTTTGAGAAGTAAAGCTCAACAGAATCCTCCTCTCGTCTGGGTGGGGGTTCTGAAAAGGCCAGAGGGTGATGGCGAGGAGGCCGGCAGGCAGCCTTCCTCTCCCAGCACTGGCCCGGCTGAGCCAGCGTCTCACCCAGGCTGAGGGCTGCTGCCCCGCAAGGGGCAGGAGCTACACCGTTCACCTCCAGGTCCCAACACCCCACACAGATGCAGGCACACAGCAGGGGGGAATAAACAGTGAGAACCCGACACAGAACCAGCTAGGAGCCCACACCTGCGTTCACTCGCCACACACTCGCTGAGCAACTACTGTGCGTCTGGCCTTCTAGGCATGGGCTGTGATGGCGGACAGACAAAAGCCCCTGCGTTTGTGGAGCTGGTGTTTTAGCAGAGGGGGGAGAAAACAGGCACCATAAGTAAACTCATCACACAGCAGGTCAGAAGACAGTGAGTGCCATGGGGAAAGACAGTGTCAGGAGTGCTCCGAGAAGGAGCTGGGAACCTGGGTGAGAGTGGCACCCAGGGAAGGGGGTGGCCTCGGGACCTGGGTTCAAACCCCGCCTCCTCCTTCTGGTCGTTAACCTTGGTATTTAACTTCGTCATTTTAAGTTCCTGGCCTGCAGGAACGATCCCAATCAGTGTGTGGCAGGAGTCACGTGGAGGGAACGCCAGGGCTGCACAGTCCAGGCTGCCGGACTACACGTCAGGCAGTGCAGACTAGTGGGCGACTGACAGGGGGCACTGCGGAGTCAGACTGACGGGGATCAGCCCAGGCTATGGTGCCTCCTAGTTCTGTGACCTTGAACAAGTTGCTCTACTCTCTGTCTTCTCAGTTTCGTCATCTGTGGAAGGGGTGTTATAGTGAGGTTTACTATGAACTAGCTTATGTACAGTGCGTATAGTTTCTATATTTCTATATTTCTATAATTTATAGAAATAAATTATTCTACTTGGTTAAGCCATCCAATCTGTGGTGTCTTTGTCACAGCAGCCCACTCGCGCTAGGACACCACTAAACAGATGGATGACCCTGGGCAGGTGTCCTAACCTCTCTGAGCCTCCAATTCCTCATCTAAAGAAAGGCTGTAATATCTACCTCGCAGAGTTAACGTGACATTAAATGTGATTTTATGTGCACCCTCGTGTGCATGCAAGATTGCTGGGCAGTATGCTAAATTATACACGCTGCTCTCCAGTAATCTGTGCTTGATGCAGCTGCTATTATTATTCACACTCCACAGACAAAGAAACTGAGGCAGAGACTGGTTATGTAACTGGTTCCAGTCACACGGCTGGTGAAGAGGTGGAGCCAAGTTTGAATGCCGGTGTCCTGGCTCCAGACCCCTGGACCAGACCTTAGTCCTTTGGACACACCAAGGCCGCTTCAAGTGCAGTCCTCGGGTGCGGCCGACACTCTCCAGCCCCTCTCCACCCCTCCCCCCAAACTCTCCCTCTGGCTCCCTCAGCACGACCCTCCCCGAGCTTTTCCAGCCCCGGATACTGCAGACCTGCAAGGGTGCTGCCAGGAGATTCAGAGATAGAGACATGCCCAGGCCCTGTCGGGCTCCTGTCTGCAAACAAGGCACGGTGGCTTCGTCATCTTTTAACCTTTGTGCTGGGAGACGGGGTGTAGGGGAAGCTACGCTTTTGTAGACAGAAATGCTGCGCCTCAGAGAAGTGAGGTGACTCGGCTAGCGTCGCCCAGCAGGGAGGCAGGTGACTGTCTGACCCCTATGCCTTCAACTCCCACCTAGGGGACAGTACAAGGTCCCCCACCCCACTGCACATGCACTCCTGCTGGCAGCCAGGGCGTGTCTTAAAGAAGAAATTCCAGTTGTAGATGGCTAACAGATGTCCCTCCAATGACGTCCCTGCGGTTACAATAAGGGCCAGCCCCTTGCCCGCCAGCCACCTCTCCAACCCCAGCTGCTTTAGGCTTCCTCCGGCTCCCAGCCTCGGCTCTCCCAGCACCCTCCCCGCGGACCATTCCCTCCAGCCTCTCCCCTGCCTGACGCCTGCCCACCCCACCCGCTCCTCAGGTCTTGGCGAAATACCCCACCCTCAGAGGAGGCCTCCCGGGCCCCCGATGTCAGGCAGGCCCCCATTCTGTGTTCTCCGCTGTCTGAGCACTTTAAAAAAATATATAAAAGCATGTAATTGTTTGTGGTCAAAGATATAGAACAGAACATTTGCCATTTTAACCATTTTTAAGCGTACAGTTCGGGACAGTCACATCCACATTGCTGTGGAGACACGCACTTCCGGCATCTCCTCCTCCTGCCCAGCCGTCCCCATTGGACGCCGCCGCCTCCCCGTGTCCCCGCCTCCCCGTGTCCCCGCCCCCAGCCCCAGGCTCCGGCCACTCTGCTCTACGTCTACACGGCTCTGACTGCTCAGGACGCCTCACGTGAGTGGAATCATGCCGTGTCTGTCTCTTTGGGACTGGCTTACTTCCTTTAGTGTGACGTCCCCCAGGCCCGTCTATGTGGTAGCATGTGTCAGGATCGCCTTCCCTCGCAAGGTGAACAATCTTCCACTAAGTCCACACTCTCCATGCACGTCCGCATCAGCATTTGTTCTCCTGTGCGGTCGGTCTGCTGGGCTGCCGTCGGTCTCTGCTGGGGCCGAGCTCCGGGAGCCGGGGCCCTGTCACGTGTGCTCACTTGGAACCCCCTAGCATGGCACGAGGGGGGCGCTCGGGTGTGGGTTTGCGGAGAGCATCAGTGAATGCCCTGGGCGTTTCCTAGGCTCTCCTTTCTATGCTTTGCTCTCACTCTGCTCGAACAGGCTGGTCCTTGACTGAGATTGCCCAGCTCCACCTTAGCTGAGATCCACGCTCTCCATCCTGGGCCCCAGACCTACTGGTGCACCCCGGCTCCTGGGCTTTCCCAGACCCATAACTCCATTTCTGAACCTGAACTCACCACCTTGCCCCACCTCGCCCAGGCGGGGCTCCTCCGGTGCCTCAGGCACCCAGGCTAGGAGCCCTGGCATCGTTCTGGGCTTCCCACCTCACCCCTGCAGCTGACCAGGTTCCACAGGTGGTCTGCCAACCCGCCTACTAAGTCTCCGCCCCCGCCCCCCCTCTCCCTGCAGCCTCTGCCCTGGTCCTGGCCTCTCCTCCCTCACCTGACCTCAGCGGCCTTGCCCTGGCCTCCTCTTCTGCTGCCCACCTTCCCAGCAGCCAACAGACATTGTAAAGCCGGAGTCAGGCTGTACACCGCCCTGCTCAGAGCGCCTCCCCAACTTCCTAAGGGCCTCAACAAAGTCCAAAGCTTCCTCCTGGTACCCAAGGCCCCGACCCCGTGCCCCCTGGCTCCTGCAGCATTGCCCTTCGCCAACCCCTTGTGCTCTGTGGGGCTGTGTGGCCCTCCCCGTGTGCTGAGCTTCTGTCTAGACTTCGCACGTTCTACTCCTGCTGTGGAGAGGACAGGCCAGGGGGAGGCCAGCACCTCCTCCAGGGCAAGTTCCCCAGTCCCTGACTCGCAGTTGCCCCTTCGAAGCTTCACGAGTGCCCACATACTCAACTGCGTCCCAGCAGGACCGGGCTCCCCAGGAATAGGGCCCTGGGAGCAGGTGCTCAGCGGGTCGTTCCACTCAATAAGTGTTTCTTCCGTCCACGAGTAAAGTGTGGGGGGTCCACCAGAGGGGCTTCGTAATCTCAGCTCAGACCCAGAGCTGCCTTGGGGACTTGGGAGGACAGTGGGGTGGAGGGGGCCCCTGCTCTGGCCTCACTGAGGCCCCTTTGCATTCTCTCCGGCCCCAGAGGAGGCTTCCTCCTGCGGGGAAGTCACATGGGGGGCTCTCCCGGGAGGGGCGGTGCGTCCCAGGGCCATCCCTCTCTCCTCTCTGGCCTGGGCTCCCTGTCCATGACACAGGTTTGCTCCCGCGTGCCTGACAGCCTCCTGGCCTCGGCGTGGCTGCGCTCGGGGGCCCGGGCAGGCTGGCCACCTCACCTGCATCAGGGTGCGCAGCGACTCCACGTACGACTGCTCCGTGTCCAGCAGGGTCATGGTCACGTGCTTCCGCATGTCCTGGGGGAACGGTGGTAGAAGGTGAGCAGCGCACACGGGTGCAGAGAGCGCCCCCACCACCCAGAGCTGCTGGCTGCCCCCCAGGTGCCCTGGACCTCCGTTATGCCAGGTGTCTGCGCACATGCTCCGACTGCAGGGAGCAGCCAGCCTGGTGCCCTCCTGCCCCCCCCAGAGTACCCCTCGCCTCTCCACCACCACCCACGTGCCTGGTGGCTACTGCACATCCAGAGATCTGTTTATTTCTCAGCTCCCCTGCTGGGCTTCTGAGAAGGACTCAAAAAAATCAATAACCTCTCACATTTGCACAGGAGGTTGCCACCAGGCCACCCCCCACTCCAGCTGCCAATCCTTAAAACCTCACCATCACACTCAGTGCCGAGGGTCAGACCCCACCTGGCTGGGCCTCACACCGTCCCCGAGAGTGGACACTGTCGCCCTCGGCTGCAGACGCAGACAAGGTGGCCCCGAGAGATGGGGCTGGCTCCAGGGGTCACGCAGGCGGGCGGGGGCAGGATTTCAGGCTCCCAGACAAGGCTGGGCCCCAGGTCTCACATTGAAAACAGCTAACTGAACCCTGCTCCATGTCAGGCACTGCTCTGAGCATATGTGTTTCATCCTTCTGGACACCCTGTGAGGGAGCTGTGGTTGTTCTTCCCATTCTGACGGCGAGGAGAAGGAGGACCGGGAACCGATACCTCCCCCCGGGGAGCCCGAGGACCCGCACGAGAGCCCCTGCGGGGCGGCCCGGACTCCGCGCCCACACCCACAGGCGCAGGTGTGCGTCCCTGACAGGGCAGCCCCTGGCCTGTGAAGGGACTGCGCGGGCAGCCAGCCTGGGCGTGCCGTCTCCGTGTTCTTCTCCATGGGACTCACTCACTGCGGCCCTTCCCCACCAGCCCCTCGCCTCTGGCCCACTCTTCCTGCAGGAAGCCTTCCCACCTGGCGTCAGTCCCAAAGCTTCTCTCCCCAGGCAGAGACTCCACCCCAGTCTCTGGTGTGGCCCCAAGCAAGGCTCCTGACGCCTCAGGCCCGAGATCTCCGGGGCCTGTTCTTTGCTCTCCGCTCTCCCTTCCAGGCCTTGGCTTGCCCACCGCACCGATTTGTCTGCGCTCTGTCTCAGGCTCCAGCTCTCAAGGCCTGCTGATCTGAGGCACACGGCCATGCCAGGGTGGGCGTCCCATCTGCAGCACCCCTCCGGTCCCTGCCCCAAGGAGCCCCTCGGGGCAGGGCCCCACAGCGGGGCTGCCCCAGTGCCTGCTGTGCCCAGGGCCTGTGTCTGCTGAGAGGACCTGAGCCCCAGCTCTGCTCGGCCTGACTGTTCCAGCCACAGCTCGTTGCCCCTCCGCTTCTGGTGTGCCTGCCTCTGGTCCCCCGACCTCTGACCCAGGGACTCGGGCGTCAGACCTGTCCCCAGTCGTGTCCTATAAAGAAGCACACTCAGGGAAGCGGGCTCCTGTGCTAGAAACTTAGGGGTGGGCCGGGCGGATGCCACCCTCTCTGGCCCTGTGCTCTGATGGGCGCGAAGGCCCAGGCCCTGCCTGCCTCAGAGGCCCCAGCTCCAGACACACCATCTATTTCCCAGCGCTCTGAGGCCAGTAAAAAAAATCAGGGCAGCTTCCAGTAGGAGGTGGTGTGAGCTGGACCCACCCCAGGATGGAGAGCTCGGGAGAGTGCGAGGGCCCACAAGGGCCTCCCCAGGAAAGGCCCAGACACCCGACACTCCCCTCGCTCCCCAGGGACCTCTCGGCACTCGACAGACGTGGCCTCGTTTCAGCCCCGCACTCGTGGCTCTGTGACATAAGTGTCCTCATCTCCACTTCCCGGGTGAGGAAGTCAAGTCAGAGAGGTGACACAACTTACCCCGGGTCGCAAAGCCAGAGCCCGATCCTGTGGAGCCAGGACCAGAGCCTCCCCGGCTACCCCATGCTGAGTCTTAGGGCCCCAGCACCCGGAGTTCCTGCCCAGACTGACCAGCCAGTAGTGGGCTGCAGGGTCTGCACTCGGGCCCTACAGCTAACCACCCGAGTCTCCACGTCCCCCTCTATGAAGTGGAGGGCACCTCCCCTCAGAGCCTCGAAAGCAGGCGTGCCGAGAGCAGAGCAGCACCCTCTAGACACTCGGGGTCCTGACACATGGGGTCGGCACGCTCCGTTCTCCCTCCACCTCAGCAAGGCTGTGATTGATCTGTGTCCATCTCCCTGCTGGACAGGGGGCTCCCTGAGAGGAGGACCAGGCTGGGCTCAGCCTCCCCCACCCACTCCCCTGGCCCAGCCCTGCCAGGCTCAGCAGTGAGGGTCGTGGGCCGGGAGGCCTCCCGAGGGAGGCGGGGCTGAGGCAACTCACACAGGGAGGCTGACTCGGCAGTGCCCGCCCGCCTCAGCCTCCTCCCTCCTTAAAAGCACAGCAGGCTGTCACTCAGCTGTCAGGTAGAGGCACAGAAAACAAGGCCAGCTCCCTGTCACTGCACGAGAAACCTTCCGCACGTGCCCAGACACGGGTGTGAGTGTGTGGGGGTGGGGGGCCAGGGGAAGCAGCGGATGGGCAACGCAGCTGTCAACCAGACCAGCAGGCCCACCTGTTCTGGGCGGGCCAGCTCTGTAGGCCCGGCTTCCCCCGGAGCCCTCACCCCCAGCAGCCCCCGCCCGGCCCTTCACTACATGGGGCACTGAAGTGGGAAGGGAAGGTGGGGGCCGAAAGGATACAGCAGGAAGAAGGTGTGTGTGTGGGGGTGTTCTACCAGTAGGATTCAGACATCATGACCCCCCAATAAACATGGCGTGAAGACAGACAGACATATGCAGAGAGAAGCCTTATGGCCAGACTCCCCACAAAGAGACAAAAAATGCAGCCAAGTCACCCAGTTGAGGACCACGGCCTTCGGCCCAAACACGAGGTGGCGGAGAGAGAAACACACAACGCAGCCCCCCCGGAGCTGGGAGAGCAGAGCGATCCAGCCCAGACACACAAAGCCATGGAAACAGCCCCCGGAGGCCTCCCCATCCCCCTCGGGGAACCACACAGTGATCCAGGAGCGGAGACACCTCCAAGGCCCAGTGGGTACAGTGGCAGGGAGAGGGTGGCGAGGGGTGGGGGCAAAATGCGCCCCCTACACCCCTCCCACACATACGTACACCTGGGGACTCCCTCTGGCCTGAGAGGAGGCTGGAAAAACCTCCCTTTCTTGAGCCTGTGAACCCCTGGCCACAGCTCTTACTCCATGCTGACCCACTTCACTGTCTTAAGTACTGCTGGCTCTTGCCATGGCTGGGTATCAGGGCGCAGGCCTCCGCCCAGCTGAGTTGGCCAGCTTTTTTGCCCTCCTAAACTTGCATCCTGGTGGCAATAAACCTCAGTGCCCTGCCGGCCACACCACCCCTGCCAGGGCTCCTCACACACCTTCAAGTCTCCCTGTCCCCATCACATCTCACTGAGTCCCCAGCCCCGTGGCCAAGCAGCTGGACTGACTGATTCTGTCTCCAGGTCCTGCACCCCAGCATCTGCCCATGCTTCCCTCAGCCCTGGATCAGCTGAGTTCTAGGCCTTGGCCCAGGTTCCCGGCTGCCCCTCCCCTTCCCGGGTACCTGGGCCTCCCCAGGCTCCTCAGAGTCAGCCCCACTGCTCTCGTTCTCCGCAGGCTCCCCGGAGGCAGGCTCCCCGGAGGCGTCGGCTGGGCCCAGATCGCGCATGTCTTCCAGCGCGATGGTGAACTGGGCCAGGGTCTTCACCATCTGCAGCATACGGCCGGCCTGCCGCGGGGGCGGGGCGCCGGGGGTCAGCGGGCCCCCTCCCTCTCGCCGCTACTCCCTCTAGGGGCTCAGCCCGGCGGCCGCAGCGGCGGTCGCAGCGTCAGTTCCAGCGCAGATGTGATCTGATCTGAACGCCAAGGCCTGGCTGGTGGCGCGGGCTGTTGCCTCCTAGGCTCAGCAAGTGTGCCCAGCAAGGCTGCCGCTAGCGGCGCTGCTGGCGGAGAGGGGGCCGGGGGTGGGGGCGTGGCGGGGGAGTCCCCGCCCTCTGCGTGCCGCCCCATCTCCCCCAAACACACCGCGGCCCAGCCTCGTCCCCGATGCTCCCCTACACAGCGGCATTCTCCTGTGGAGTCATCACCTCTGAGCACCCAAGTCGGTGCA
Source organism: Phyllostomus discolor (assembly GCF_004126475.2). NCBI lineage: Eukaryota > Metazoa > Chordata > Mammalia > Chiroptera > Phyllostomidae > Phyllostomus > Phyllostomus discolor. The sequence continues at coordinate 121,059,690 of NC_040908.2, forward strand.
TGCCAGTGGACAAAGGCGAATACACTTGGTGACACATACTTGTTGTCCACACCTGTACCCATGGAGGCATACACAGGGGTTATGCACCTACACAGAACAGGCCCACATACAAGGAAACCCGCCCCTCACCCCCGGCCTGGATTCCTATGCACGCATGGGTCAGAGCCAAGTGCACCCACATCAACATAGTCCTGTACAGACCTAAACCCCAGCACACATGAACATGACCCGGTGTAGCACACAGTTGCACGTGTTTGAGTTCACACAACTGTAACCAGACAGAAGCATACTTAGAGATGCACACGGAGACACACCCCTGAGAACTGACACTGTCCTCACTCTCGTGGCGAGCACTTGGGCCTGATGGATGAGACTACCTGGGAAAGGGCCCACCCTGAGTAATCCCTACTCCCATCCCACTCAGCTGGCCAGGGTCCTGTACTTGACACAGTCCTAGAGAGTTCCAATCCTATCCCTCTGCAATCTGCCCGCCCCACCCCCATGGAGAGGGGCTCAGGCATTTACAAATCCCAAGCGATGCCAAAAACCTATCCCAGACCCCTTAACCAGGAGGGTGGCAAAGTGAACTGTGCGTTGCCCGAGCTCCCACCCCCCACCAGGGAGCTCTGATGCACCTTGCAGCTGTCGGGGGGAGGGGGGAACCCCTCTGCTGTGCCTCAGCTCTGGCAGCCTTCCAACTTCAGGCTCCCCTAGTGTGCTTCGGGCTCCCACACTCACCCAGTCCTCAACTGACTCCCTCCTCCAAACCTGCTTTCACCTGGATTCCCTGCACAGCAGGGACCTCCTGACTGCACCACCCGAACCAGTCCTACCCACCCATCCTCTCTACCCTTCTGCTTAATACATGCAGCCACTTCTGTTTAACTTCTAGAAGACCAGGCTCTCTCCTGCCTCAGGGTCTTGGCCCATGCCTTTCCCTTCTCCCCAGGAGTGCTTTTTCTTTTCCTTTAAGACTAGTCTTAGTGCAAATGTCACCTCCTCAGGGAAGCCCTCCCTGACCCACAGATTAGGTCAGGTGCTCTTCTTGCTCTGTGCGCTCAGAGATTCTGTTTTTCTTAACCAGTTATCAGAGTTTGTAATTATACATGTGAGCAACTGCTAGGTTGATACCCATCTCCTCCCTGGGAGCTGCAGCTCACCTCCGGCAGGGGCTGTGCCCTTTTTGTAAGCCCTAGCACGCTGCACATAGAGGCTGGCTAGTACACAAACCCCTGATAACTCTTCCCTCGAACCACACAGCAAACCAGCCTGAAGTTCCCCCTGCTTGCAAACCTCCCCTGGCCTCCCCATGGCACAGGATCAACCTCTCCTGCTGGCCCTTGCAACCTCTGATCCCCCTTTGCCCCACTGTCTCCCTTTCCTTGGTTCAGCCCTCAAGCTAGTGAGTCCACTCCCACCCCCATCCAAGGAGATTACTCCTCATCTTCTCCTGAGAAGGCAGGACACGGGCCCAGGCAGCACAGGCCATCTCAGCGTCCAGAATATCCAACACCAGAATTTTAACTCCCCAACAGACAACCCCCAAGCAGTCAACAACAAAAACAGTAGCAGAGAACTCCCAGGGAGAACGGTGCGACGCTCCGTCTGGCAGCAGGCACAAAGCAGGCGGCACTGCACAGAGGCGGGGGCGCTCCCAGAGGCGGCACCAGGTGCTGGCTAAGCGCCAAGTTTGTGCCCAAGAGGGGTGGACCTGCTGTCCCCCCTGGGTCACCGAAGGGCCTGGCCCGCAGAACTGTACAGCTGGTTTGCTGAACGAAAAGAATGAAGAAGCCACGAGCGTGTGGTCTGCACGAACAGCCCTTCAGGTCCCACTCTGCAGTGGTTCTCAAAGCGCGGTCCCTGGACCAAGGGCTTACGTGCCTCCTGGAAATGTATTAGAAATGCACATTATCGGCTCCCACCACCACCCAACCACCCTACAGACCAGAAACTCGGGAGCGGGGCCCAGCAACCTGAGCACCGGCAGCACGGGGCCTGCGAGCCAGAGGGCCTGCCAGGTCGCCACACCCTGTCCTGCGAGTGGGTCCTTGCCGAGCCCCTTCTGCTCCGGGGAGGCTGAAGCAAGGGTCCTCTGCTGCTTCCAGTCTGGACCAATGAAACCAGCGAGTCCTTCTGCCTCTCATCCTCCCAATGGGATGGATTATGAGCTTCCTTAGCGTGAGGCCTGAGCCTCTTCCCTCTCCTCTAAGGGCTGGACATACGGGAGAAGGAATTGGGCCAGCCAGGCCAATGGGCTGCGTTATGCTTGAGCAAGGAGGATGGACACACCCCGGTCTAGTCCAAACAGCCAGGTACCAAAGATATTTTACAGTAGCAGGAGGGCCAGTGGTCGGTAGGACCCGCCCCGGCTCACTGTCTGATTACTGCAGCTACTTAGCCCACCTTTGGCTTCCTCTCGGAAGACCTCCCTCCCCACCTGACCCTCTCCAGCTACATGACCCAGGGCCTCATTTCCTGAGTAGTTGGGAGGCAGTGCAGAGCTTGTTAGTAAGGTGGATCCATTCCCTCAACAGCTACAGCAGGACCAGCCCTGCAGAGATGAATCCACCCTGGCTGGCATCTAGGAGTTCCCAGACAATACTCAGAAGGCTCAGCAGAGGGAGTCACTTCTGCTTGGGGGGTGGAGGGTATTCAGGGAGAGCTTCCTGGAAGAGGCAGGGTTTGAATAACGTCCTGAGGTCTAGAAATCCAAAGGTATGTGGGTGCCTAGCCTGAAAGGGGTGGGGATTGGTGTCAAAGGCACTGCTTGCTGTTGTTGCTGCTTCATTAAGGAGGGCTAATTAGATCCAAGCCTGTTGCTATGGCAACAAAGGGGTGGGTGGGAGAATGAAAGGAAGCTGAGGGAAGAACCAGGAGCCCAAGGCTGCTGAGTCAGGGTGTCCACATCACACGTATTGGAGCCTGGAGCCTGTCAAGGTGAGGGGAGCGGCGAGGGGGGCTGCGAACCCCTTGTGCAGGTTGGGTTCTGTCGTTCCCCAAGCTCCTGTCCCAGACATTGCCTTGTCCTTTTGGGTCTCTGCAGTTGTTTGGGTGGGTCTGGCTCAGAGTGGTTTTTGTAAGTGTCAAGGTGCCTGGTGAAGGCCCACCCAGCCCTCTCCTCCATACCCCACACCCGTCACAACACCTACAGCCCTCCCCCACCCACATTCCAGCCCCAGGGAACACCTCACTCTCCCTCCCTCCTCCCCGTCTGCTGACGGCTTCCGCGTCTCTGACGGAAGCCCCGAACCTTGCACGCCTGCCTCTGAACACACTCCCACCCGGCACCGGGACGCTGCCTCCTTGGGCCACTTGGTCCTGCCACTGGCGCCGGACCAACGGGGGAGCCAGCGATGAGAAAGGACAAACGGGCGGACAATGAATGAAGGCTGCACAGATGAAAGAACGAAAGGACTGAGCGATGACACAGGAGTAAGTAGCAAAGACGGACGGACAGAAGGATGAGTGGGATGACAAAGGGATGGATGCGCAGATACCTGTTTCAGTGGATGAGTGGCTCCCGAGTCTTTAATTCTATTCATCTGTTGATTAGTTCAGCAAACCCTGAGCACCTACTAGGTACCAAGGCCTGTGTTGAGAATCAAAGGTAGGAGAAGAGGACGGTGTAAGGGCTGAAAAAGCGATGGCAAGGGCCATGCGGGTTGTGAAGCAGAAACGCAGGCTCTGGGGCAAGGGGCTTCAGGCTCCCCCGTCTGCATGGCTCCGTACAAGTATCAGCCAGGAGAGAGGGGTCTGGACCCCCAGCCGCCCACACTGGGACACTGGGAACTCCGTAAGCCTAGAGTCCTCACCATCACTAATGCTGCTGGAGCATTTCCAAGCCCTGGCTCCTTTATCCCCACGGCAGCCCTATTCAAGGACATGGTTGCTTATTGTTACTCCCCCATTTGAGGTTCAGGGAGGTCACCTAACTGGCAAGGGGAGGAGCCCAGTGGCTGCCTCCAAGCCCCGTGTTCTTAAACCCCCACTTCCTGGGAGAGCCCCTCTCCACTCCCATCAGCCCGGCCTCTCCTGCTGCCCTGACCTGCCTTTCACCTGTATTGAGACAGTGACACGAACAGGTTTTCCCGACCCAGGATGAGTTTGGTGGAAAGCAAAACACTGGCCATGGGCAGTGCCTCGGTCCTCCTCCCCGGGAGCTGAGCCCTGGCTCGTGGCCCAGATGGACCGTCTGAGTTTCCTGACCCCGCTTGTGTTCACGGACGTGGGGTCAGTACTGGACGTTCCCAGCCTAATGGGCTATCCATTTCACCGATAGCCCTGCCCTCCTATGTCTTCAGGTTCATCAATGAGATGCAAGTTACAAAAGAGGGACTTCTTGGTATGAAGATTTAGAGGGCGAACTTGAGCCAGACGGCTTGGGCTCAGATCCTGGCGCCACCACAGACTCTTGATGTGGGACGAGGCACTTCCCCTCCTGAGGCCTCTTCTCTCCCTTTGGTCCCGAGACCCCTTCCCTCTTCTTCCCAGCATCAGGCCCTTCCCCGCACACTCCCCCGTCACAGCCTGTTCCCTACAGACCCTCCCTGCTGGAAGAAGGAGCCTCTCCAGGCTCCAGAGTTCCCAGGCCTCACAGGCAGCTGCAAGGGCAGCATCCAAGCCGCAGGGCTCCCTGGGGACTGGTCCCAGAATCCTGGGGAATGTGCTTTGGGAATGCAAAGGGGAGATCAAGGGCCTGAGGGGCCTCAGGTCCTTCCTGTAAAAGGGCCACCGCCCTGCTTAAGTGGGTCTCTGAGTGCACCTGGAGGCGGGACCGTGATTGACATGACGCGTGTCCCATCTGTGTGGACCCATGCAGGTGTCTGTGTGTGCCCCTCGGGGTCTATGCATAGCCTGTCTGTGCGTGACCGCCCACACAGTAGTTCTGAGGCCCTATTGGAGAGTGAAGGGGCCACTTCCAGAAGAACCCAAGGCAGCTGGAGCTGTTGATTACTGAGCACTTACCGTGTGCCATGCACTGGCTAAGTGCTTTACATCACTCTCATTTCCTCCGAGTAACCACCCCAAGGAGGCGTGGCAGACTGCGCTTCTCAGGTAGCTGCCGAGATACTTTCCATCCCGCATGTTCTTCCAACAGTGACGTACTGACCCTCTGCCCAGAGAGTGGTGAGGCCTACGTCCCCTCCCCTTGAAGCTGGGTGGACCTGTGTAACTGCCTCAGCCAACAGAGGACGCCGGCGGGACATTACATGACATCCAAAGCTCGGCCGCACAAGCGCCACGTACACTGCTCTCTCCAGTCACTCGTTCCTGAAACCAAGCTGCCGCGTTGTGCGGAAGCCCGGGCCCCACGAGGAGGCCGTGGGTAGGGTATTCCAGCCGACAGCCCTGGCGAGGTTTTGCCCAAGTGCCAGCAGGAACCGTCAGATTTGTGAGTAGAGGTGCATTTCGGGTGATTTCAGCCCAGCCACTTCAGTGTCACTAAACCCTCACACCGACTCTCTGAGTTACGTGTTACTATAGTCACCCCTTACCAATGAGCAAACACAGGCTCCGAGAAGTGAAGCTATTTGTCTGAGGTTGTGAAGTCTGATGTGACCAAACTGGAATTTGACCCCAAGCAACCACATATCACAGAGGCCTTCCCCAAGGCCACAGAGCACGTGAGCGAGGAGCCGGCCACCGTCGGCCAGCGACTGCGAGAGCCCAGTGAAGACTACCGAGCCGGCACAGCGTGGGGAACCCCGGTGGAGCAGCGGGTGAGGGGCGGGGCCGGGAAGAGAGCCCCGGGGCCCTAACGTGCTGACGGTGAAGTGAGGCAAGGAGATGGTTTCCGCCTCTGGTGGTCTGGAGACGTCCGCTGGAGCCCAACCTCGGCAGAACTATAACATCTTACCGCCCTTCCAGGAGCCGTCCCTGATGCCTGAAAGGAGGACCAACGGGGCAGCTCTCCGTCCCTATGCCGGGGTCAGGCCCCACGTGTGGCCAATGAGCCGTGCTGGCCGCCTCTCAGCCACAGGAGGCCCCTCCACCCGCTGCACCCTGACCCCCTCCGGGGCCAGGAATGGCGTGGGCTGCCACGCCCGTGGGGGGACTTCCTCTTACTGCCAGATCTTGTTCAGTGAGGTGCTACTTCTCAGGTGTTATCCCCTCAGTCCTCACACCAGCCCTCTGAGCCCTGCATCACTAGCATCACCATTTCACAGATGAGTGGACAAAGGCTCCAAGGAGTGAAGCAGCTTGCCGAGGGGACGAAGTCTGATGTGGCAAAACTGGAATTTGACTGCGGGTGACCGGCACACCGGAGAGGCCCGAGCGACTTCGCCGGGGTCACCAAGCACACGCATGCGGAGTCACGCCAGGCCCAGGGCACCCTGCATTGGGCGGCAGTGGGCTGTCTTCTCCCCCCTGGGTGGCTGGAACCAGAGAAATGAAGTAGGAGCCAGACCTCTGTGTCTGCCTGCTCCCCTCCCCTCCCCCACTGTACGGCCCTTGAGGGCGGAGACCGGGTCTCTCCACGTTCACAGCTGCGTCCCTGAGGTACAGCAGGCGCACAATATGGACCCGCTGATGGGCTGACTTGCTCTGTTTAGCCGAGTTGTTCCCCACTCCGGAGTCCAGTCTCCACCTCAGTGAACAAATTTGGGGGTAGGGTGGGCAGGTGCAGATGGACCCTAAATTCCCCACCAGGATCCCTGTGGGAGGCGGGTCATGGGGTCGTGCCCAGAGACGGGAAAGGACAGCCTGACCCTCCTCCCTGAGGTCCCTGCGGCGGTCCAGCCATCCGGCTTTCGTGAGGCAGTTGGGGCTCCAGACACTGACATTCTACCATATGCCCCCCAGGTGGCAGCAGAGGCCTGCATGGCAGGGGCTGCAGTGCATGTGGTTTGAATTTAATTTTTTATGTGTGGGTTCCCCGCCTTCCTCCTTCTCTCCCCCTCCCCCTCCCCCCTTTTTTTTCAAGAAGATACAGCTGGATCTTCCAGCCTGGGAAGAAGTTTCCTCACATCCTGATAATGGCCGGAAGCAGGAGGTGGGGGGTACAGAGGAGGTGGATGGACAGACCCCCAACAGATGTGAAACACATCTCCTGCAGGGTGAGGAAGCTCTGAACACCTTCACCTCCAGGGCCCAGGCGGCTGGGATGATCACCTCCATTGTACGGGCGGAGAGATCAAAACCCAGGTCTTCTTCTGGGTCCCACATCTCAGTCTGAGGGGGCAAGCTGCCCCACCCTTGGGGGAGGGAGGCAGGGATACCAGTGGGAATCTGATGAAGCCTTAGGGTAGGATCTGGCCACCTGGTTCCCAGGAAACGCACCCGCCCACCCTGTGCACCCCTCTGCCCACAACAGGGGTCCGGCCTCTGGTCCCAGGCCCGGCTCAGAACTGGTGGATGAGGTTCTAGCCTCCTCTCCCAGTACTAAAATGTATTTCATTCAAAATGTTCAAGCTTTGCTCATCATAGAACACTGCCCAGGGACTTAGGCCCTGTGGTCCGACCAGTCCCACTCACTGCCTTCTAGCTGTTACAGACATCGCTTGCCTTCAGCCTGTTTCCTTCCGTGACAGCTGAGGGAGAACACCTGCAGCTGGGCACAGAGGGTACTCTGCAAGGGAGGGCCCTCCCTCGCCCCACCCAGCCTCCAGCCTGCAAGGAGGCTGGGGTGAGGGATCGTGGGAACGGAAGTTTATCCAGCATCTGTGTCCAGCCCCTCCTGCTCCCCACCCTCCCTTCCTCGGACCCAGGCACAAGTTGGGGGGGCTACATTTGTGTGTGTTGTCGGGGTGGGATGGGGTGTCCTGCCTCTAGAGCGGAAGATGACTCACTGGGCTGTGGGCCAGGCACCCTGGGAAAGGCCAGGCCAGCCTCAGGCCAGAGCCCCAGGGAGCCGAGAGGCAGGGAGGAGGGGGCAGGGCCTGAGCTGTGGATATAATCCTGGGGGCTCTAAAAGCCCTCCCCACCCCACCACAGCCAGAAGAGGCCATCTTCCCCACGTACCAGGGTGCCCCAAATTCTATTCAGGCACCAAAGGCCCAGAGAGGCTGGCAGTGTTACCTGCTCCTACTAACCCAGTTATCTGACCTCTGTCGGGGGCTTGGATGGGCTGCTGCAGGGCAGAGGTGCTCCCTCCCCTGTGGAGCTCCCACACGTCGGTGTCCACGCCTGGAACAGAGCCTGGCTCAGAGCAGGAGCTCAGTGTGTGTTTGTGCACTAGTGGGTGGATGAAGGCAAGTGTCAGTGTGATGAACGTGCACAGCAAGTTTAGAATGTCCACGCTCAATCTTCCCTTGAAGACAGGAGCCAGGGAAGGGACCATTCCTTCCCATTTTACCTGTGGGCATCGAGGTCCAGAGAGAAAGTTGTCTCGTGACCCCCCGGGGCAGCAGGGACAGTCTGCTGAGGCTAGCACCGGCCCTCTGAGGCTCTCTCACCCGGCTTGGCCAAACGGGCCCAGCCAGCTGAGAGGCACTGTGGCCCCACCTTCCCTGCCCCTACCCTATTCTAGGACCCAGGGGACACTTCCAGGAGGGGAGCAAGTCCCACCCATTAGCCAGTCACTGGCCCTCGGCCCTCCCTTGAGTGAGCCCTGGGGACCCTGGCCCAACCCAAGCCCAGGAAGCCCCTCCCGTCACACCAGACAAGCCCAGGTTGGGGAGAGGACCAGGGGCAGTGGCCATGCCTGGCTCACACCCCCCACCCCAGCTTCCGGGCGGCTGTTACTGGCCTTGGGCCAGGCTGGCAGAAGTGGTCTCTGCCTGTGGCTGATCAGAGGTAGCTTCAGCTTCTAATCTAAGCCTTTTTAAAAAACCTTCATCCAAGGATATATTTTTTATTGATTTTAGAATTTTAGAGAGGGGAAGGGCCAGAGAAAGAGAAACACTGACGTGAGAGAGAGACATTGATTGGCTGCTTCCCATACACGCCCTGACTGGGAATCGAACCCACAACCTTTTTTGTGTACAGGCTGATACTTCAGCTAAGTGAGCTACCCAGCCAGAGCTTCTAAGCTGTTTGCTCTCTGTCAGCAACTAGTGATCAGCCTTAGTGCCTGGGCAGCAAGTCACGTGTGTGTGTGTGTCTGTGTGTGTTGCACAAGATTCACGGCTGCAGGTCAGCCTGAGCGGGTCCAGGCCCTGCTCTCCTGAGGCCCCAGGGCTGGAGCCACCACTTCCAGGAGGCTGTCCTGATGGCTTAGATCTGCCGACACCCCTCCTCCTCCGAGCATCGAGCATCGAGCATCGAGCATCGAGCATCGAGCATCGCATCAGGGGCTCCTGGAGTTGCAGTCTGGAGCCCTCAGGGTCTCTCGGCTTCCTGTGCTCCTGTTGTAAGTGGCACCTCCTGGCACTTCACAGTTTACAAAAGGTCTGAAGGGCCTAGTCTCATCAGATCCTCACCAAAACGCAGTGGGGAAACCAAGGCTTCGAGAAAGCCATGGCTGGCTCAGGTTCTCAGACTAAAGAGGTGGGGTGGGGCTGGGGCTCAACACCCCCTCTGCCACTGACCCGCCTGGGGCTTTGGTAAATTGCTCAGCCTGGGCCTGAGGGTGGCAGCAAGCAACAGCACACAAGCAACAGCACACAGAGGGGTGTTAATCCTTCTTGGGGGGTTCCCAGGTGCGGCTGACAGGCATTTATCTGAACCTGAGGAAAGCCACCTAGGGGGGCCCTAACTATTACCCTGCTTTACAGGAGAGGGTGATGGGTGCAGGGAAGAGCCTGGTTCAAAGTCTCAACAGCAGACAGGATCCCTGTCCCCGGGGGGGGGGCCAAAGGCAGGATAGCCACATCTCTTCCACAGCGAAGGGGAAGGGGAGCCTTCCAGTCCCGGGCGGCGGGCGACCTAGATAGCAGCACAAGGAGGCCTGAGGAGGATGCTCACACCTCCTGCCTTCTTTACAACAGTAAGAACTGGCCATGGGGCAGAGTGACCCTGCACTTGTGGAGCTCAAGATGCCCAGGAAAAGTGTTCAGCATAATTATAAATAAAAGAAGCCCTGGCTGTTGGGGCTCAGTGGGTTGAGTGGTGGCCTGCGAACTGAGGGGTCGTAGTTTAGATTCCCAGTCAGGGCACGTGCCTGGGTTGATAGGGAACGCGAGAGAGGCAACCACACATTGATGTTTCTCCTCCCTCCCTTCCCTTCTCTCTAAAAAAATGAACAAATAAAATCTTTTAAAAAATAATAATGAAAGAAGCACCAAGCATACACACTGTAACGTCTCAACATTATGAAAAACACTCGAGTCTGTGCACGCAAGGAGAAAAGGCTGGAAGCAGAACACCACACAGCAGAACTGAGCAGTGGGCCGGGCCCGGGGACAAGAAGGGCCAAGCCAGAGATCGCCCTGTACTGATGGCCACTCCGACCTCCAGGAAGCCCACATGTGTGATTCAGTTCCTTCATCTATATATATATAATAGAAAATATAAAGGGTTTACTTAGCACAGTGTCTGGAATAAGAGCTCTCAATAAATGCTGGCTGTTAGGAAAAACCACAGAACCTTAGGAGGCACGTCACGTCCGAGCTGACAGTGCCACCCCTTCCCGGGGAAGGCGCCCCCTGGCAGCGCCTGCTTGCACACCCCCTGGGACAAGGACCTTACCCTCTCCAGTGGCTCCTTGGTAACTCCATCTACTACCGTGCAGGCCTGCTTGGGAAAAAGCCCAAGCTGGGCTGGGCCCCCCCACCACCCTGGTCCCTGGACAGCCTTAGCATTGGATGGTGGTGACCTTAGGGTCCTCCATCTCCCATTCTAAATCCTCTGGTCTTAGCCCCTTCTATGGGGTGACTCCCCAGGTGAGAAGTCAGGAGAGGCTTTCTGGGTGGGTCTCCTGTCCCCAGCCCAGGGGACCACCTCTGACCCTCCCCCATCCCTGAGATCCCAGAGTAGCACTTGCTGGCAGCAGTGTCCGCCTTTTCCATTTTCTCCTTTGGAAAACACAAGAGACCAGATGGGTCAAACCTCCTCCCGGCTCCAGCTCCAACCCCTGCGGTCCCCCAGGGGCAGGAGGCCCTCTCGGACTCCTCCCTGGACAACAGCCTGGTGGAGAGCCCTAGAGGCGGGGCCTGTGAGCTGGCTGTTGCCATGGCAATGGCAGCCCTGGAATTTGACCACTGGGGCCCAGGAGTGGGGGTGGGGAGTTGATACAGGGCATGGTGGGGGCAGGGAGGAAGGTCCAGAGGCCCAGGAAAGTCAAAAAGAGCAAAGGGAGGGTTAGGGTTAGGGTCCCCTCCATGACTACAATTTCCCCATCTCTAAGGGGAGAAGAGGCATGGCCCTCAAGATCTCCCTCCAGCTGTAACCCAAACTGGAATCTGAGTGAGGACTAGGGGTGGGGCAAGTCCCAAAGCAAGGCCAGTTGCCCCGTTTGATGGATAAGGACCCCAGAGGGCAGGGGCTTGCCCCAAATGGCACAGCAAGTCTACTGTATTACCAGGACTAGACCCTGGACAAGGGGGTGGGGGTGGGGGTGGGGGGGTCTGTCCTCCCTGGCGCCCCTATTCTCCCCTGGAGAGAAGACCAGGATGCCTGCTCCACGGTGGAGGGAAAGGACTTCGGGCACGACTTTGGCTGGGCCAGGCCCACACTCCTGAGACAATGGACGATGTGCCCGCTCCCAGCAATCCCCGGCATGCCTGGATCTGGAGGGCTGGCAGGGGGCCTGTCCCCACCCCTGACGGCAGTGCCAGGCTGCTGTAGGTATTTTTAAACGGCTGCCCTGCCTGCCCCTCTCCTCCTTCCCGCCTGTGTTCCATGCAGGAACACAGCGGACTCTGCAGCCAGCCTCCCTCCCCCTCCACTTCGACCAAGCCTGAGCGGAAGCTAGACCCGTGGCCACGCCCTGCGCCCCGCCTTCAGGACAGCCGCCTCTTGCTGGCCGTCTCCTCCCACACAGCTGGCCCTGGGGTCAGGGTGATCTCCAGGGTCCCTCCAGCTATGATATTCTAGGCCCAGGGAGCGATGGCACTTGTCCAAAGTCACACAGCACCGGTGAGGATTTGGGAATGCTGTCAGACTGTGCCCCGCCTCCAGCTGTCCATCAGGTCCCACCAGTCCCGCCCCAAGCCCTCCTCACCCCACTGCCATCGCCCCTCAGCAGCCACCGCATGGCTCCTCCAGACCCACCCCAGAAAGACACTCCCACTGCGACCAAGGCGCTCCTCAGCTTAAAACGCCAGCCAGCTGGGGAAAAAATGCAGTTGGAACCATAACTCACACCACACACCAGGATGAATTCTGAATGGAGCACAGACTGAAATGTTAAACAAAACAAGAAAACATAAAGCACCTGAGGAAAACACGAGGAAGTCTCTTTATAAACTTGGAGCGGGAAAGGCCTGCCTCACATGACTGCAGATCCAGAAGCCATAAAGTAAAAGCTTGATAAATTAGACCACATAAAAATGAAACCTTCTACGTGTCAAAAATACACCATAAACAAAGTCAAATGACAAGTCAGGGGAAAAAATACCTGCAACTCATCACCCAAACAAAGGATTAACCTCCCTACCATTTATTTAAAGGTTCCTAGAAGTTGGCCAAACAAAAGGCCAGCAGCCCAACAGAAAAACAGGCAAAGGATATGACCTCTTCACAGAAAAGGGAAACCAAACGTCTCTTCGATGTGTGGGAAGATGCTTGGTCTTACGCACTATGAGATAAATTTCAATTAAAATACACTAAGGTACCGTTTTCCACCTATCAGATTGGGAAAATGCCCAAGGGCTGACGTGGTGAGGCTGTGGGAACGAGGCATCTTACTCTGGCAGTGGACTCTCGCAGCTAGCATCAAAATTAGAATCAGCCCTGGCTGGTGTAGCTCAGTGGATTGAGCTCTGGCCTGTGAACCACAGGGTCGCCAGTTCGATTCCCAGTCAGGGCACATGCCTGAGTTGCAGGTCCAGCCCTTAGTAGGGGGCGCTCCAGTGGCAACCACACATTGATGTTTCTCTCTCTCTCTCTCTCTCCCTGCCTTCCCTCTCTAAAAATAAATTAAATCTTAAAAAATAAATTAGAATCACCTATACCTTCTGTTCCAGCAACTCCACTCCTAAGAAGGTGCCCTCAACATACAGCAGCTCCCAAACAAATGACCTATGGATGAGTTTGTTCACTATAGCTTTGTTTGCAAGAGCCCAAGATGGAAAATAACTGAAATATCCTTTATGTGGCTAAATACAGTTTGGTCGTCTGTGCAGTGGGACATCACGCAGTACAAGAAAGAATACGGAAGCTCTCAGAGTGCTGAGGAGGCAAGATATGAAAGCAATGCTGGGAGGCGGGCGGCGTGGCCGAGCGCTGCCAGCTGTGAGGGCAGTGGGGGAGGGACAGGGCATTTGCTGGTATTTGCATGTAGGAGTCATGAGAACTAACACCCAGGTGTCCTGGGGTGGCGGTCAGTGGGCACTGACTGGCTGGTGGGAAGAGAGTTTTTACCCTTTTTGATATTTTTAAACCATATGAATATATTATTTAATTTATTTTTTAAATTTGTGGATTTGAGAGAGAGAGGAAAGGAGAGAGAAAAAACACTGATCTGCTGTTCCACTTATTGACACTTCATTGTATGTGTCCTGACTGGGATCGAACCACAACCTCGGCGAGTCTTGCTGACGCTCAGACCTGCTAAGCTACCCAGCAGGGCCCTTATCTATTCACGTTTTAAATACACAGGCCGAACTGACGTCACCTCACAATCCCGCCTTTGCCCCCCCCCCCCCCCCCCCCCGCCCCCCTCGCTCCGGGGCGCGTGGCTCAGCTTTGAACAGCTTTCGAAGCCCTCTTCCTCCTTCCCGGCCTCCAAAGGCTTCCCTTCCCTTCGGCCTTCCTCAAGACCGTCCCTCCGCAGGCCCCCTCCTGAGAGGGCACCCCTGGGCTCCTCCAGCCTCTGGGCGTCTCTGTCCCAGCCCTCATCACCGCCAAGGTCCTTCTCCGTGCGGGTGTCTGGGTGCGGCCCAGCCTCCAGGACAGGACCAGGTCTCAAGGGGACTGACGCCCACTGAACGAAGACTGACTGAAGGGGGCGCTGCTCTGCGACCCTCCCCCACGGCCCCGGTCTCGTCTGTGATGGCTCTCCAGGGTGCCCTCCCTGCCCAGGCTGCAGTCAGAAAGGGCTTGCCCCCTCCCCCTCCCCGCCCCTCTGCAGAGAAATGTCAAATTCCTCCTTCACAGGCTACCCCGCCCTCCTCAGGCCCTGGCAATCCCGCCCCTTTCTGGGCCACAGACACCGTCTCATCTACCCATAGTGAGGCTGCCAACAGGCAGCTTCACGGCAGCGTGAGATTTCTGCCAGTGAGAATCCAGCAGAGCCCCCAGCCCCCAGCATCCCGCCCCCCTTCTGCAGAGCCCCTTAGCTCCCTTACCATGGGCAACCACTGAGGGGGAAATTTTGAGCCTCCATAGGAACTCAGGATACCTGCTCCCCACAAAGATGACCCCAACCACTTCTCTCCATCCCTGGGACCCCTGCTCAGCCAGGCCAAGCCAGGCCAGCACCCTCCCTCCCCTTCCAACTCGTTTTATGATTCCACATGGACTCCTCCCCAGTGGTCAGTGGTCCAGCTGGACCACCACAAGCGTGATCAGACTTAATTCCCATAAAAACCCTGTAAACGGGAGCCATCACCAGCACACCCATTTTACAAGGGCATAAACTGAGCCACAGAGGGGTGAAGTATTTACTCGTGGTCACACAGCAAAGAGGAAGAGCTGAATCTGAACCTCAGCCATCTGGCTCCAGTCTGCTCTAGCCATAACACCAACGCACCTGGAGGCAGGATCCGGTAAGCACGAGCTCTCGGGCTGGCCCCTGACAGCGGGGTGACCGGGCCCTTGCTGACCCACCAGCATCGAACGTCTCTGCCCAGACCCCACTCTGGCTACAGCGTTATAGTTCCTCAGCCCGTCACACTCACACCCTGGGCCTGCGCACGTGCTGGTCTCTCTGCTGGGGGCTCCCTCCCCTGTCTTCGTCCCTGGCGGTCTCCTACTCAGCCTACAGTTTTGGTGGCCAAAGAAGCGGGAGCCCAGGCTGTGTGGTAGGCCGGCGGGCTGGCGCCTGCGGTGGGCAAAGCCTGGGTCCTGAAGGCTCTCGAAGCCGGCTGGCTCAGAGCTCAGGCTTTCTGCTGACGACACCTGTTCACGCCTCCTTTCACTCGCCTGAACTCCAGGGAAGTCTGCCTGCTTCTGACCGAAATTACCTTGGCCTAGAAGAGCCAGGGGGATTCCTGGGCCTCTAGAGGATGTGCCTCCACCTGTCCCTGATCAATGACCAGGCCAGGCCAGGCTGGCTGCCCGCTCCGCCTCTCTCAAGGGGCCCGAGCCTTCCCAGGTGGCAGCAGTTGGTGATGAGGGTCTTCTCACCACACCAGCAGGTCGCCCCCCTGATCTGGCACAGCCCAGCTCTGCAGGCCCCTGGTGGGGGACATCACCTGCTCATGGGGCCCCAAGGTGGGTGCCCCCTCAGCCTGGCCCCCTGTGGAGACCTGGCCCCTAACAGGGTTTGCCCCTGTTTGGAGAGCCTGGCTGGGCTGAACTTCTGGGCCCGCAGAGAAGCTGAAGGGAGAGGCTTGTCCAGCCCCAAACCTCTCCAGCAGGTCCCCTCTGGCCCCAACGGGGGTTCTCTGCCTGAGTTGTCAGGGGCTCCACGAAGTTCATGGGGGCAGATGTAGTCAAGGGGGCAAACACACCCCCACCTTCACTTAAGTCAACAAGGCCCTGAGTTTTATAGTTCTGCGTCCAGATTCCTCTAGAAGAAAGGGTTCCACTGTTTTTAAAAGCCTGGTGATTGCTGCCCAGGATCAAATCCAGCCTTCAGGGCTGGTCTTCCAGACTCCCCGGGACCCACTGACTTCCCCAGAACCAGGGGGTGTCCGAGGCGCCCCGGCTGCAGCACAGCTTTCCCGTCCCAGGCCCCTGCCTCCCCAGTCCTCTCTGCCTGTCGAGGCCCTGCTGGTCCTTCAGGGCTCCAGCCACTGCCCCCATCCCGCCTTGGCCTCCTCCTTTCCGAAGTTAAGTTCTCGGAAGGGGACCCAGGGGCAGGAACTCCTTCCCATTAGTCCTAGAGCCCAGGCAAACACTGCACCTACAGGCGCCAGTGTATGCAGTGGGCTGTTCAAACCCATTGCACAGGCTGGTTTGAGCTCCTCACCCAGGGCTAACTAGAACAGCTGGGAGCAGCTATGCCATCAGCTTGGTTACTCTACCAGCGACACGAGCATCCAGCCCTCAGTCAATTCTCTGGGCTCTCCCGCCGGAGCGAGGCCTGCTCCAGGCAGAGAGCGGAGTGAGGCCCACCCCCCATTCCCCCGGCTCGGGCATCCACGGCCCAGCCCAGCTCCGTGATGGGAACTGGTGGTTCCAGTGCAGGGACGACTGCTCTGGTCACATCTGCCCGGATGGACAATGCCTATGCACATTACTTAAGCTGATATCCGGTTGCCCTTAACTATTCCGATTTCACAGTGACCAACCCCAGAAGGTACGAGGGCTTCTCAGGCTGGGTGCTCACTTCCGATATCTGCAGAGATGTCTTCACAGGGGGAAGTCTGCTGGGATTGAAAGGAGTGTGTGTGTGCACGTGCCCACGTGTCCTGTACCTTCGGCTGTGCCCGTGCTGGGATAGGCGGGGCGTCTGCAGCCAACTCACCCCATGGCGTGGGAACTGTTGGGTTCAGTGAGCAACCCCGTCCATCCTGCTGGCTCTGCTGGGACTCCTCCCCACCTCTCCGGCCCAAGCTCAGGGCCCAACACTGGCTGTTTCTTCCCCAGCGCCTAGGCTCGGCCACAGGGAAGGTGGCCTGATGATGAGGGAAGGGGGCCACAGTGCTGCCTGAGGCCCAAGAGCTAAACTCCCGGGACAGGGCTCAGGGCTAGGGGCCCAGTGGGAGACAGGGCAGGAGGCCAGGGGTGGGGGAGGCGGCCTGGGCTGGCTGCGGGTCTGGGCCTCTCTGGGCTCTTTGTCCAAATATGGAAGGTTTTTTTGTCTCCATTTGAGTCACGCCGGCCATGGCCCAAGAGATCTGCTTTCCAGATACTGCAGGCAGGCAGGACTGTGCCAGCACTGCTGGGCCCACCCCCACCGGCCTCTCCTTCCTCTGCCTGTGGCTCATCTCAGCACCCTCCAACCTGCTGGGGCCCAGCTCCCTCCACCAGCGGGGAGCCCAGCAACCTCCTCTGCTACTCTCCAGAACGGAGAAAGGGAAACACTGATTCCCTCTCTCTGACCCTCACTTCCTCTTACTCCCCAAGGGCCCCACATATTCAATTAAGCCATTCAATATTCACTGGGCAACTACTATGTGCTAGTTCCTGGGCTAGAAGGGTGGATTGGGAATTCAGTGGGCTCCCCATGCCCAAACTGAAATTCACTCTCTCTTCCCACACACCTGCCCTGCGGGACGGCACCACCTCCACCAGGCAGTACTGAAAGCTAGGAGCCTGACTAACGTGCAAAGATTCTGGAACCAGACTGGGTTCGAACTTGAACTGTGCCACTTGGTTAGCTTTCCTAACCTGAGCAAACTACGTCCCCAGCTGTGGCCCTGGTCTGTGTCACAGGGACGTCAGCACCACCCTGCAGGGCGGCGCGAGGGCTGAGTGAGTACACGGAGCACGATCGGACCCGTGCCTGGCACCCAGGAGGAGCTTTGCCACCAGCACTGTGACCCTCACCCCTGCCCGTGCCATATCCGGCCAGGTACTGTGGACTAGACTTCCTACGACTTCCCAGCAGCTTTCCCTTGATCTCTCTGCTGCAGACAAGAGCCACTCCCGCAGCCCGGGAGTGGAGCCAGCACAGGTCCCACTGCCCCCTCTCTCTTCCTGAGCAATGTGGTCCAGGCGAGGCACCTGGCCCTCTCTGGCCTGCATCTAGCTCCCACCCCCTCCCCCAGTCGGTGCAGGCTTGAGACAGCACCCTTTGCCCATCTGCCAGCTCCCACCTGCCTGGCTGCTCAGGCCTGTGGTCCCAGAGCTGAGCCTACCCCGGGCTGGGCATGGTGGTGGGAAGACTGGCCTGAGAATCCCCAGGAGCATGGCCCAGCTCTCCTCCTCCCACCTTCCCCGCCCCCTCCAGATTACTTCATAAATGTGTTTTGACGTCCCACCACGTGCCAGGAACGGGAGGGTGTGGTGTGGCGTGGCGGGGAGACACCTGACCAGAACCAAGTATTGGGTCACAGGGTGGACTGGGGGCCATACCCACACTGCCGCACCCCACAACCTGGAGGTCTGTGCACCCCTAGGCAGAGTGTGGTTGCAACAGCTGTGAGTCCTGGGGCGGGGAAGGTTCCTGACACCTGGGCTGGGACGCCAAGGGGGTAGTGCCCAATACAGGGCCCTCTTCCAAAGGCCTGGCCCTCGCCAGGGACCTTTGTCTGGCTGCCAGAGGCAGGAAGACAGAGAGGGTCAGAGGAGAGAAGAGACAGACAGAAGGAGCAAGACTGAGGGAAGAGGGAAGAGAGACGAGAGTGAGAAGCCCCCCGGTGAGGGGAAGGTCTGGTGTGAGTCAGCAGAAGAAACTGAGGAGGAGGAGGAAGAGGCGGTGGCAGGCCCTCCCAGCCCAGGCCCTAGGTCCAGGTGAAGAGGTGGGGCGGGTGGATGCACAGCTGGCCCCGCCAGCGCGCCCAGCTCCTCCTCCAGCCTTGGGGCCAGGCCCAGGGCTATTTTTAGTGGGAACTGAATTTAGCTGTTCCCTCGGAAATTCCTCACCCTCCCCAGGCTACGCCCCCGCTGGCCTTGGGGAGAAGCCTAGAAGCTCTGGTCCAGGCAAGAGGGGAGAGGAGGGCCCAGGAGCAGCAAAAAGACAGAAGGGAACTTGGGCATCTGATGAGAAAGCTGAGGCTCAGATCAGGCCCCAAATGCAAGTTACTCTTCCTATAGTCCCTGCCCTATCCTCCTCCAGGAAGGCCTCCTGGGCTCAGGGCCACAGAACAGCACTTGTCTCAGGGTCTCAGGTACAAATATCATGAGAATACTTTGTCTCCATCTGTATCATTCACTGCTGGCAAGACTGTCTGCCTGTCCACCTACCAGTCAGTCACTCTAGCCCCAGCTCCTGGGAGCCTGCCTAGTCCAGAGCTCTGCCGGGCTCTGCCACACCTGGAGCTCCCATTTCACAGATGGGGAGATCGAGGCCAACCAACTTGTCCCGGGTCATAGCCAGTGCGGATGGAAAAGGGTTCTATGGAAAGTCACCTCACACGGTGATCTGATCATAAATTCCCAACTGGGTAGGTCACGGTGGGTAGTTACACCCCAGGCCTGTACTTCATTTAGTGAAGGGTTTTTAAGCCCTGTCCATTGTTCTTGGGAATCTAGGTTAATACACCTTTGAAATGGCAGAAGTAATACCAGCCCCCACCCCACCCCCAGGAACTCTCAGAGGACATGGAATCTTAACCTGCAGTCCGAAGGGCCTCGCTTTCTCGCCCATTCGTGTCACCTCCTCCGTTTCAAATCTGTCAATTTTCCAGAGCATCTGAGATCTTACTTGACATATGTCGTCAGTTTTGCTCAAATAAACTCTTTTTTTTTTTAAGGTTACTGTGTTGTATTGTTTTTTATTTCTTTTTAAAAAGATTTTATGTATTTATTTATTTTTAGAGAGTGGGAAAGGGAGGGAGAAAGAGAAGGAAAGAAACATGGATTGGTTGCCTCTCGCATGCACCACCCCGAGGAGGGCCCAGATCGGCAACCCAGGCATATGCCCCGATCGGGAATTGAACCGGCGACCCTTCACTTTGCGGGATGACACTCCAACTGAGCCACGGTGGTCGGGGCTCAGACAAGCTCTTACACAAATCCTTCACAGGTCTGGACACTGCTTCTGTCGACACGGGCAAGGCAGCACAGGCCTGCCCCTTCTCTCCCCACGCGCTCCCCGCCCAGGCTGCTCCCAGCAGGGCTCGAGTAGGGGACCCCATCGAGTAGCAGGGCGAGTCCCCCTGAGCAGGAGGGACTGAAGTCAGACAGGAAGCACGTGGGCACTGTGGTGAGGACCCGAGCTAGCTTCCACAGGTGCAGAGGAAGTCCTCTGACGGAGCAGGGGGCTCACTCGGACCACCCTGCCCCCTGTCCCAAGGCCTCACTCTCTAACTCAGATAAGGTGGGTGGGCCCCTCTCGCCCCAACCCACCTTCTGATGGGGCCTCGGAGCCCAAGTTTAAACCGTCAGATTTCACCTCCAAATGATCTCCCTCGTGAGTCCTCTGCTCTCCATCCCACATCACAGCCCCCTCCGCTCAGGCCTCGCACCGCCCTGATCCCTCCAGTCCAATTTCCAGAACCAGAGGGGGCTTCCCAACGCACCCATCTGGCCTTGCTCCTCCGTAGCCCCCAACCTTCCGTGGCTCCCCACCGCCCACAGCCTCTCCCTGCGTGATGTGGGCAGAAACCTCCCTGTCCTCTTGGCCTCAGAGATATATTGAGGCTTCTCTTTCCTGCCTGGCTCAGCCCAGATGCCAAGGGACCTGCCCCCTCAAGGACTCTCAGAGGCTCTGCAGACCCACAGTCCAAGTGCAGGGCTGCTGCAGCGCGAGGTGCAAGAGCAGACTGCTGGGCCTGGTCTGCTACTGCGTGGCCTGGGGCAAGACCCCTCCTCTCGCTGGGCCCCAGCTGCCTCTCCAAATAATGCAGGGTGAGGGGTGCTTAGAAGACATAGTGGATTTCTAAGCTTCTTTCCAGGTGGACCATCCTGGCATCCAAGGCCCTGCCCCTCTTCCTCCTGCCAAGAAGTGTGGATGTCTCACCACCAGGCCCCACCCCAGGGAGCTAGGGAGAGTGAGGGGGTCACAGTGAGGAGCCAGGAGGGAGACCTCAGTGACACGAGAGACCAAGATGCAGTCAGCAGGATTTTGAGGGGGAAGGGGGTCCCTTCCTGTGCTCCCGCCCCTTCCCTTCCACATCTGCTCCTTGACCCCCAGTGCCCCGTCCTGGGAAAGGACTGGATGTTTGTTCAAGGGGCTGGGGGGAGGGGTCTCAGCAGTCCCAGGAGGCCAGGCTATGGGGCTGGCTGGCAGCCAGGACCCCGGGCCTCCCTCCCTCCAGCTCTGGGAGCAGGGCCTGCTCACCCCCTGGGAACCAATAAACAGGAAACAGATACCAACCTGGCGCTCGCTCCCGCAGCCGGGCCCCTCCAGCACAGCCCCCCACTGCCCTCCGGCTGGTCCAGGACCTGCCCCACCTCTCCCCGGCCTCAGGATCTCAGAACCAAGGAGTCATGATCTCAAATGCACGAACAAAATCAAGCTAAGAGGCACAACTCCTAGAAAAAAAACTCAGAATCCGTCTTGCAACCTCGAGATTCTACACTCTGAACTGGCCATCTCGAAAGCACGCACTTTGCAGTGGCCCTGTTTCTGAGAGCTTCTAGACCTGGGGCCACGGGCAGAGGGCTCCACGAGGGCCATCTCTGTGGCCCTCACAGTAACTCCTTAGTGTCCCCAGAGCAGGAAACTGAGGCTCAGAGCTGAGGTGCAGAGTGGCCTGCTGGCTGCCACCTGGTGAGTGAGTCAGAGTCACGCGGAGACACTAACCCGTCTCAGTCGGGCGCCAGAGCCCACCAGACACACGGAGCTTTGGAGGGGGCTCAGCCCCGTTTCGTAGGCCAATTCCGTGGGTCTGGGACTCTGGCCCGGCGCTGTGCCTCTGGCTCTGCCGTGCCTCCCCGGCTGGGCGGTAACAGAAGGAGAGAGGAGCCGGGGAGAGAAGCAAGGACAGTGGGCGCTTCCACCCGACGGCCCAGCCCCTCTCCCTCTGCCCACCTCCAAAGGCCCAGGACGCTGGGCCACCTGGCCTACCCAGGTGTAGCCAGGACCACACCTGCCCTCCTGCCCAGCTTTATCCTGTTTCAGGGCTGGAAGGAGATGCCAAGAATCTGTACATCTTGGAGTCAACGTCTCTCAGAATCTTAAGACTCCTAATATCTTAGCGTCTCAGTCACAAGGGGAGGAACTAACATTTCTTGAACACTTACTACGTGCCAAGCCCTTCTGGCATTATTTCATTTCATCTGAACAATAATCCTTGGTGGAGCAAGGGGATAACGCACCCATGTTTCGGACGCAGGAGCAGTAAGTGCTGGACCTGCGTCCTGGCCTGTGCTCCGTGCCCTCCACACAGCTCCCGCAGGTGCCGCTCCTGGGGAGCACCTTGGCCTCCCGTGGCCTGAAGGTACCTAGCAGGTCCTCTGGCGCAACAGCATCAGAGTTCCAATTCTGGGTATCCCCAGGGCTATTGGAGGGGGGTCGTGGATGCCCCTGTGAGGACCCCGATACTTTGGCTCCTGGCACAGGTGGTTAGCGGGTCCTCTCCAGACATCCCTGAGGTCCCCCTGAGGTACAGCCAGCAGCCACGTGACTCCCACCCCTCCCTAGGCCCCTACCCCGCCTCCGCCTTAGCTCTAACCTCTTCTGCCAACCGCCCTGCTCGGGAGCAGCTTCATCCCCAGTTTTTATCAGCAAACCCAGGGCCAGCCAACCTAAAGCCAAGCCTGTCTGCAAGGGACCCACCGACTCTCTAGTCCCTCTCCCACCAGGCCAAGGCTCAGCCACCATCTGAACCCCACCGACCTCAGGGGGCTAGGACGCTTGTTGGAAGCTCCTGGCAAGCAGGGACGATGTCCAAGCTTTCCCTGCGTGAGCCCACTGCCCACAAGGGCCTCACAATGGACGGCTGAGTGGTGGGTGACCGACGGTCTCGGAGGGAAACGACCGCAGGACCAGCGCGGTGGGCTGGACTCCTGGGCTCAGACCCTGCCCGGCACCCACCAGGGGCTCTGGGTCTCAGGAGCCGACAGCCTGGCCGCTCTGCCCACCTGCAGGGGGCAGAGCAATGGTCCCCAAAGATGCCCTCGTCCTGATCCCCAGAACCTGTGACTGTGTTACCTCACTTGGCAAAAGGGACTCTGCAAACGTGATTAAGGATTTGCAGATGGGATTTTCCTGCATGACCCAAGCGGCCCTAAGCAATCACAGGGGCCCTCACACGCGGCGGTGGGGGCAGGCCGGCGGTGTGGTTCAGAGAGAGATCTGAAGGTGCTGTGCTGCTGGCTTTGAAGACGGAGGAAGGGGCCACGAACCAAGGAGTGACAGCAGCCCCCAGAAGCTGGAAAAGGCAAGGACACCGGTTTTCCCTTAAAGCCTCCAGAAGGAACACTGTCCTGTTAATACCTTGATTTTAGCCCCGTGAAACCCATTTCTCCTGACCCCCAGAACTGTAAGATAATGTTTCTATTGTTTTAAGCCACTAAACATGCTGCTACTTGTTGCTAAAGCAGCCGTAGGAAACTGACACACCGCCTGCCTCGGCCACCTCAGGGAGCTCTGCAGGGCTCCCTCGCTCCGTCACACTCTCCGCCCAGCGGCAGCCTCAGAGCCCTGCGCCTTCCCGCGCCTTGCCCCAGTGCCAGAGGACGTTTTCACACACTGGGCACAGCATCATCACTACTTCAGGGCACAGGCCTCACCCGTGTGTGTGTGTTGGCAGTGGGGAGAGCCCAGAGCAGCAGCTAGTGGCAGGGGAAAGAGCCCTGGGGGCCAGACAAGGGTGAGACCCCGCCTCACTCCCCTCAGTGGCCGAATGGGGCTGCGGGCGCCCCTGCCGGCACCTTAGTCCACAAGTGCGGGTTTTACTCAGTGCAGCTGCTGCCCCTCCCAGCGGCTCTGGGAGGCCTTACGCTGGTGCCCTAGAGCAGGGAGGAATCTGGCTCTGAGAGGGACAGGGACTTATTTAAGGACACACAGAGGAAAACAGAGCAGCTGAGGTGGGAACCCAGGTCTCCTGACTCCAGTGCAGACTCCTCATGCTACACCAGGTCACCCAAGTTGCCCCACAGCTACTGGAGGCAGGCTGTGAATGCCCCTGGGGCTCTGATAGCCTCTCTGGGGCTTTGGGCCACCGAGCATCATGGGCTCCAGCTCACAGCTGCTCAGGGCCCGGCAGCCGGGCCATCATCTGTCCGTCCCTGGAACACCCCAGAGGCCTGTGGGGGGAGTGAGGGAGGATCAACTCCCACCGGGGGCCACATCAGCTCCAAGAGACTCTTCCCAGGGGACCCAGGGCGCCTGTTTCAGGGCCTGCCAGCAAGGCGCCAGGCTGCCTGGGCACAGGTCCCAGTAAGTGCGCCGGGACGGCGAGCCTTTCTGGGAAACAGGGGCTCCCCCTGCCCCCGCCCCACCACCACTATCCCCGCCAACTGCGCTCAGCGGGAGCTCTGTGGGGCCAATACAGGACCTGGGCATCAGGACACCTGGAGCCAAGTCCCATACTTGGGCCACAGGGCCTTGGGGAGCCTCTGCCCACTGCAGGTCAGCTTCTTCACCCATACGTGGGGGCCATGGCAATGACCACCCAGCCGGAGGACCCAATGGGAGGGACAGGACTGCCATGGGGCGGCATGTGGTCTCTGTCCTAGGAGACGTGCAAGCTGGAGCTAAAGGGTGTTATAGTGCCTGCAAGGAGACACCAATGGGGTATGGCACGGCCACCGTCCTCACCCGGGCCCTGTGGCAGCTCCACCCTCCCAGCCTTGGAGCCAAGCCTACACAGGTCTGCAGGGGACAGCCAGGGCAACCTCCAGCTCCAGGCTTCCCTGGGGGCTTTGCCAATCTCCCCTGCCCGGCCCTCAGCAACCCTGCACACACTGCGCTGCCTTGGGACCTCGGGAGCTCCGTGTTCACCTCGAACGCTGGAGTCCAGGTCCTTCCGGAGCCCTCGGGGCTCCATGAGCTCTCACCAACCGACTGACCACTTCTGCCCCAGCCCAAGCCACCATTAGCTCTTGCCCAGATTATTCCAGTGGCCTCCTGACTTGCTTCCTGCTTCCACTCTGGACTTCTGTGGTCTACCCCCGCAGAGCAACCAGGGCGGACCTGTAAAGGCCTAAGTCAGATCAGGTGCTCTATTCAGAACCTTCCAACAGTGCCTGCCCCACCTCACTTCAAATAAACATCAAAGATCTCCTACTGACCTAGGAGATCTGCCTTGTCTGGTCCCAACCCATTTCCATACCCCCTTAGCTCCCTGACCTCATTTCCTACTTTGCCCCATCCACACAGTCCTCCTGAACACTTCTCAAACACACTCCTACCTCAGGGCCTTTGCACTTGCTGTTCTCTGCCCAGAATGCCCCCCCACCCCATCACCTGGCTTGCTCTCTCACTTCCTCCAGGCCTCTGCTCCAATCTCACTTCCTCAAAGAGGCCTTCTCAGACCTCTCCATCTAAAACAGCACCCCATCCCTGTGACTCTCTCCTCCCTCATCCTGCTTTCTTTTGCTGCCCAGCCCCCGCCTCTCCCTGAGACATAATGTACCCATTTGCAGACAGGTCTCCTAAGCTAGTTGGGAAGCTCCATGAGGCCTGGCCTTTGTTTGCTGATGTAGCCGAGGGACTAGAAGAGAGCCCGACACATCTGAAGGCTCAGCAGGTATTTGCTAAACGATTGAAAGCAATGCCTTATCACAGTCACCCAAGTCTCTGAGACAAACTCCCGACCGCATGCAATCTGCCACGTTCTTTCCAGCCTCCAGCCTCTGCTCATACTGCGCCCTCCTCCTAGAATCCCTCCTTTTCTTCAGTTTTAAAGGCCAAGCTCAGGCAGAGCCTCCTCCAGGAAGCCTCCCCTGCCCGCACGGGCCAGTGGGCCAGTCCCTCAACACCCTGCAGCCCCTTCAGTCTGCTTCCAGATTCTGAAAGCTCTGAGTGCTTCAGCTCCCCCGGCAGCCTGGGGGTGCCTCCCCCAACCCGCACTGTGAGGTGGGCACATGTAGCCTGAGAGATCACAGATGGGAGGGAAGAAAGCAGAGGGGCAAGTTCTTACACTGGGTTGGGGGCTGGAGACAGGATTCCTGAGGCTGCCAGCCTCCAAACCCAGCTGGTGCAGGAAACGTGGGGTTGGAAAGTATCAGACCCAACTCTGGTCCACCCCCAACCTCCCCCCCCCCAACCGCCCGCTGGGAGGGGTGGGAACCATTCCTGGGTCACACTGCCCCCACTAACCCAGGGCCCTTAGGAAGGAGTTGGGGGGCAGGGAATAGGAAAAGGACAGTCCTGTGCCCATACTCCCCCATCCCACCCTCCCCCCTGCTGGGTGACAAGGCATTTAATTATAGATATTTGGTACCGCTCAGAATTCCAAATGTCCTAATCACCTCCTCTCCCG
This sequence comes from Phyllostomus discolor, assembly GCF_004126475.2. NCBI lineage: Eukaryota > Metazoa > Chordata > Mammalia > Chiroptera > Phyllostomidae > Phyllostomus > Phyllostomus discolor. Next base: position 121,085,819 of record NC_040908.2, read on the forward strand.
GAACCAGTTTCCATGGAAAAATCATAGCAAAGAGTCAAGGAGGGAGAGGAGAAAACCCCCACCCCCATGGGTTCCCTGCCAAGAGGAGACAGAGGAGAAAGGTGATGAAGAGCTGCAGCCCAGGCCTCGCTCCGCAGGGCAGGGGGCCGCCTGGGCGGGCCGGAGGGTGGCCGGGTCTGCCGCGCAGGTGCTCCGTGGCGAGTCCAGGGTCCCGGTGCCCGGCCCTGGCTCCGCCCTGCCTGACTGGGTGAACTTAGACGCAGCATTTTCCTTTCTGAGTCTTGAAGTTCTTCCCACCCCAACCCCAAGCTCTGGAGAGTTACACAACCACCATGAAGGTGTTTGAGCTGTTAGGGGTGTGCAGGTGACCCCCACCTGCCCCCCCCCAGTCCTGTTCCTCTACTCAGACGGCAGGCCAATCCCACCGGGAAACAGACGCCCCTTGGACCCCGTTCCCTCTAAGACACCGACACGCTAGGATTCGGTGGGAACCTATGTCTGCCATCCTGAGAATTCAGCCCTGCAAGGTTCCCACAGTGTTCACGTTTGAAGGAGGAGACATTCAGAGTGACTGGCAGAGAGAAAGCACTTAGTAAATGTTAGCCACCGTTACTCCTAGTCCAATACGCCGAAGTTCTGTGAGTCCGTCCACCTGATTCTGAGAGACAAGTCAGCTCCTGTTTCTGGGAGACGTTTGTCACATCTGTCAAATGCGTGGAAGTATCTCAGGGCAGCGGGCAGGCCCACAGGACAGTGCTTTGAGGCCGGGGTGGGGGAAGCCCTGGAGGGAAGGGTCCCCGATCATCAGGTTGTGTGGACCCGGGCGGCAGTGCCCAGGGGAGTGGGCGGGCAGGGCAGGGCAGGGAGGCTCCCACAGCTCCACCCCCCCCCCCCCCCCCCCCAGCACACGAGCGAGCAGCTGTCCGCAGAATGAAGCCGGCTTCACTCCCCGGGCTCCTGGGTTCTCAAGGCTCTTCCGCAGACCGGCCTTTCTCTCCGGGGCAGCCACACCCGACTCCTCCTCTCCCTGACCACCCTTCCTAGGGAGCCTCAAAGACCAGGCAGTCTAACCTCGCCGTGCAGATGGCAACACCAAGACCCAGGATGACTTTCCAGGTCCTGGAGAGCGCCAGAGGCCGAGCCAGGCCTGGTACCCAGGCTCCTCGCTCCCAGCAATGGCAGCGACACCACACGGAGGGCAAATATGACTTCTGGCTGGGACAGGCCTGACTCTGAGGGACTTCCATGCAGCCTGGCATCAGGGCAGGGGCCCCCTCTGCCCTGGGGGCTGCTGCCAGCTGGTTCACACTGGTTTCTGCCCCATCAGCAAAGTGTGAAAGCCTCTTCTCTTCACTTCTTACTTTGGAGCCCACACCACACCATCTCCACCCACAGCCCGGGGAGCGTGACTGGGGCCCCGGGCCCAAAACAAGGGAACATTGTCTCCTCCGTGGAGGCCAGCAGGAGGGGGTAGACGGCTGCTCCCCATTTTTCTGGAGCTAAAAGGAAGGGACAGCAGGAGAGATTCCAGCTAGCAGATGGGAGAACTTCCAGATGTGTATGAGCGGGTGGGGAACTACGGAACGGTGAATCTCTTCTGAGCCAGTTCAAGTCCATCAGGTCAGGCTGAGGCCGGGGTGCCTGGCCCTGTGCTCGGAAACCAGCAGGTGGCAGGGGGAGGGGCTGAGGCTGGCGACCAGAAGCAGCAGGAGGGGGGGGCAATGGGGCCTGTTCTCCCCTCCCTATGCTGCCCCCAGGGACAGAGCAACATTACCCACCACTCACTGGATGAGAGCCAGTCAGGTGGAGACCATTACCCCCTTTTCACAGAAGGGGAAGTAAGGCACAGAGCAGGCATGGCACTGGCCCGAGGGACCCGGAGCCAAGGCTCAAACCCCGTTATTTTGCGACAGACTCACCGGCTCTCTCCCCTGCGGCGTAAGGGGGACACCAGGCTGGGCCTGGAAACGTGGGAGGACAAGCAGGTGAAACCCTGGAGGCTGGGGAGAGCCTCCCTTGGGGCAGGGAGAAGCCCCGCTATGGGCAGGTTCGCCCCACCACACAGACCCCTGGAGGGCAGGGGCCCCAAGTGCCTCCGTGAGGTCAGGCAGGCAGGGAGACAATGGGGTGGGGGCAGACCAAGAGGGAATTCTGCAAAAAATCCCACCTCCTCTCTGGGTCTCAATGCCTCTTTGTAGGCACACCCCCCACCCCCACCCTCCTAACAGTCTCCTTGAGTCCCTTGGTTCATTCCTGTTCTCTCCCCTAATTTAGCCTTCAAGGCTCCCGGGGAAGATAATTATATGGGGAAGGCAGCTGGGGAGCGGCCCCTGGCAGAAGCTGCCCTGCTCTCGCCGCCCTGCACCCCCATGTGCCAGAGACAGCAGCACTGAGGTTTGGGGCACCGAGCTGCCGGACCAGGCCTCACTCCCCGCCTGCTGATGCTGTGGCCTCCGTGAGAGACACCAGAGCCAGAACCAGGGGGAAGGAACGACCAGGATAGAAAAACAAAGAGAGAGAATTCAGAGGCAGCCTGAGAGCTCTGGGAACGGGAGTGACCGAAGTAGCTCAGGGTTTAGGGTTTCCAGGCTCCTCACCCGGGCAGGGAACACAGTGGGAGCGCGGGTCATCATTGCAACAACCTGGGCCACCCCTGGGACACGACCGGAACCCAGAGCCTCGGATTCAGCTTCCAACTGGATGCCAGAGCCTGAAGGGCCTGGAGCCCATCCGAACCCACAGCTGAAACTCGGGGGACGCCTGAAGCCAGAGGGCAGAAGTGGAGGCCTCAAGGAGAGAGTCTGCAGCGCCAGGGGTCCGGCAGAGGAAGCGGGTAGCGCCTCAGAGTCACCAGGAAGGAGGTGGGGTGGGGAGAAGATGCCAGCAGCCGGATGAGGGGCCAGAACCTCCACCCCGACCCACAGAGGCAACCCTGTCCTCGGGGCCTGGAACCTCTCTCAATTCCTCAGGGCCGCTGCCTGCTGAGCTCCCACAACCTACTCCCCGACTCTGCTCTCCCTGAGAGGCCCCGGCAGACCTCAGGCCCCAACCCACAGACTCCCCCAAAATTGGGCGCCACCACTTGGAGACCCAGGAACTACCTCGTCCACAGTCCCCCGATCGCACAATGGAGAGGTTAAGTCACAGAGACCCACCAGGACCAGTGGTGTGCGGCCCGCTCGGCCCCTCCACAAACAGTGCCTTGCACCCCTCCAACGTTCCCAGGTCCAGGGACAGGCCCACATTTTGGTCTGTCAGAAAAGCCATGTGAGGAAGGGCAAACCCAGGTCAGCCGTGGGCCCCTGCGCCAACATCCTACCAGGGGCCTGGCTAATAGGCTCTTTACAGTCAGGCTCTTTAGAAAGTTCCATTACTCTCCCATCGCCGTGTATATTTAAAACAAAGAACTGGACAGGAATCTCCAAAGCCAATCCCTGAGAAACAGCTGAAGGACGAGGCTAAAACCTTGTGTGATCATCACCCAGAGAACCTCTGAGCAGGTAACAACCTTTGACCTTAGCACTAGTGGAAGCCTGAAGCCTCTGGGGCCTGAACAGATAGAAGCCCTCGTCATCCACTCTTGAAACTGCTCGGGCACTTCCAGGGCCAGAGGAGCACCCCCAGACTGGGCGCCGGCCCCATGAGCACTCTCAAAACGCCCCTGCAGAGGTCAGTGTCCACAGCCTTCCCTCAGCCCCACCCCCAGGGCCCCCCACACAGCACTCACCACCTGCGGCTTGCTGCAGCACTTGCTGGCTGGGGCAGGCTCATCTGGGGCCCGGGCTGCCTCCGGGGGCTTGGCCTCGGCAGAGGGCGGTGCAACCACTGGAGTCAAGCATGGCATATCCACTGGCACTGGGGCAGGCACCTCGCCAGAGCGAAGGGTCAGCATGTACCGCTTAGTGACATCCTCAAGGGATGGTGCCTGGGACGAGGGGTGGGCTCTGGCAGGAAAGCCCATAGGCTCAGGCACGGCCACAGGGGGGCCAGCTGAGGTCGGTGGCTCAGGCACCACGATAGGCGTGAAGGTGGCAGGCACGCTGGAGTGGCGAACGTGTTTGGAGGAGTGTCGGGTCTGAGGCAGGCCGCCAGGCTGGTCCTGACTGTCCTCCTGTCTCTGTAGCTCCTGATGACTGCTCCGGGCTGGGCGCTTCTTGGAACCGCGGCGGATGAGCCGAGGGGACAGGACGTCAGCCAGTTTAGGGTCGAGGTGGAAGTCCGGGTGGGCGGTGGGGGAGGCGGGTGGGGCCTCAGGCAGGACCCTCTCAGACTGTGCCCGGCCACTAGTGGGACTGGGCTCTTCTGGTTCTGCCTGTCGCTCTGCAAGGATGGGCTCGCTGCTGGACGGAGGCAGCAAGGGCTCGACCTCTCGGATGGGCTCACCTCCGGGGCCCTCAAATCCAGGCCCTGCTAGCTCCCCACGGCGGCTGGGGTCACTCAGAGATTTCTTCTTGGGAGCTTTGCCAGCAGCCCTGTCGTCCACCACACGTCCCAAGGCACCAGGCCCCTGAACGATGCTCTGAATGACCTCCTGGTACCCCTTGCTCTCTCCACTGCCCACAGACCAGTCACTGTGGCCGCTGGTCAAGCCCTCATCCACAGCTGGAGCCGCTGGAAGCCCGGTTTTGGGGCTCAGTGAGCCCAGGAGGTTGCTATCCACAGAGAATCCCGAGGGTTCCTCAGAGGTGGCAGCCCGGTGGCGCTGTGGAATCGGGTCACTTAGAGACCTGTAGGCCTCACCTGCCTCGCCATTGTTCAGCTCAGTCCCACCAGGGCCTGAAGGTGGGATTTTGCGTCTCCTGCGGAGGGCACCTGGTGTGGGAGGGGCATCAGGGGACACCAGGGACCACCCCCCGAGACTGTCTTCAGCCCCAGAGAGCTGGCTGGTCTGGGTTGAGGACGAGTTAAGGGGTCGCCACACCCCTGTGGTGCCCAGGCTGCAGAAGGCTGAAATAGAAGGCTCAGGATCTGTCCCAATGCCCTCATCTGTCAGGCTGGATTCAGGGCCAGAGAGCTCCTCCTGGGACCGCTGCCCTCGGGTCACGTCCCCTGTCCACTCAGTGCTTCCAGGGGGAGTATCGCTTCCATCGTCCTGCTGGGCACCCATACGCTGGATCTTCTCGAAAACCTGACGGGCCTCTTGCACGTACTGATCCTGAACCACGAGGGGCAGAGGGTCCTCCTCGGCGCCTGGGCCTGCCAGCAGGAGCTCAGAGGAGCTGGGCTTCAGGGCACTGGTGCGGGGTGCTCGGCGGTGGGCCACGGGCTTCTCAGAACAGGTGAATGACTTTGTCCTCCGAAGGGTGGCTGTCAAGTCCTTGAGTGTGGGGCGAGTGCCAGGTGCTGCGGGGGCTGAGGGGGGTGTGGACCCAAGTTGCCCGGCCAGGCCACCTGCTGATGGTGAGTCTCTGCCATCTAAGGGGCCACTCCCAAGGTCCCCGGGGCGCCCACCAGGCTTCCGGACTCTCAGCTCTGAAAGGTCTGAGCGCAGGAAACTGAGCAGGGTCAGGGTCTCTGAGGCAATGTCTGGGTTTGACAGGGACTTGCGCTGCCGGCTCTTGTCCAACTCCAATCCTCCATCCCTCAATGCCCTCGTGGTGCCCACAGGTCCCTTGGTGCGGTTTCGAGCCTGGGGCCTCAGGAGGAGCCCTTCTCCAGCTCCAAAGCTAGGGGAACGATACACACCCCAACTCCCAGAACCCCGGCTAGCCCACAGGTCCTCATCTTTGAGGGTCTCTGTGCTGGAGTAACGGCTGCTACCACAGGAGCCTGATGGGCTGGCCAGGTATGCAGGAAAGCTCACCTTGGCCACTCGAAAAGCTCCTCCCACAGTGTCTGGCAAGGGCCTAGGTCCCTCCTGGGAACCTGGTACACAGGGAGGTGAGCCAGTACTCCACTCCCGGGGCCCTTCTTCACTAGGGGCTCTTGGAGATGTTGGGGGTTCCGGGCTCCTGGCTCCTCCTGCCGGGTCCATGCTGCTCAGATTTAACCCATAACTGTCTGGCCTGCAGTCCTTATCCAAGAGGGAGCTTCCAGACTTGGGCCCCGGCCTCCCTCTCCAGCAGTGGCCGCCCTCACCATCTTGGTCCTCTTCGCTGCCTGAGGAGAGGCCTCCGTGGTAGGCCGGACTCTGCGCCCCAGGCGGCAGAGGTGGCGGGCCCTCCTCTTCCTCCTCGCTGGAGCTGGCAGCCCGGCTGTGGCTGACAGGATAGGAGGCGATGGAGGAGGAGGAGGAGCAGGAGGCCCGGGCCCCGGCCTGCGGTTGGGAGAAGCTATGCCAAGAATGTAAACCATCCGCCGGACGCTGCGCCCGCTCCTGCTGCTGCTGCCGCCGCCTCCTCCCCTCGATCCCTGGGCCAGGCAGTGGCCGCGCCGAACGAAGGCCAGCCAGGGGGAAGCATGTCCGAGGAGGTGGCGTCGGTGGCTGTCGGGGCTCCCGAGCCGGGGGTTCCCACGCGGCACTGTCGGGGCTGGGAGTCCCCGAGGCCTCAGAGTCGGCACTGGGCCGCCTGGAGCCAGGGCCACCGAAGAGCTTGCGCATCTCGGTGACGCTGGGCCAGGCCCCGCGCGCTGCGCCCTCTGTCTTTTCTTCGGCGGCCCCGGGGGAGACGCACCCGTCCCGGGCCCCTGCGGAATCGTCTGGCCGCTGCGCGTCGAAGCGCCGGGAGAGCTGGCGCACCGACGGCGAGAGACTGCGGAGCGGGCGCGGCTGCGCGGGGGTGGCCGGGGGCCCCGACGCCAGCTTGGACACGCGCCGGGAGGGCTGGCCCGGAACGGCTGCGGCCGGCCGGCACGAGGCGCGGCGCCGCAGCCCGGGGGTGTCCGTGGCTCCTTCTCTCGGCCCGGGTCCGCCGCTCCATCGCTCCAGCAGCTTGAACGAGACGCTGCGATACAGCGGGGGCCGGGGCGCCCCGTCCGCCATGGTGGCGGCACTCACTCCGGGGGGGCTGGCCTCGGGAACCGCGGCCAACCCCCCCCTGCGTCCCCGCCCCGAAGAAGCGCAGCTGCCGAGATCCGAAGGCCTGAGTCCTGCAGCCGCAGTCGCGGGAGTTTTCGGGAAGAGGACGCAAGAGACGGGAGCAGAGCTTTACCGGCTACGGCTCAAGTTTCTGCGGCCTCGGGCGGCTTCGGCTCCATCCCGCGCGGCCCCTCCCGCCTCAGCGCCAACCCCCAGGCCTGGCCCCAACCCCGGCCGGTGCAGCCCGGAGCATTGCGCGAGGCCTGGCCCGGCCCAGTCCGGATCCCTTCCTCAACTCTGCGCCCGCCAGCCGGTTGCCTGCCTCCCTCCCCTCGCGCTCCCGCTCCAGCTCCTCTTCCCTCCCTCCTGTCTGCTCGATCCTCGCTCCCTTTTGTTGCAAATAAACTTTGTGGCAGAGGAAAGGGGGCGGGGGGCGGGGCCTCAAGCTCCAAAGAGGGGGTGGGCTCCCCGGGCGCGCTAGGCTGGGAATCAGGAGTAGGGGGAGGGAATTGGGGAGGAGCCGAAGTAGAAACGACTGCTTGAGCACAGGCAGATTGAAGCGACCCTCACAGCCCGAGCTATCCCCAAAGGACTCACTCCGACACATGCAAGTTCTGAAGGTCCGCGGACACACACCTAGGGCGGTGCCCCCGCTGCGGTTCAGCCACTTTCGTGCGGAAACACCTTCTGCCCCCGGACCAACATGGCAACCTCGGACCCACAAACTCGTACACACCTATACTCAGGTACACGACTCTCCCAGATGGAAAAGGAGCAGGAATCGCCGCCAGGGGGAGCAATGGGCACTGCGGGCGGACTCCAGCTTTTGCCACTCTCTGCCCCACCTCTTCATTCGGCCAAGGCCACGCCTTTTACTTGGGCCTCCGAGAATCCCGCAGTCCCTGCGACCCCGTCTAGCCCCTCGCACCACCAAACGTCCCGTCCCTTCCACCTCTGGTCCTGTCCAGCTCTGAAAGTCCCCCAACTCGCACACGCCTCTCCAGAAGCCCCACCCCTTTAACCACGCCTCCGTCACATTTTCTGCCGCCAGCCGGGCGCCGGGCCTCTTCTTTCCCCTGCGCTCCAGATTACGTGACTCTTGCGCCCTCTACTGGCCCCATTTGCCCACCCCGCCCCCTTTGGAATCCTGGACAGGTAAAACAGCACCCACCTCTAGAAAACCAGAGGGTTGGAAAGACCACTTCCTCTACTGCTTTTCAGTCCTTTCCTAGTCTCTTTAGAAGCCGTTTTAAAATTAATCCCTTCCTGAAGTGCAATCACATACAAAAGGAGCTTCACAGGAACTCGCTCGACTTGCCACTGCCAAACCTACACTCCTACCTGCCGCTGCTCCACCCTCCTACTGGGAAGGTGTGGATCTCTTCTACTGCTTCTAGCTAAGCTTCTATTGGGGGTGTCCAACCAGCGGCACAGGATGGCTATAAATGCGGCCCAACACAAAGTCGTAAATTTACTTAAAACATTATGAGATTTATTTTTGTTTTCATTAGTGTTTTTGTATTTAATGTGTGGCCCAACACAACTCTTCTTTAGCTGTGGCCCAGAAACGCCAGAAGGTGGGACACCCCTGTCTGACCCAGACTGTGAGCTCCTACTTCTGCCCCCAAGTATCTGCCCAGGAGACTTGTCTGGCAAGTCTCCAATTCTGTCGGATACTGGGGCTTTCCCCTCTCCCCCCTGCCACTGCTAGGCCCCGTTCATCTTCCTGCCCCAGTTTAAACGCGTGACAGCTACCCTACATCTGAATGAATGAATGAATGAATGGGAATTTATGGAGTGCCTTGGATGTATCAGTAATATTTCATTTGTTTTATTTAGCCCTTGACCCACCACTGGAGGTAAGATATTAATTGCTCCTTCTATGGGTCATGAGGGAGAAGTAACTTTGACCAGTGTTGAAGTCAGGAAGTGGTAGCTCCTGCTATGACTCAAATGCAGGTTTCGGGAGCTTCAAACACCATATTCCTCCAGACCACCTTCCCTGGTCCCAGCTTCCTGATGAAGAAGGGGGTTCTCTCTCCTTTGGGCTTCCAGCAGCCTCTTCCTCCTTGGGCCTGGTTCACCCTCCCAGGAACAGAATATTCTGGTTGTCCCCTCAACCCAAGAGACGAGCTGGGCCTAAGACAGGATACCCTGGGAGCAAGAGGCCCTGGTCCAGATGACAGGGGGAGGGATGGGCAAAGGGCAGGATGGCAGACACTGAGGGATTACCTGACTGCCACACACCAGAGGGAGGTCTCAGCCAGGCCCCGGGGCCCTGTCTGCTGCTTCCCTTGGGTTGTGGGGAATTGCTGTAGAAAGAAAGCTCCTCCTCTTTGAATTGAGACCAGCCTCCTTCCTGTGATTCCCTCAACTTTGCCTCATCTCTGCCTGGAAGGAGCCAGCACATTTTTCCATCTTCACTGGGGAACTGATGGCAAGAGAGCCTTGCCTGGCCTAGCGCCTCTCTGCCCTCGCCTGGCTGTGTGACCTTGGGTAAATTCCTGTACTTCTCTGGGCCTCAGCCACTGCATCTGAAGAGTGAGGAACAAGTCTAGGCTCCCCCAAGGGTGCTTCTCTCTGACTATTTGAAGTCAGACTCTGTCTCCTCCAGGGTGTTCTTTCTACCTTTTTGGGCAGCCGTAGCATGGTGGGGGGGCTCCATCCCAGGAGTCGCTGCTCTCTTCTAATAACGATGTTCCCTACCTTCTGAAATGTGTACTTTTCAAACTCTTTCACACCCTGTCCTGTTCTGTCTTCATGTCACTTCTTGGATAGAGAGGTTCTTATTCCCATTTCACAGTTGGGCAGGCTGATGAAGAGGAGTGGAGACTCGGGTCACAGGCTCCCAGGGTCCTTCAGCTTGGCTGTGAGATGAACAGGTTGTGGGGGGATAGCTTTGGATCTGGAACCCCTGTGGTGGGGGAGGAGGGTGATTCAGGATCTGGGCTGGGCCTCTGCTGATGGGGAGCTCCCCCGGAAAGTGGCTTGGCTGTTTTCGGCACCTTGTGAGTCTTCCCCTTCTGACTCAGGATGAGACCAAGTCATCTTCCTGGCACAGCGGGACCTGGTGTTTTTAGGACTCAAAGCCTGGTCTAAGAGGGGGCTGGGAGCACTGGGCCCAGGGTGGAGAGAAAAGCACTGTGCCAGGAGGCTGGAGCGGGCCCAAGGCAGTCACGCTTATGACGTACTGGGTGACCCTAGTAGGGCCCTCTCTTCCTTTGGGCCTCAGGCTCCTCACCTGTGAAAGGGGAATGGCAATAGTAACCCGTCTGCCCCAGGAGTCTACCCAGCAACAGCAGAGCTATAGGATCTCTTGGAGAAGTCAAGATGGGAAAGTTATGATGGTCAAAGTCACGCCCAGTGTTCGGCCTCGGGTACTTAAGGGGGAGGAAGATGAGGGGCGAGAGGACTCCGAGAAGCAGCGAGCTCCAGGAAGGAACTCTGGCTCCTGACTCCGCTCCAAAGTCAAACAGAAATGACCTGAGACTGTTCTGTTCCTTTCCTGCATAATTAGACCTCAAGTACACAGAACTGAATTATTTATAGCCTTTTGTTCATGATGCAGTCTCACCTATTATTTAATCGACTCCCACCAAAACCCAAAACAGCTAGGACCTTTACAATGTCCTACATCTCATTATATAGCCCCCCCTCCCGCATTCTCCTGCTGCCCACCCTCCAGGGTCACCATCACCTTCTGGGTCCAGCACTCCCTTCTTATATAGTTTTATCACATCTGTGTATTTCTTTCAAGTATATGTTTTAATTTTAATTGTTTTTAAGTTTACAAATAGGGCATCTTGCTGTATGTAATTTGGGGGATTTCTTTTTATTTAAAACGTATTGCCAAGATTTATCCATATCATTGCATGCCAGTGTGGTGCATTCTGCTGCGTGCAGTACTCCAGTGTGTGAATATCGCACAGTGTGCCCACCCACTCTCGAACACGTGGACATTCAAGTGTTTTCAGTGCTGCCGTGGGCACTGGGCCCGCGCCGGGGGCACATTTGCAGCCGTGCTCAGGGCGGTGGGCCACACGGCTGCTTGCCGGGAGTCGGCATTGTCAGGCCAGAATCCAATATCTTTTCTGTTTTTTGATGATCTGTATTTCCTTTTCTGTGAAGTGCCTATTTGTGCTTCTTGTCCATTTTCCTGTTGGGTTATAATACTTTTTATAATATATAAATATATTGTTATATACAATATATAAATTTACATTTATGTAAAACATAAATATAATGTTATATTTTATGAAAATCCTGCCCTAACCTTTCCACACTCAGTACCCCCGGTGGCCTGGGGAGAGCTAATAGTATTATTGCTATTTTACAGGCAGGGGAACAGAGGCTCAGAGAAGTGAAGGGGTTTGTTCAAAGTCACGGACTTAGTAACAGCCCTTCTGTGCTGAGCTAGTGCCTTCTGAGCCCCTTGGACCTCAGCTAAGAAACCTTCTCTGCCCCTCAAGCTGGGTCAGGGCCCCCATGGTCCCCAACATCTCCTGACTGTTCCGTGAGCTTATTGTCTCCCCAGCGCTGCCTTCTTTGCCCCTGGCCCTCTGTACGTTTCTGAAGTCCCTCCTCTCCGACTATGATGACCCAGATGTGTACATGTTTATTTCATTGTTGTCCTTCTCCATTGTTGTCCTTCTTCAGTGGGTCAAGCCCGGGTCTGAGCTGCCTGTGTTCCCAGCACCATCTGTGAGGTGCGCAGAGAATGCTGGTTAAACGAATGAAGGGGGAGGGCGTTGCTGGGACAGATCCGGTGCCCCTGAGATCTCCCCCAATCAAACTCTGGTTCCCGGCTCTCTGGCTCCCCCATCCTGACCCTGTGCCCCCGGCTCCTGCCTTCCCTGAGCCTGGCCTCCCTCAGAACCTTCTACCTCCAGCCCCTCCCTCCGCCACCCACCCCACTGCCTCATCCTGTCACCGCCCTTCAGAGACCCCCAGGCTCTACCTTCACCGCTCTGGTTCCTCCCCCTCCTCCCCAGCCCCTAACGTTGGTGTTCCAGGGCCCTGTCCCGGACACCCCCTTTTCTTACTCTCTTCCTTAAGAAGCGCATCCGCCCCCTCAGATTCTAGCCAGAAAGTGGGGAGATCACCCCTCAGGCCTTGTGCCTTTTCCAGAAGGCCTTCCTGGATGTCTCCACACCCTGTGGACTCCTAGCTCCCACCCAGGAGGCCTCCACCCCAGTTCAGGACGCTGCCCAGCCTCCAGCTCGGTCTGCAATCTCAGGATGGAACCTGAATAAAGGGGCTGTGGGCAACACAGATCCAAGACGCTGGGCCTTAAAAAAGATAGATCCGTACCCCTCATGCAGAAATCTGGATTTGGGTGGCCCCAAACCGGAATGGTCAGAGACGCAGCTGATTTCAGCTTTCTGCCCCACCAGCCACAGAAGGCACCCTTGCCCTCCTGGTCCAAGCTGGTGCTCCAGCTGTGACGTTCCTGCCCAGAGCAGCAAGAAGGGAGGAGAAGCAGACAACAGACCCCACCTATCTCTGAAGAACCTTCCCTCCTCCCACATCCAACTGCCTTAGGGCACTCTGCTTACATCCCATTGGTCAGGAGTACATTTCCTGGCCATACCCAGCTGCAAGACAGACTGGGAAGTGGAGTTTCCATCCTTGAGGCCATGTGCCCAGCTAAAAGAGAATTGCTTTTGTGGTTGGCACTCTGCTGTCTCTGTCACAGCTTCCTAGGGGGTCCCCAGGTACTGGGACTGGGTGGGGCGGTGGGCCCTCGGAAAGCAGGTGTAGGAAGGGAAGGAAGGGAGTGAGGATAAAGCTGGAGGGATCTAGTGTATGGGTTACAGAAAGGTGGTGTGACCCTGGCACATCCGCTCCCACACCCCGGCCTTGGTTTCCCCACCTATAGTAGGAGGTGTTATGAGGATTAAAGGAGAAGGTGTGTGTACAGCACATTGCATGGTGCCTGGAACCCGCAGAGCCCGGCTGGTGGTCATGCCGGCTCCCCGGTGCTTGCTCGTCTGTGACTCTCCAGCCCCGTCCCAGGCCACAGCCCTTCCTGTGCTTCACGCAGCAGCCTCCATGCCAGTGGCTGTGCTGTCCTCTCTACTGGGAACACCCTCACCCTCTCTCCTTCGGGCTAATCACATCGGTCCTTCGAGGCCCCACTGCACTGCCCCGTCCCCTGGGAAGTTTTCTCTAACCCGGGGAAAGAGCGCCCTGGACCCCTTTGAACCCTTATGGTCCTGCCACTCTTCACCATGCTCCACCTCCACCCCACTGTCTGGCTGTCTGTTCCCTGCTCCCCACCGCAGCAAGCAGCCGTCCTCAGGGTAAGCCCTCACCTCCTACCCATCACTGAGTGAGCTCGGGGTTAAAGTGAGGAGGGAGAAGGGGGATGAAGAGCTTGAAAAAGACAAAAGGAGAGATCTAAGCCCTTCAAATGGTGCTCAGAGTCCCTGGTGCCCGAAAGCAATAAATGGGTCTCCCTGATAGGAACAGTTTGGGCTCGTGGGTTGTGGCCCTTGGTTTTTAAAAAGCGTGCTGACTTTTTTTTCTTAAAAGGCAGGCTGCCTCCCAGGTAAAGGAGAAAGAGAAATTGTTGCAACCCCCTGTTTAAAGTCCCTTGTTCAGAAACCTCCTGTGACAAGCCCTAGAGACGGACCCGGAGGACTCGTGTGCCAGAAAGGCAACCTCGCTGTCAGAGTAACATTCACCGCATGCTCACTGTGTTCTGAGTGCTTTGCACATATTAGGCAGTTTAACCCTCACAACTTCACAAGATAGGTTTCCTTATTTTCCTTTTTTACATTGAGAGAAGTTAAGGCACAGAGAAGTGAAATAACTTGCCCAGAACAACACTGCCAGCAAACAGCGGAGCCAGGATGCACCCCCAGGGGCCTGGCTCCGGAGCCTTCCCCCTCCAGCTATTCCTTCCCGCACAGGGAGGGTGGGGACGGCACTTGCCGTGGCCCCCAGTTTCCACTCTTCTGGGTGGTCTGCAAGGGCGGTCATTTGGGTCTTTACAGGGGCTCAGCCTGGGTTGCGGAGAGAGGCGCTCTCCCTCTCCCCCTGCACGGGCAACTGAAGAGTGTGGTCTCAAGACGCGGAACAGGTTGTGAGGTGGGCGGCATCTGTACTGCTGGGCATGGCATGGCATCCTGTAGGGAGTGAGGACAAGCCTCTGTCTTCTGACACCCCCACACGTCTGTCTCACTGTGGCCCAGAGAACCGAAGTTCCTTCCGTCTGTACTGTCAGCCTCCCCAGGAACGGCACTTGTAATAGGTTCCCCTGGTGGGCTGGGCCTGGCGTTCCCACCTCCTCCACCAGCTGCAAGCGCACCTCTGGCATTCCTGTGGAGTTTCACTCCTCCAGAGTCCTTCTCTGAATGCCTCTGTTGCCCAACAGCCTTGGAGGTTAGGCAGGGCTCAAAGGAAAATAACTGAATCAATTATACAGTCCTGCCCCTCCCTGCCCTTCCCTCTCCTCCCTCCACCTCCTAAAAAGGACGATTCTCTGCCCTGCACAGGGTCCGTGTGGTATACCAGCAGCCCGGGCAGGCCAGACTGTTCCACAGCGGGGAACAAGGCCCGGAGGAGAAGTGAGGGGTATGGGGGTGGGGACAGGAGAGGAGTACCAAGGGAACAGGGCAGAGAGGATGGGGATCCACAGGGGTGTGGCTGAGAGGAGAGGTGCGTAGGGAGAGCAGGAGAGGATTTGGAAGGGCCTTGCCTGGTGTGATTCCCCTTTGCTGCCTCCTGGGGACCTTCAGTGACTTTCCAAGAGTTTTGAAGGTTTAGGATGTGTTTGAGATGCTTCTATGTTAGACAGTCTCCAGGCAGCCTCCCAGGTACCCACAGGTGAGAATAAAGGAGCTGAGGGGGCAGGACAGAGGAACCCCACAGGATCCGTCTGTCTGGAGACTGGGCAGCAGGTCTTGACCGCAGACCTCCACATAGCAGCCTCCTGATGGGCCTGGGGTGGCTTCAAGTCTCCACAAGAGACTTTGGGAGGAGGCTCTAAAAGAAGTTTCCTGCCAACTTCTTTTAGAATGAAGCCATGTGGAAGGGCTATTCCCCCTAATGGGGGGGGGGGGTGTGTGTGTGTGTGCTGGTGGAGGTGTCCCAGGCACAGAGGATACCCTGAGCCTGAAAGAGGTACATTGGAAGAGGTAGGTGGAGGAGAAGTAGGGCCTGAGGCTCTTCCTGGCATTTGATGCTGGTCCCACCCAGCTTCTGTTCTTGACAGCCCACCACTCCTGGGCTTAGTTGTAACTCACTTGCTTTAAGGTCAGGCTCAGCGAGTCTCTGCCTCTAGTTTTGTACGCACAGTGCCTTCCTCAGGAGGAGGCTTCTCCTCTCTGCCTTCTAGGTTTCTCCCTGCCTCTTCTAAGGACACTCCCTGATTTCTCCTTCTGCTGAGCCTCCACGCCTGCCATTTTCTGGAGAGTAGCCATGAGACAGCTCTTGCTTTTCCGGCTTTTGCACACAAGAGGACCCACGCCCTCCACCTCACTCTGCCCACCTGCTCCAGGACAGAGCCTAGCACAGGCCTGGCCCAGATTGCACGGGCAGGCTTCCCACCTCTGTTTGCAGAGCCCCATCAGCC
Source organism: Phyllostomus discolor (assembly GCF_004126475.2). NCBI lineage: Eukaryota > Metazoa > Chordata > Mammalia > Chiroptera > Phyllostomidae > Phyllostomus > Phyllostomus discolor. The sequence continues at coordinate 121,101,355 of NC_040908.2, forward strand.
TGTAACATCTGGTTCAGATGCTCCCCTCCCTCCTCCCCTCCTCCTCGGAAAGATCTTTCCTGACTCCTTGGACTGGGTCGTGGACACCCTCTGGGCACTCCTTCCCTGCAGCCGCCAAGCTTCCCTCTGCCACAGCCTTTCCATCAGGGCCTTTCCTTCACTGGGTCAGTACCTCCAGCAGCTGGGGGTGGGACTGGGGCAGGACTGGGGCGGGGCTGGGGCTCGTTCTTTCCGGGCCCCAGAACCAACCCAGGCCCAAGCACAAGGTGTCAGTAAAGGTTTGCTGAACAAATGAAGCATCACACTCGGCTCCTGCTCATTCCTCAAAACCCAGCTCAAATGCCTGTTCCCAGAAGCCGTCGCTTCCCCCTCCCATCTTCCCTCTCTCCCACGACTCCAAAGCAGGCAGCATATTCCTCGGGTATAGAACACGTCATGCTATATTTTTGTGAGCAGCTTAACATGGCTTGCCCAACTCTCCGTGGCTGACTGAGACCTTCTGGAGAGCCAGGCTCGGGCTTGTGTGTCTCTGTGGCCACAGGGCCTGGTCCAGAGAAAGGGCTCCGTAAGTAGCTGGGGAGATTTGGGGGTCTGTGGGGGACCTCACCCCATGTCCAGCTGAGCTAAGTTCTAATTCTCTGCATGCTTTAGGCTTGGTCAGACTCCTGGTGTCCCAGCCACAATGGTAAAGATTACGGCTGTCCCGGCCCCACGGGTCCTGCCCCAGTGGATTCAGCGGCCCTGCCGCTGCCACTTGGCCGTGAGTTTCTGTAGCAGCTCATGGGACTGCCGGCGGAACTTCTTCTGGGTGAAGTAGAAGAGGATGGGGTCCAGCACGCTGTTGGCACTGGCGAAGGGCCGGGTGCCTTTGTAGGCGGCTGCAAAGGCCTCCAGAATGGGGCAGGAGACCCCGGGCGTGGAGCGCACCGCCAGGTAGGCTGTCTTGGTGACGTGGAAAGGCAGGAAACTGATGGCAAAGGCGGCTGCCACCACCACAGCCATGCGGGCTGCCTTGCCACGCCGCTCCTGGGCCACAGGCCCTGTGAGGCAGTCCTGGCGGCACAGACGGCGGGCCAGACAGAAGTAGCAGACCAGCAGGGCGGCAAAGGGCAGCAGGAAGCCAATGACCGTGAGGGCCATGCCGTAGGGCAAGTATCGGGTGGCCAGGGAGGGCGGGCTCAGGTCGTAACAGACTGTGCGGTTGCGCTGGATGCCTGTGGCGGCGAAGAAGGCTGTGGGCAGGCACTGGGTCACCACGGCCAGCCACACGATGCCACACACGAGCCAGGCGACCCGGCGGCCCCCACGCTTGTGCCAGGGGGCCAGAGGATGGCAGATGCCCAGGTACCTCTGGAAGCTGATGCAGGTGAGGAAGAGGATGCTGCCGTGTAGGTTGGCGTAGAAGAGGAAGCGCACTAGGCGGCAGGTGAGGTCGCCGAAAGGCCAGTGGTCCCCTTGGGCGTAGTTGTAGATGAGCAGGGGCAGGGAGCAGGCATACAGCAGGTCGGCCAGGGCCAGGTTCAGGGTGTACACAGCCGTGCGGGTCAGGGCCCGGCGGGACGTGCAGATCTGGGCGATGACGCAGATGTTCAGCGGCAGGCCGGCCGCCAGCACCACCGAGTACACGGGCGGCAGCAGCAGTCGCTTAAAGTTCTCGCGGTAGACACAGGTGGTCGGCGGCGAGCCCAGAGCCTGGCTGGTGCCGTTGTGCCACTCCATGGCTGCCCGACCGGCTTCCTACATCTGGAGAGGCTGCGGAAGCAACACACGGCCCGTCAGGGACCCGTTCGCCCACCCTGTCCCTCTCTGGGCCCTGATCTCCCACCCCAGCCGTTTCTGGTTCCACCCCGCAGAGGCCCCGCCCAGCACCCCCTTCAAGGAAAAAAACCTGGAATTCAATAAAGCTCAAGCTTGGGAGAAATCCAGTTCACTTTTTTTTTTTTTTATGTTTATTTCTCACCAGACTTCCTGGTGAACTTCTTTTTATCCTTCAAAACCTTAGTCAAGTGTCTCTGCTGTGTAAGTGGAGACTGATAGACTTTGGTTTGCACCTCAGCTTAGTTACTGGCCATGTGGCCTTGGACTGCTGATGGACCCTCTCCGAGTCTCAGCGTTCCCATCCGAAAGGTGGGGGAGTGGTGACCTACCTCTCAGGATGTCCCAAGGTGAGAGGCACTAAATCGTGCTATACGGGGCTTCCCCGGGGAGCCCGGGCCCTGGAGACTGTGGTTATGGTGGGCCTGCCTGCCTTTCTCTCTTCACAGATCAGGAACCTCCTGAGGAGAAGCGCCAAGGCGGGTGCCTCTCTGTGTGGAGAGCCTGGCCCCGAGTCCAGGGCATAGAGGGCCACTGAGACTCTTAATGAATCCACATGAACAAAATGTCCACACACCGTGAGCTGACCAAGGACAGAGTCTACCTCCTCGGCCAGGACTCCACCTTCCAAAGCCACGGTCTTTCTTTTGGTTGCACTTTTCTTACCTGTAAAATAAGGAAAGGAGGGATTCAGTAGTTCCCTAAGAAGCCTTCCACTGACTTAAGGCTACAGACTGGTCTGGTAGAGCCACTGATGCCACAGCGCCCTCCGGTGGCTAGAGTAAAAACAGCTTCCCTGAATGCAAATAGCAGAGGACAACCTCAACAGTTTATAGCTACAGGCACAGGCCGGGGGCAGGCGGGGGTGGGGGGGGGGGTGGAATCTAGACACAGTGAAGGGCAGCGGCTACTTAATCTTACTCAGTGAATTAGAGGCAGAGCCCTAGTTTGAGCTGGAGCCCAAGCCCAGCCATCTGACTCAGAGGAGGCAGCTTAGTGTAGCCCATGGACATAGAACGCAGAGGCTCCTAGCCCAACTTCAGAAGATCAGGCAGGCCTGGTTCAAATCCTGGCTTCCCTTCTTCCATGTTGTTCAACCCAGGGCATGCCACTTGTCTTTTCTGGGCCTGTGTCTTCATCAGTAAGATGTATTATAGGACTGGCATGCAGCAGGTGCTTAATAAGTGCCATGCCATGCCGTTTTACCCTACACCTAATCCCTCCACTCACCCTTTCAGGTTGCAGTTTGGGGGAACCACAGGCATAATGCTTTAAGGGGCCCCCGGTGGGATAAGTCTGACTTCTTGATGCTCACCTCCCAATGGGCACGTCCACATTTACCGGTGTCCAGAGAGAATTTGCCGCTGGACTCTGATGGACCCATAAGGCAAAGCCACTGAGATAGTGAGTCAAATCCCCCCCTCTCCCTGTTTTACAGATTGGAGAAACTGAGGCCCAGAAAAATATAAAGTCCTGCAGACACACTCTGAGGGTGACAGAGGGTCGATGCTCTGACCCAGATGGTCAGGTTCAAACACCAGCTCTGCCACATGAGAGCTGTGTGGCCTTCGGCTCACTGCTGAGCCTCCCGGCCTCCATCTCCGCATCTATAACATCCCCCACAGCCCATTTCCTCACAGGGCCATGGGGAAGACCAGTGCGTGGCACAGGGCAAGTGTTAGCTATTCTTAATGTGAGTATACCTGCTAAGTAGAGTTATGAGATTTTTAGAAAAGGTTTTATTTATTTTTAGAGAGAAGGGAAGGGAAGGAGAAAGAGAGGGAGAGGAACATCAATGTGTGGTTGCCTCTCACACGTTCCCCCCACTGGGGACCTGTCCTGCAACCCAGGCATGTGCCCTGACTGGGAATCGAACCAGCAACACTTTGGTTTGCAGGCTGGTGCTCAATCCACTGAGCCACACCAGCCAGGGTGAGATTTTTAAAAGTTATATTAGAGTAACACATAACTCCCCATACTAATTTCTTCCAACTTAAAATTTCATTTTGACAAAAATATTTTACCCAGATTCTGGGCATCTGCAAAATGGTGATGTTTGGATTCTCTAGTCTGTATCTCACGTGGCACATTGCCTCTCGTCACCACAGATTCTCTGTGGCCCCATGAGTTAGGCATGCCAGGTGCCCAGCTGACCAGTTAGGCACAAGGGGAGGCCAAGGAGGAAGCATGATGGTGCCCCCACTGTAGCCAGGAAGACAACATTAGTACAGGCAAGAGAAAGTTTATCACTCATCTCTTCACTCATTGTTCAGGCCATTCCTTCACTCATGCATTCATTTTCTGGTTTTCACATGCTAGGCATTTAGTGAGTATTTACTACTTGGTGGATGCATGAGGACACAGTATGTAGATTAGACGTAGGTAGATAGATATAGAAATACACATACACATTTACTTATATGTGTACCTGGTGGAACAAAAGCAGGTTTATAGGAATAAACACAGAATATATCCTTGTATTATTATTTGTTAATTATTGCATTATTTTCCACACTGACGACTGTTAAACTACTTCTGCCCCGCCCTGTACACGTGCCAGTCTGAAGGGGGAGACCAGTGCAAGCACAGGACGGAAGAGCCTTCTCAGAGGAGGCTGAAGGATGGAGCAAGACGCTGATGGTTGGGGAGAGTCTCCCTGGGCTGAGAGGGGTGTGAGGACCCCCAGGGTGTCTCTAGGTGGGGAGGAAGGTGGAGCAGGCAGGGCCTGAGGGGAGAGCAGCCTGCTGGGGTGGAGGGTCGTGGTGAGGAGGAGGAGGCTGGTGGAAGAACGGTGCTATGTCCCTGAACCCTCCTTTGAGAGTCCTATTGCCCTCGGACACCACCCCAGAGAGAGGCCCCCGACTTAGGTGACTGGGGACTGACTCTAGTCATTTTCTGCCTGCCCGCCCCCCACCGCTCCTCAGGCCCCAGCGAGTCAGGTCCTCTGGGCAGGGAGCACAGCTGCACGAGAGGATCCAGGGCAAACCTGCAGCTCGGTGCCGGGAAGGGCAGGCCTGGCGGTCACCTGGCCCCCTCATCCATTCTTTCTTCTGAGGATGTGGGGTGGGACGGCTCTGTTCTCCCAGCTCCCAGCAGGAGTGGGTTCCGGGAGAGCTCACCCGGCCCCTGCCTCCCGGCAGCACCTGACTTTGGCTTCCTCCGGCTCTCACCTCTGTCACCCAGTCTTGGGACCTGAGGCCTGGACCAGCTCGGACCCAGCCTCTTCCCGGGCTCCAGCCACTGTCCGTGGTGGGGGCTTTCCAGCAGGTGCTTCTGACCACCTCCTTCCCTGCTGCACCCCCCGTCCTCTGGAGGAAAAGCTCAAACCCCAGTCCTGACAGTCCAGCCGTGCCGAGCCTCCCAGCCTTGTCTGGAGCACCTCAGGCCCCTGCACCTGGCCCTTCCTCTCTCATCACGCTGCTCCCAAGAGACCGAGACGGCCAGAAATCCAGACTTCCTCTGCAGCCTCCTCATCTGTACTGTTCTCTCCGCACAAAGTGCCACCCAACCCAACTCTGTTCTTCACAACCCCAAGTGTCCATCGAGCTCCAGATCCAATCTTGCTTCTGAGGTGCAGTCCCTTCCTCTGGGCACCCCCAACTCTGTGGACCTGCTTTAGGTCAGCGCTAAACCCAGCCTGCCTGCCCACAGTGACAGTCCCTTGTGCCCAGGCCCAGGCCCAGGCCCAGCCCCGCTCCGCACGGGCCGTGGCCCCAGATGCACCGCCCCTCACCTGCCGCCTTCTGTCCCCAAAGCGCCTTGGTTGGTCTCACGTGTGTCGGCCAAGGGGAAGCCAGACGTGAGGCTCCCCGCGCCTGCCCTCAGCCCGGGCTGCGACACCTCTGACCAGGCCAGCAGCTTCCTCTGTTTCCTGTCAGGGCCGTCTCTGACTGAAATAGCCCCTGTGGGGGCCGCCCCGCCCGAACACCCCTAGCACCAAGGCCTGGCGGAAACTGGGACTTGAAGAACAGGAGGTGGAGAAAAGGTCCCTTCCCGGAACCCTCCCCCACCCCCAGCGGAGGAAAGAGGGGGGTGGGGGGTGGAGGGAGAGGGGCGAGGGGGCACCGGCGGCTGCTGGTCGAAGGGCAGCCGCACAGACCCAGCAGCTCCCTTTCTCCGCAGCCTCTTCTCAGTCTTCTCACCTATCAAACGGACAGCTTAGCGATTAACCAGCCTTCGGCCGTACCGCCAGAACCACCTTCCCTCCCAGTCACCCCCGTCTCCCTCCATCCCTGCTGTCCCCATGGATCCAACAGCTCACTCGCGGATGACGTGCCCAGCCCTCTCCGTGGCCGTCCACTCACACACTCACTTACTCAGCCACCCTCTGCCTCCCCTTCTAGCTCTCTTCCTTTTCTCCGAAAGCACTGATTATGCACCCACTATATGCCCTCAGATATTCCCCCGTGTTCCCCTGCAGCAGTCATGACCCCCCTTTCCTGTGGCAGGCCCAGAGCCCCCTGGGAGCCATGGGTGTGAGCTGTGGAATGGAGCTGATGCCTCTGAGAGCTCACCTGAGTGAGGTTCTCTCCCCCGGCTCCTCCTCACCACCAGACCAGGACACAGAGCTGCGGCCCCTACCCACCGTGTGGTTCCACAGAAGCCCCTTTCCCTCTCTGATCTTCTGGCAGAATGTGCTCATCCTGGCCACAGCAGGCTGTGAGGGGGACTGCCAGAGGGAGGGCCCAGTGTAAGCACTGACCTCACCCCCAAACCCATTTTACAGGCGAGCAGATTGAGGAACCAAGTTGGGGCCAAAGTTTTGACCGAGCCAAGAAAATTCAGGTTTGCACTACTGTAAAAACTTGGCCAGTTGTGCATGAATTGAGCACCTACTGCATATGCAGGGCTGCCTGGAGACTGCTTGTGCTAGTCCTCTGCTGGGTTCCCAGGGCGAACTCCTGAGGTCACCCCCACGGGGGGCGGCACTGCGTGTCCCAAGAATGGGAACAGCTCCAAGGGCTTCCTAAGAATGCCAGCCTCCTGGCAGGTCTTGGGAGTTAGTTCCTGCCACCTGGGTGGGGGGGGGGGGGGCGGAGCTCAGGTGTCAGGTGTCACCCCACACACCTGGAGTGACCTGGAAGGGCTCCTGGGGAAGACAGGTCTGTTGCTGGGCCTGAAAGGGCCAAGGACACGTGGACTTTGAAAAGTGAAGAGACATCCCAGACAGGAGGCAGAGAGGTGGGGCCCCCTTCTCTGCCTCCTGCGTGAGAAGTGAAGAACAATATCGCAGCCAGAGCAGAGGATGAGTCATGTGAGGAGGAGGCCCCTCGGGAGGCCTGAGGGGCTGCCCCTTCGTGTGCAACCTCCAGGCAGAGCCCCCCCCCCCCCCCCCCCCCCCCGTGCCCTGCCCCCGAGCCCAGCCTCATCCTCCCCACCCGGCTTTCCGGCCTCTAAGCCTGCGCACAAGCTCTTTCCTCGGCCTGGGGTGCTGCCCCCCACTTTCTCTGAGCGATGCTCACCTACGCCCCTGTAGTTTTCTTGTCTGTGAAGTGAGAATGAGCATTGGCACCTATGACAAAAACTGGTGCAGGAGTGAAGTGAAATGAAACCCAGTATATAAGGTGCCCTGACACACAGTAGGTGCTCAGTAAACATCCGCTAACTGAATGAATCCATTACAGACCCCACCTAGTAAATGCCCACATGTTGGGTGCCCTCGGCCCACCACAGCCTCCACCACTTCCGGGGCCTCGGCACCAAGTGTCATTTCTTTTTCTTTTCTTTTCTCTTTTCTCTCCCTCTCTTACCCTCCCCTCCGCTCCCCTCCCCTTCCCTTCCCCCTCCCTTCATTTATTCAGTTTTAGGGAGAGGGGAAGGGCTGGAGAAACACTGATGTCTGAGAGAAACATCAGTTGGTTGCCTCTCATACACGCCCTGACCGGGGACTGAACCTGAGACCCAGGCCTGTGCCCTGACCAGGAATCAAACCAGTGACATTTCATTTTGCAGGACGATGCCCAACCAACTGAGCCACCCCGGTCAGGGTTAAGTGTCATTTCTTAACTGCCTACTGTGTGCCAGATGCTTTATCTGCAGTTGTAGGAGGGCGGGAGTGGGAGATATTCTTCTCTTCATTTTACATGCAAAAAAACTAAGATTGAGGAAGGGCCAATGAGTTTCCCAAGGTGTCACAGCTAGGTGGCATTTCAATGGGGTCTTTCTGTTTCTATAGCCCCCTTTTCCAATGTTCCCTTCAAGTTTGGGGACTCCCAGGGGAGTGTCTTCCCTGCACTGAGGGCCCGTGGCCATGAGATGGCGCCAACAGACTGCACAGCACGGCCAGCCTCACCTGCAGTCCTCTCCCCTCCCCCCGGGCTGGGTGGCAGGTCTGCACCCGCAGGGGCTTCCCGGCGGGGGATGGCTCTGGACAAGGTCAGGGGCGGTTCCCAGCCTCCTCTCCTGCTGACCCCCTCCCCAGCCTTTCTCCCAATCATTCGCAGATAAGCCCTGTTCTTGGGTCCTCTCCTGGTCAGTGTGGCTCCCAAGGGCCACTGGGACACTGGCAGGATGACAGAGCCAGTGCTGAGCCCGGTCAGTCCGAGGTGGAGGCCCTGGGGGTGCCACCCCGAGCCCAGGTGCCCCCCACTGGCTTCCCCTTCATGCACACCATCAGCAGGAGCACCGAACGAGGTTCCCCTCTCACAGAGGGGCAACTTTTTAATAATTCAGGCAACAATCCTTGGGGTCAGTTTATGCTGCAGAAGAAGTGATTCGGCTTAGACATAAGGGAGAACTGACAAGGGCTGAAACTCCTAGGGCGGCTTGGATCCTATGGTCTCAGGATACCCTTTAGAGGACTTCTCGGCCGCCCCCCTCCCCCGTCCTCACCCCCAAGGCCCTCATATCTGAAAGCGATGAGGAGGCCTGATGACCAGAGGCAGGAGCTGGAAGCCTGAGTCACAGCCAGACAGCCAGGAACCAGCCCAGACCAGGCTGGATGTGGGAAGAGGCCCCCAGCCTTGGCTCGCCTGCCTGCTGGGAAACTGCTCTGGAATCCCCCTTGCCCAGCCCCTGAGCTATGAATTTAGCAGCCGGGGACACCGGCTCAGGATGGGGGTCAAGACTCAGCTTCCTTCCCTGGAGGAGTCAGGCAGGCTGGGATCTGTCACCACCTTGCTCTGTGCCCCGACGCGAGCCACCTCCCGTCCCTGAGCCCGGGGCTCTGCCTGATGGACAGGGCTCGTGAGGGTGCCCACCTGGCAGGACCATTATGTCCTCTGTGCTCCGGTCACCAGCCCACCCCTGTCCCAGATGGTGTCTAGCCCGAGGCCAGTTTCCCATGCCAGTGCCTCCCTGGCACCTGGAGGACAGCGGACAGGCAGCGGAGCTTGCCCCTTTCGGAGGAGTTTCAGGCTCAGCCACACGATCACACTATCAGGCCGATTGCACTATCAGGCTGGCCGGCTGCAGAGCCAGGGAAACCTGGCAGGAGGCACAGGGAGGGTGGGAAACCTGATCTCTCTTCTCTTTTCCACTTCCCTTTCTCACCTCCTTTTCAACAGGAATTAAAGCTGGAACTGAAACAACCATTTTCAGCGCAAGGAAGGGGAAGCTGTAGCTCGGGGGAATTTGGGGGTTGAGGCTGCTTCCTTTGGTTCCTCTCCAGCCCCTATAGGCTGAGCCGAGAGGGAACTGCTCGAGCCTCTGCTGCATGCCAGGCCCCGGCTGCTCATCCCTGAGCTCAGGCCACCCCCGCCACAGGCTGGACAGCTGTTTTCCGTGGAGCACTGACTGCGCACCCATCGCTGCGCCAGAACTCTTTCCATGCCGCGTCTCCACCCCTCACAGTTCCCATCTCAGATGAGGAAGCTGAGGCTTGGCAAAGTTAGCAACAGGCTCTGTCTTGGAAAGGGGATGAGGAGGTCGGATGGACACCAGGATGGCGAGCGCAGGGCTGAGAGGTCAGGGGCAGCTTGGGGCTGAGGAGCTGTGAGAGGGAGCACACAGGGCCGGCAGACAGCGGTGGTGGGAGAGGGAGGGCCTGGGGCTGCAGCTCCTCCCACCCAGGGCTCTGGGAGAGCCCAAGTCCTTCCAATTAGCCCTCTTTCCCTGGAGCTGGTATGGGAGGGTCTTGTTCCTGCCTGGACCCTTGGGATGTTCAGTGTTTTCCCTGTGGAGGTGTACTGCTTGGGTCTCTCTTCAAGGAAGAACAAGCCGTCTGGCTGCAAGCAGTGCGGTTGGCTGACAGCCTCCGCCGGTGTGTGGGGGACCCACCCATCCTCTCAGATAACCAGACTCCCGTCTGCTGGGAAGAGCTGGCCCAGGTCCAGCCAGCTGGCCAGCCTGCCGGACAGGCAGTCATTGTTCTGCTCTTCTGTAGTTTCTTCCCACTCGGTTGGTTCCTAGACCCCTTTTGGCGATTAGGGCCCCACCTCCTGGTTTTCCTTTGGGGGACCCTGTCCTTCCTGTCCTGGAGTCTTGAGGATCTGGCAGTGGTGGGTCTGTGACATAGGCCTGTCAAGGAGAGACAAGTGGGCTCCTCAGACCCCATAACTGGCTCCGAGGTGGATGAATGACCTTCACTGGGTGCCTCAGACTCAATTCTGGAGCCTTTGCTGGAACATTGGGAAAGAGAGAGATTTTTCGACTGGGTTTGCAAAGCTGGTAGGAAGTGGCCTGGAGTTGCCGAAACCAGGTGACTATGTGCCAGGCACCAGCCTAAGCACTGCAGATACTGTCCGAGGTAAAGCTAAGGGATGGCAGAGTTGACAGGCAGAAACACACAGGTTCCTGAGAGCACCACTGAGTGCCTTGTTCCAGCCGCACCTGAAGCTCCCCCAACCACGGTACTTTTTGGTGGTGTGAGTTGATAAAGCCCCTTTTTGTCTCAGTCCACTTGACCTAGGATTCTGTCCCTTGGAAACCAGGAGTCCTGCCCATAGACCGGCATCCCTGCACTTCCCTCTCCTCTCTCCGCAGCCTGTGTCCGCAGCTTTGGCCCCAGAGCCCTCACGTTCCTGTCGGGAGGCCAGACTTGACCCTGCACCTGGAGGCCGCCAGCAGAGGGACTGTCAGGTCAAGCCTACTGCCCCCGACAGCTCCCAGAGTAAGCACTGTGTGTCAGGAGGTGTCAGGAGGTTCTGGGTGGGAAGCTGGAGAGCTGGAAACCCGGCTTCCAGTCCTGACTCACCTTCCACTTGCTGTGTGACCCTGGGGAGGTCACCTCACCTTCTGAACCTGCTTCCCTGAGTGACTTCACTGCTGCACTCTCTCGGGCAGTCCACAGGGGCCCGTGCCGTGCCAAGCACTTTGTGGCAGGGTCTCATTCGCTCTCACAGCAGCCCTGGGAAGGGGGTTGTTGCATCATCCCATTTCAGAGACGAGAAAGCAGGCTTAGAGAAGGCGGGTGGTTTGCCCCGGGGGACACAGGGAGTCCGTGGTGGGCCAGGACCAGGGTGCCCAGGAAGAAAGGTGACAAGTCCCCATGGGAAAACCGAGGCCAGAGAAATTAGGAATTTGCCCAAAGTGACCATGAGGCCATCATGCCACCCTGCCTCCCAGGAACACAGTGGCCTGAAGAGGGACTTGGAAACGGGGGCCAGGAGACAAGGAAGGAAAGAACACCGCCCCGACGGTGTGGCTCGGTGGGCTGGGCGTCACCCTGCAACCCAAAAGATCGCCTGGGTTGTGGGCCAGGGCCTGGTTGGGGGCGTGTGGGAGGCAGCCACACACTGATGTTTCTCTCCCTCTTTCTCCTGCCCTTTCCCTCTCTCTAAAAATAAATAAATAAAATCTTAAAAAAAAAAAGACTAGTCCAAGGATCGATGTCAGCCACACTCCTCCCACTTTCCAATTTTGTCAGGAGCTGGGGACAAGGTCTGCTTTGTCCCTGGGGCCCGGGGAACAGCCTGGGTACCAGCCCCGGAGAAGCCCTGGGCGGTGCTGAGTGAGGGAGCCCCGCCTGGAGGATGAGCCACACGGCTCTGTCCTTGGTGCTGCCTGGCTCAATGACAATTTGAAATATCTTTGTCTTGGCTGATGACAGAGAAGATTTAAGGGAAATCACGTTAATAGAGTAGTACCTCTGAGTCTTCCTGGGTACCCCAGTCCCCGAAACTCCAGAGGGCAGACCACCAACTCCGCCTGAGTGTTTCACAGACGGACACTGAGGCCCGAAGGTAGGCAGCCTTGCCCACGGCTCTCAGGAGGAGGAGGCTTCAGAGAACCCCTCTCGTCCCATGAAGGGCAGCCCCCTGCCTTGGCCCTGCTCTGACCTAGCACCCAGGCCCACCTGGCAGGGATAAGACATCCCTCTGGACCCTAAAGCCCATGGGTCAATGACAGGGCTCTGAGCTCTGGACCCTCATGGCCTTAAGAGCATCTGACCCAGAGCTCTCGCCAGCCCCTCAGAGAAAGAGGCCCCCTGCAGCCTCTTTGACAGGACTTGTCTGGTCTCTGCTTGCATACTCCCCATGACAGGGAGCTTACTCCTTTGCTCCCAGGCCACTTCATTCCACCTGGAGAAAGCTCAATGGGAGACGTACTTTGTCACACCAACCCCTGAGATCTGTCCCTAGGTACTGCTTAGTTTCTCCAGTCTGACCTGCCTCAGACTGCCACAGAGCCTGGCTGTCCCCAAGCCCCAGGACACCCTACAGAGACTGTCCCAAGACGACTTATCAGTCGGTCTTCATCCCCACTGGGTAACTCTAGTGCTTACATTCAGGCCAGGGAACCCGGTGGTGGAGCCCATAACCAGGCATGAGGCCAGGGGCCGTGACCACTTCCAAACCTGAGGGTGACACCCTTTGCCTCTGTCCTGTCTCATTCCCTGCCTGGGTCCTGGAGGGGGCGGGCGAGGGGAGCAGCACAGTCTCTTTCCATTTGGGGAGGGGGAAACTGAGGCCTCTCAAAGCTTAGTAGCTTACTAAGGCCACCCATCTGCTGGTGGTCTTCCAATCAGCCAGACTGCCTTCCACCAAACTCCACATCCTCGCCTTCAAGCATCAGTCAAGTGGGACTGTGGTCCCGTTTGCAGCTGACCCAGCTCGGGAGGAACAGGCTTTGTGGGCATCTGAGGGGCAGCTGGGGGAGGACATCAAAGTCGGGGCACCTGCCTGGCTAGGGGTGCAACATGGGAGGTCAGCGGCAGCACGGTGGGTCCTGCTGAAGAAGAGCGAGCTGCTGCCTGCGCAGAGCGTGCGAAGGACACCGGCCGGACCCCGCCTCCTGCAGGCGCTCACTCAGGTGCCCCTTCCCCACGAGGCCTCCCCCGACTCCAGCTAAAATGCAACCTCCCTCTCCGCATACCCGTGCTTCCTACTCCCCTCCTCCCCTCCTCGGCTACGTTTTTCTCCTTAGCATTTATCATCTCTTAACACGCTGTTTTGTTTATTTGTCTGCTCATTGACTGTCTCCCCCAGCCAGCACGTAAACTCCACCAGGACAGGGGTTTCGTGTTTTAGTCACTACTGCATCTCCAGTGCCTAGGGCAGTGCCTGGCACAGAGTAAGTACTCAGTAAATACTTGTTGAGTGAATACATGAATACATGGATTTCTAAGGGGACATCTAGACAGAGAGCACTTAGGAGCAGAGATCTGGCTGGGGGCAAAAGCGACTTGGCTTGAGGCCACGTTTGTGTCATAAGCTGCAGGTTGCACTTACAGTGTGTGTTTCTTGGGGCCTGGGCACTGACGGAGGCCTCAGTGCCACCGCAGGGCTGCCTCCCTCTGGCTGTGCGACATTCAGGCTGTGATCAGTCCCAGCAGAGAAGGGTGAACTTGGGCGGGTGGGCCTGGGCTCCCTGCCTCTCCCTGCGGCAGGGTCCTAGGTCTCCCCTGGCACTCTCACCCGCCACAGCGTCATCTCCCCCGCCCCACACTGGTGCTGCTGCGTCTTATCCTCCTGCCAGACCCTCCCAGCACCCCCCCCCCCCCCCCCCCCCGGCCTGGCCTGTGCACCATCACTCCCTCTGCCCTGGGGCCACTGATCTGGAGCCGTCCGGCACCCAGGCCAGCATCTTCCCAGTTTCTCTCCCTTCCCTTGCCAGCCTGGAGCCAGACACCCTGTGAACACAGCCAACGTGTTCACATCCCTCACTCCCGGCACCACAGGACTGCTTGGTCCTGCACCATGGAGAGGAGTGTGGCTGGAGGATGCGACTCAGCCGAGGACCCTGAGGCCACGTAGATGAGGTCACTACCCCCCTGTCTGGGTCCCCAAGCATTTGCCTGTGTGGGACTGGCCTCCCTTCTCTCCCTTTCAAACCTCTGCCCTATCTTTCTTGTCAGCCCTACACCCTTAACCCCAGTGGCCCTCAACTCCTTCGGAGCAAAGAAAGCCCTTTCAGAGGGGCCTCCTTCCACTTTCTGCACCAAAGTAAGCCTGTGCCTGCTCGATTCTCCCCTCATTCTTCTGCAGCCCCTCCTGTGCCACCAGCTCAGCCTGAAGCGCCTCCATCCGCCCCCCCTGGCCCCCTTCTCCTGCTGTGCTGCTTCCTCCCTTCAGTCAAGCTTCTGGAAGAGCCTTTACTGCTCTGCCTCCACTTCCTCCCTCCCTGCCCCTAAGTCTCATGTCTCAGGTGTTGGGCCCAGGGCAGAGCGGGGCCTTTGGGCACAGCTTAGAGAAGAGCAGTGGGCACCCTGTCTTTCTTGGCCAGGCAAGCGAGAGGAGACCATGGGATCAAGTGCCCATCTGAGCTCCAGTGCAGAAGTGACCTTGGCTCTGGTGGTGTGGCTCAGTGGATTGAGCTATGGCCTGTGAACTAAAAGGTTGTTGGTTTGATTCCAATTCCTGGTCAGGGCACATGCCTGAGTTAAGGGCCAGGTGCCTAGTTGGGAGTGTGTGAGAGGCCACTGATCCAGGTTTCTCTCCCTGTCTTTCTCCCTTCCTTTCCCTCTCTCTCTCTCTAAAAAAAAGTACTCTAAAAATACAAACCAAAAAAAACAAGAAGTGACCTCGACATGACAGACCTTGGGGGAAAAATCCGGCCTCTGCCAGGTGACTTCTGCTTGACTCCCCCGCCCCCACCCCACCATCAGGCCGGTGGTTAGTGAAGCCAGCGGAGGGGAAGCTCCTCTGTGGCTTCCAGGAAAGGGCTGCACTCTGACGGGAAGGCAGGGTGAGCTCAGGGTGGGCAGGGGCACCTCCAGAATGTCTGTTTGGGTGGTGACTGGGGGATTTGGAGGGGGTAGAGGAGGGGACAGGTAGCTTTGCATAGGTCATAACATCAGTCTGAGAAAATATCAGTTGTGTGCATCTTTGAATGGGAGAGCTGTCAATCATGGAGCAGGTGAAGGTGGGGGACACAGAACTCCCTGTGTCCCCCGTCCTGTCATCAGCCCCGGTCAGACAAAAAGTGAGGCTACACTCTCCTCAGAGCTCCCTGAAAAAATTCAGAGTTTTCCAGCCCCATCAATAATTCTTTTTTTTAAAATAGATTTTATTATTTATTTTTAGAGAGAGGTGAAGGGAGAAACATCAACATGTGGTTGCCTCTCCCACACCCCCTACTGGCAACCCAGACATGTGCTCTGATTGAGGATCAAACCAGTGACCCTTTAGTTTGCAGTTGGTGCTCAGTCCACTCACCCATACCAGCCAGGGCCCCGTCAATATTCTAATTCTCCCATGCAGTCCCATACATTCTCCCCAACCAATGCCCACCCCTGGGAGGGCCCCAGGTCAGTTAGATCCATTCCTGGCATCTGCACCGCTCTGCCACCCATCACTGGGCCCTCTCCAGAGCTCGGCACATGGCAGACCTGGTTTCCAGCCTTGCCCTGCAGCTTACGAGCAGTGACTTTACCTCTCTGAGGCTCAGGATCCTTAATGATAAAATGGAGGTAGTTACACCCACCTCACAGCGCTGTTGGAATTCAAATGAAGCAAGGAATCTAGGATACCTGGGCTACTATCTGGCAAAGTCAGGTACTCCCTCAGTGGGGCTTCTATTATTGCTCATAATTTTATCAGAGACCAGCTAAATCCATGAGAAATGGCCTCACTTGTAGCCTTTGCTTATTTGCTCACTCACTTATTCATTTGTCATTTATTTGCAGGGAGCCTTATAGTGTGCAGGGACTTCACTGGGCCCTGGGCCCTGTTCTTGAGGAGCTCCAGCAGGCGGAAAGACAAATGAAGAGGTCTCTGGGAAGACAGAGGTGGCCTCTGTCCCTGCCTGGGGTATCAGGGAAGGCTCCCTGGAGCAGGTTATTCTTTGGTGGAGTGTGGACAAGGAGGCGGAGGGTGTTGGGGGCAAGGAGAGCTGCTGAAGGTGCAAAGGCATGGCGTGTCTGCAAATGTCTGTGTTTGTAGGAGCTGAGCCTGGGAGGCCATCAAAGCCAAGTTCCAACAGCCCTCAAATGTCAGGATGCAAAGTTGGCAACTGCATGATGGATGCCTGCCAAGGAGCCCTTGGTGGTTTGTAAGAAGGGTAGAGGTGTGATCCAGTTTGAGATTTAGGGGGCCCCATTTGCTGCTGCATGGAGGACAGATTGAATGTAGTTAGAGTCCTGGTCAGAGACTCTGAACCGGAGCCCTGGGACATGACAGGGGCGCTGCAATATGGGTGGGGGTGGGGCCAAATCAGGGCCCTTGAATGCCAGGTTCAGGGCAGCCTCCCATCCCTCCTCCACACACCCCTCCACAGCCCTGACAGCCAGGATGCTAGAAAGACAGACTCTCAGAGATGCCCTGCTCTGGTCTTCAGGTCACAGAGGGGAATTCAGGGCCCAGAACAGGCAAGAGGATGCCCTACAGCCCTTCAGTGTGCCCACGGGGGCCTCCTGCCCTGGACCCCATTCCCAAGGCCGTTTCTGCAGTCTGACTCCTCTCCTGGGGGGTGTGGCGTTGGTGGATGAGGGGTCTGGAAGGATGACTTGCTCCAACGGCCAGGCCCGTGCAAGCCCTCCCATTTCCGACTGGGGAGAGGAGCCCTTAGAGCTTCCAGAACTCTCTCCCCTCTTTCTCCACACCCAGTTTGTAGCTGGGGAAACCAGAGCTCAGAGAAGAGAGGCGGTGGGCTCCTGGGGTATAAATATGGCCATCTGGCCTATGGGTGTCAAGAACCAAAGGCAGAGTACTTGGGCCCTGCTGCTGGGCAGCTGGGTCCATGATTCCCGAGGACTCCCAGCTGGTGGGGGGTGGAGGTCCTACGGCAGCAGCTCCTGGCCCCGGCCTGGCCCTTGTGCTCGGCACTGTTCCCAGGGCGTGCTCTCTTTCCAGATCAGTCTGCGTCTCTGCAAGGCACGGATGAGGAGGACAAAACAGGAAGGAACCATGTGCCTTCCGCTCTAGGGATCTGTGGGTCTGGGCTGGTCCCTTGTCTGGTGGCTCATCCAGGGTGGGGTTGGGGGGAGGCCTGGCTCTGGTCTCTGGGGTTTGCAGGCTGGACCAAGCCGCTCAGTGCCTGGCCTTGTGCTTGACCTGGATCCTACCTGGGGATGGGATAGACTAGGGGTGGGGTAGCCTGGGGGTGGGTATGGGACTACATGGGAGATATGTTACTGTTTAAAGTGCTTAGTGCCCGGTGTTTGCTGCCTTCCAATCTCCCTGGAGAGGCCAGCTGGGCAAGGCCTGCTCATTGCCATTTCCCTGGAGGGGAAACTGAGGCCCTATTTCAAATCAGTCACTAAGCCCTGTTTGTTCTCCATCCTTACATCTGTCAAACTGTCCTTTTCTGTCATCTGTTGTCTGTGCCTCAACCTATACTGCAGCCACCACAGGCTGTCTGTCTGCCATCTCCCTGGACAATCCATTACCTTCCTGCTGCTAGAGGGATCTTTGCTCAGCAAAAATATGACCTCATCACTCCCTGCCTAAGCACTTTATGGCTTCCCAGTGCCTGAGGATCAAGGCAAACCCTGGCCTGGCGACCTGTCTGTTCTCAGCATCCCCTCCTGCCCCTCACATGCGACCTGCAGGACCTTGAGCTACTTCCAGTCCCTGGGACCAGCTGTGCTCTCCTTTGCTCTCTGGTCAGTGTTATTGCTGCCTCCTAGATGGCCCCTTCCCCTGCTGTGAACTCAACAACAGAGGGGACCCAGGCCCTGCCCCCAGGAGGGGCCCAGGTAAGGGCCACGGTTCTGCAAGCACAGAAGGCTCAGTGGAGGAGGCAACGACGAAATAGTCAACTGTGCATGGAGGCAAAGGCGCTTCAGACAGTGGGAACAGCCTGGCAGGGGCAGGATGAGGTGCCTTGAAGGGGGGTGAACGCATCTGGAGCTGCCAGTGCGCCAGTAAATGTGGCTGGAAAAGAGCCCCGAACTAACAATAATAATGATACAATTACTGAACCTTACAGATCTACATTACACTTAATCCCTGTGAGATAGGACTGGTATTACCTCCATTTCATACGAAGGCACAGAGAGGTTACCGATTCGCTCAAGGTGGCACAGGTAGAACGGATGGCTGCTGGGCTGGAACTCAGTCTGGCTCCAGAGCCCGTGTTCTTAGCCCCCACAACACGCTAGGGCTGGGTGGGGAGGCTCTCAGGGGGCGGGGACACCCAGCCCCTCTGTTGCTCTACCTAACTGCTCGGGGCCCAGCTTGCCCTGGGCTCACCCTCCCACCAGTCGCAGGGCTCCATAAATGCTGCCTTCTCCAGGGACCAACCAAAAGGACTCCCTCCGCTTCTTCCAGTGCCACGCTCACCCCCCTCACCCCCACACCGTGGGAAGTCTGAGGTGAGGAATGTCCTTTCAAAGTAGGACCTCATGACCTGGCTGCCCGTCAGATTCCCGAGCCCCTCCTGGGGAGGAATGTTTGCCTGTCAAGCAATTTTTGCTATGGGAGGGCCCCTCCCCCATTCCACAGTAATCCTATTCATTCAAGGTAGGCACCCAACCCAGAGCTGATCATTCGGAGCCTGTACCCAGCCCTCCCTCCAGTGGTCAGTTCAGGAGAGCCCAGTTACAGTCTGTCCCAAGGATTTTGGTAGAACCAGCATGAAAGGTTTTTCCTCTTTTCCCCCAGGGTTCTGGGCTGTGAAGGCCCTAGAAGTTTGGTGCTTCTGGAAAGAACTTGGATGAGAATGTAGGAAGTCCTTAGGAAGTCAGAGGAAAAGATACAAAAAGAAAGAGAGTGTTGGGGCAATTGTTGTAACTGCTGAATTCAGCTATGTCCGATCCAGGTCTGCCTTGGGCCCTTTCTTTACCTGCACTGATGCCTTTCTTGCCTGAGATAGTAGCATTTGTCATTTGCAATAAAAACAGCCAAAATGGCACCAAAAATCACAGGCAACAGTAGAAAAAACAGGTCAATTAGAATTCACCAAAATTAAAAAAAAACTTGTGTGCATCAGAGGACACTATCAACAGAATGAAAAGACAACCCATAGAATGGGAAAATATTCGAAAGCATATACCTGATATGGGATTAACATTTAGAATGTATCAAGAAATACTACAACGCAACCACAACCAAAATGACTCTATTCAAATGTTGGCAAAAGATTTGAATAGACATTTCTCCAAAGAAACTACCCAAATGGCAGCCCTGACTGGTGAAGCTCAGTTGGTTGGGCATTGTCCCGCAAAGCAAAAGGCCGCCAGTTCAATTCCCCGTCAGGGCACGTGCCTGGGCTGCAGCCTGGTCCCCAGCAGGGGCGCACACAAGAGGCAGCCAGTGGATGTTTCTCTCTCACACCTCGATGCTTCTCTCCCTCTCTTTCCCCCTTCCTTCCCCTCGCTCTAAAAATAAATAAATAAAATCTTGAAAAAATTTCCAAATGGTCAATAAGTACATGAAAAGATGATCAAAATTACTAATTGTTAGGAAAATGCAAATCAAAACCACAATGAGATACCACTTCACACTCATCAGGATGGCTATTACTTAAAACCAGGAAATAACAAGGATTGGAGAGGCTGTTAAGAAATTGGAACCCTGTTCATTGCTGGTGGGAAAATAAACTGGTGCAGCTGCTGTTAAAAACGCTTCGGCAGTTGCTTAAATAAATAAATAAATAAATAAATACAGAGTTACCATAAGATCCAGCAATTTCACTTCTAGGTGAAGAGAATTGAAAGCAAGAGCTCAAACTGATCTTTATACACTAATGTTCATGGCAACGTTATTCACAGCAGCCAAAAGGTGGAAACGACCTAACGGACTATCAACAACAGAAGAATGGATAAACAGACAAGGGCATATCCATCCACACAGTGAAATGTTGTTGAGCCTTCAAAAGCAAGGAAATCCTGATATGTGCTGCAAA
This sequence comes from Phyllostomus discolor, assembly GCF_004126475.2. Classification (NCBI taxonomy): domain Eukaryota; kingdom Metazoa; phylum Chordata; class Mammalia; order Chiroptera; family Phyllostomidae; genus Phyllostomus; species Phyllostomus discolor. The sequence goes on from NC_040908.2 coordinate 121,121,335, forward strand.
GGGATGAACCTTGAAAACATTATGCTAAGTGAAATAAGCAAGACTCGAAAGACAAATACTGTATGGCTCCACTTGCACGAGGTGCCTTGGCTACAGTCACATTCATGGAATGGGAGGAAGAGCAGCGGTTCCCTGGGGCTGGGGTGGGGGAAGCGGGGAGCCGAGGTTTAATGGGTGCAGTGTCTCAGTCCGAGAGGGTAAGGTTCTGGAGACGGGTAGGGGTGATGGTTGCACAACAGTGTGAGTATAACTAACACCACTGAATTATCCATCAAGAGTTAAAATGATAAACCTCATGTGTGGCATAAAAATATACATTTTGCCTCTGTCCCCGGTTCCGGACACAGAGCTCCTAAACCCCTTGGAACGTCCTGAGTGCTGGATGCATCTCTTGTTCTAACGATTTGGCCCTTGGCAGGCGCCTAGGTAACTTCAGGATGGGGGGGTGGGGTCACTAGGAAGACCACACCTTGAGTTGATCTTGGAACTTTCAGCCCCATTCCCTAATCTCCAGGAATGAAAGAGGGGCTAGGGATTGAGTTCAGTCACCAATGGCCAATGAGCTAGTCAATCACGTCCACACAGTGAAACCTCTTCATAAACCCCTAAACGACAGGGTTCAGAGGGTTCTGGGCTGGCGAACACAGGGAGACGCTGGGAGGCGGTGGAGCTCCTCGCCCCGCCCCCCATCCCGTGCTCTGTGCGTCTCTTCCATTGGACTGTTCCTGAGTGGTCTCCTTTGTGATAATCCGGTATTAGCAAACAAAGTGCTCTCCCGAGTTCCCTGAGCTGCTTTAGCAAATTATGGAACCTGAGGAGGGGGTCGTCGGAGCTCCCGATACACAGCCGGCCAGTCAGGAGTGGAGGAGGCCCAGGACTTGCCACTGGCGTCTGAACTAGGGCTGCAGCCCTGTGGGACTGAGCCTTACCCGGCCCGGTCCGTGCTGACTCCGAGTTGGTGTCGGAACTGGTTGGTGTAAGGGGGAGAAAGCCCTACACATTTGGTGTCAGAAGTGCTGTGAGTAAAACATACATTTTACCACAAAAAACAATTAAAATGTAAAGTTTATGTTATATGTATTTTACTATAATAAAAAAAAAACATACCAACAAAAACAGCCTTGACAATTGTATCTGCATGTCAGGAGACAATTCTCCATGGGTCTCTCAGACTTCTGCATGGTTTGTGAGCAGACAGATTGCCCTAGTTCGAGGCCATTTTTTCAAGGATGTTTTCCAAGCAAACAGCTTTGGAAGACAGAGAGAGTCTCTCCCTCTGGAGCAAAAGGCAGGTTTGTGGACTGTCTAGTCTGACAGAGATGATGTCTTTCTCTGGGGCAAAAGTCAGGCAGGCTTGACGCCCATTATAAAATATTTGAGTCGCCCAGCATCCGGGTTCCTTTCTTGTAATGCAGCTCACTGCACATGCAGGTACTATTTGACTCCTTTGCATCACCTTGTGGGAACTGGGGCTTGAGGAACTGGTGCTAATGCTTCTATTCTCTCTGCTGCTGTTGCTGTAGAAACAGAGTTCTTTGTCTCTCACCAGGAGCCTTAGGTTTTCCGCTAGCATCCATTGAAACTGCGGCTGGCTAACTTGTTAATTTGCAAGTGCATTAAAATTGCAGACTCCTCACAGGTCTTGTTACTGCTTGCAGCAGAATCTTAGGTGGGAGGTATGGGAAACTGGTGTTTTTGACAATTCATTAAGGATAGTCAGCCAGTGAAGGCTTGTCAGAATCTTGCCCTAGAGCTAATCCCTGGAAGAGGTGGTTTTGCTAAGGAGCTGGCACTTTTCCTCCTCTTGGAAGCTGCTCCTCCTTTTTTACTTTAGCTGCTAGAAAGCTCCAAGTCAAATGTCTACACTCTCCTGCCTCAGGGTCAAAGTTAGTCTCAACCTTCATGTAACTTGTATATTCCTGCTCCTTTTTTTTTAATTAAGATGTAATTCACCTACAACAAAATTCAACCTATAAAGTGTACAATTCAGTGGGTTTCAGTATATTCACAAGACAGTACTACTGTCTCCATCATCTAATTTTGGAACATTTCATCACTACAGAAGAAATCCTGTACCCATTAGCAGCTAGCCCTCATTACTCTCTCCCTCCTTCCTTCTCTCCAAGAAGGTGAGAAACTACTTATCTACTTTCTGTATTTATGATGAGCATTTGGGTTTTCACTTTTTAGCTATTACGAATAACGCTACTATGAAAATTTGTGTATAAGTTTTTGTGTGGGTGTATATTTTCAATTTTCTTGGAAACATACTTGAAAGCAGAACTTCTGGATCATATGGTAACTCTCTGTTCAACTTTTTGAGAAATTAAGACACTGTTTTTCAAAGTAGTTGCACTATTTTACATTCTGCCGATCATGTATGAGAGTTCCAGTTTCTCCACAGCCTTGTCAACACTTATTGTTGTCTGTCTTTTTCACTGTAGCCATTTCATAGGAGTAAAGTGGTGTCATATTTCAATTTGGGTTTGCATTTCCCTAACTGCTTTCTCTCCTGTTTGGCTGTCATTCCTGTTTCCTCATCTTGTTTTCTGTATTTCTGATTTGAGAACTGCCATCTTTCGTGGAACTAGTGCCCATGGATAGGAAATCTGTGGGTTTCAGGGCCCGGCAATCCTGGTTTTGCATCCTCTCTCTGTTTCTATCAGCTGTAACTTTGAGCAAGTTATGTAACCCCCTGGATCTCAGTTTCCCTGCTTATCGAACGTGGGTTATAGTATTAACGTTTCATGGTTGTCGGTTTTTATTGTAAAGGCAAATCTATGATAGAGCTGCGGTGCGGGCCGAGCACAAAGTAGGGAAACCTTGTGAATGGGGAGTCTGACAGGGAGCTCTCCAGCTTGGTCAGGGCACGTAGGTTGGGGACTGTTTAGATTTTAATCTATTATCTGCTTCATTGCAGCACATTTTTACAACAGAGACATTTCAGGTGCCTCAAATATCAGTCTGTCTGTGCCTGCACTCCCCCTTTGTGACAGGAGAACTGAGACTGGGCACCATAACGTCAAGCGCTGGTGAGTCTGTAGGGTTTATTCTAACCTCTTACCAATTCCAGCTCTTGCCTCAGCCATCAGACCAGCCGCTGCCTAAAGGAATAGCTCCTGTCTCAGATGAAGGGATCTTCTGGGGACGAGGGAAGTGAACCAAAACTTCCTAAGAACCTGCAAGTAATGGTATGTGCCTTATCTTATTTTATCCACTCCATGAACTGGTCAGGTAGGTTCTATTATTCCATTTTACAAGTCAGAAAACTGAGATTCCAAGAAGTTAAATGAGTTGTCTGAGATCACACAGCCAGCACATGCTGGCCCTGGACTCAAACCTAGCTCTCATTTCAATACCTGACTTCTTTTCCAGGTGTAGACTATGCCTCCCACGCCCAACGGGAGGCACTCAGAGAACTTTGGGGCGACCTGAACGGCTGGCTCCTGTTCCACTGGCATGACAGAGAAAACATCATCCTTCACTCTGTGCATGGATCTGTCTTCCAGACACCACGGGCCAGCCCTTTCCTGGGACCGCAGAACAACCCTTGCTCCATCCCAGACCATGAAAACAAGCTCTGCAGTGGGAGCCAGGACGCCGGCTTCTCCCCGCCTACTACTGACTTAGCTGGCCCAGCCTGTGAGTTCTCTAAGCAGGGGTCTGGGTCGGCTTGCCCCCAGCTCCTGGGCCAGCCCCAGACACCCATCACGGCATCTTGCACAGGCCCACCCTCCCATGGGAGATGTTAATGACCGGCTGGCCCTTGGGCCCGGGGAACAGGAGGACACCTCCACAAGCCCAGGCTAGGGCGCTTGCCCCTACCAGACATGCCAAACAGTCAGAGGAAGAAGAGTCAGAGCTGGGACAGCATGTCCTTACCCCAGACTGAAATAGAAACCCCTTTTGGAGACAAATGGGGAAATGGCCCCAAGACAGGAGGGGTCGGGGTGGAGTGTCACTGGGGAGGGCCCTGCAGACACAACTTCCTGAGAGTCTTGAGTGGTCTCTGCCACAATGGGGACCTGTCACAGGCTCTGATGACTACCTCCTCCCTCCCCCGCCCCAAAGAAGGACAAATTGGCATCTCAGGTCCCACACTGAACAAGATGTTTCAACTTCTCTGAATCCCTGCCTCCTCGACTGCAAAATGGAGATAACAGTCATTGTGGCTGCATGTGCCTTTATGTAAAGCACTCAGCACATAGGAGGTGCTCAATAAACAGTACCCATTGTTAATATCACTTTACCTTCTCTTTCAGTTCAATAGTGCCCAAGGGTTTTATTCATTTGTTTTTCATTCATTTATCCAGTCTGTACACGCCTGCCAGGTAGGCCACAACAGTTAAGAGTCAAGTTTTTGGAGTTAGGCAGGAGTTAAAACCCCAGCTTTGCCACTAGCAGGCAGGCTAACTCTGAGAAAGCCATTTCCTCTCACTGAGACTTCAGATCCATGCCTGTAAAATGGGAATAATAAGAGCACCTCTGGTTGGCACTGAGATGTCCAGACGAGTCAGTGGGGCAAAGATGTGAGAGCAGCCAGCGCGGAGCCTTGAAGGGAAAAGCGGACGGCAGGTGGGCTGCACAGCGCAGCCAGGCCAGCCGCCAGCCCTGCGACCGGGCTGTGCCGGGCAGCTGGGCCTCCAGGGACGGCCGCAGGATGAGGCGAGGGTGGGGGGAGGGGAGGGGAGACAATTGCTAGGTTTCCGGGCCATGGCCCAGTCCCTTTCTGGTAAATTAAGAAACAGTGAGGAAACACAAAAAAAGATTTTCAGAAGTTTAGAGGAGAAAAGCCCGAGCCAAATAGGGAGCCTTGGGTAGTGTGGAGTTGCTCCACCCCCGACCAGGAAGCCAGGGGAACAGGCACACTCACACATGTTGCACACGTGTGTGCACACACACTCACAAGCTACACGGTCTCAGCCCTGCAGACACACCCAGGGTGTGCACACTCGTGCAGGTGTCCCATCAGAGGCAGAGCGCTTTACAGTTTGCAAAGAGCCTTCTCATCTATCACCTCATTTGATGACAGGGGACGGAGAGACTGTCCCCAAACTGGCTTAGCACCTGTTCTAGATCCAGCAAGAGATGCGAACCCTAGACGTCTTCACGGGGTCAGGGCCCGTCCCGTTGGTGGCACTGCTCCCTTTTTGTCCCGGTGGTGGTGTCAGTGGGAGTTGAAAGGCAATAGAAACCCTGGAGACCTTACCCCAGCTCCCCCAGATACACTCATTTCCCTGCTTTGCTCCCCTTACAAGTCACACCTTGGCTCAGGACACACCTTCCCCACTGGTCACGTGGGGTCAGCTTCAGGCTCTCTTGACATGTAACTGGGACGGCAGAGGCCAGAGCTTCCCAAGGATCAAATCTGTGGACTCCCACCCAGTCGCCTGATCTTCGTAGCCTCTCCCGCCACGGGCCCCACTGCGAGAGACCCTCACGAGCACATGACACCTCAGTTTTCAGGTCTTCAGGGGAGATCACTGTTTCCCCATATTTCAGAGCAAGAAATGGAGGCTCAGAGCGAAAAAGTGTCCTGTGCCACTCAGAACTCAAATCCAGGCTGGTGTGATTGCCATTCCCACCTCCGCTATTCCTCTCCTTCACCGTGAACCAGCCGGGTCCCCTGTCTCCATCTCCTCTGCCCTCCCAGCTGCATAGCTCAAGGGCCCCAGGCACAACCAGGCAGAGGACAGGAGGAGGACCCCCCAAGTCTGCTCCTGCTCCTGGCCCAGTCTCACAGGAGCCAGGATGGCTGCAAGTGGACTGCACAGGGAGCTCTGAGAGGAGGTAGGGGCTCAGGCATCCGCACGACATTGACCCAGAACACTCACCCAGGAGTCAGTGATTTCCCCGTTGGTCTGAGGAGTGTCAGAGCAGATTCTGACTCCCGGAGCAGCCCCTACTGCTAGCCAGTTCCTGTGTCACACACTGTCACGTGCATATCCCACAGAAGTCTCAGAAGGCAGCAGATGAGGAAACCGAGACATCTGAGGAGGGGAAGTAACTTGCCACAGTACGTGCGTGGCTGGCAGGTTGCAGAGCTTGGACCCAGATCTCAGGACCATACAAACAAACTCAAGTCCCTAATACCAAGGCTGACTCAGCCGCTAGCCAGCTGGGAGCTGTCACTTTACCCTGAATGTGCTCATTAACTCAGGCCCAAGGGCTGTGGGGAACATTGAGTGAAATCACATTTAAGCACCAGGGCTTGACACAGGGTAGGCACTCGCTGGATGACCGTTTTTCTCCTCCTTCTCTCCACCCCACCCTGCAGCCCTCTGCTGGCCTTTCTCGAGTCTGGAGAGAGCCCTGGCCCTGCTCATCGCTCTCACGAGGGACAATTAACCTGGTTTTCTCAGCAGTGACTGGAAGGTCCCTTAAGAGAGGCTGAGCCCCTGAGATTAGTGGCTCTGCTGTCTGCAGCTCTGACTCCGTGGGGCCAGATGCCACCTTCTCCCCCCAGGGACAGAGAGGATGGCTCCTCAGACTGGAACTGACCTGGGGGCAAAATCTGAGCCCGGTCACCATCCCCTCCCCTAGTTCCAATCCATCCTTGAGCTTGGTGGCTCTGACTCTGGCCAATGGTGGCCTGGATGGCCCCTCCCATCCATAAGATGAGTTTTCCTTCTTCTCCTCCTTCTCCTCCCCCCCCCCTCTTTTACAGGTACTTATTGGGCACCTACACTGTGTAGGTGATGGTCAAGGCACTTGAGGACATAAAACAAAGTCCTTGCCTTTACAGCTCCTATGTTCTGGCAGTGGAGATTAGTTTATTCTGGTTAATGTGTAAATGTACAGCAAGTCAGATGGCGATAAGAACTACAGAGGAGCACTGGGAGGGTAAAGCAGGGAGCCAGGGAGCTGCAATTTCAGACAGACTGGACAGGCACCATGGGGATTTGCTGGATCCTCTGTTCACACCACCACCTCCCGTCTGGCCTGGAGGAGACCCTGACCCTGAACCCCTACTCTGTGCCAGGTCCTGCCTTGGCTGATCTCAGCAGGAGGCCAGACACCAAGGCTAGGGGCTCCTTAGGCACAGGTCTCAGGTCAGGACCACCAGGGCTTCCCCATGGAGCATCCTGGGCCTGCCCTCTGTGCAAGGCCCTGCAGAAGCGCCCTCTGCAGGCTCGGAGAGGGAGCGCATCCTCCAACCAACCCCGATGTTCTGTTGCCAGGAGAGGCCCTTGGGCCCGGAGAGGGGGCAGGGATTTTCCCAGATCACACAGCAAGGCAAAGGTGTCCTCGTTCCCCTTCTTGCCCTCTCCTCTGGCTCGTCCACAAGGGTGGGCGAAGGGCTGAGCCTCACAGCAGAGTGTTGTTGGCCTGTGATGGGGCGGTCTGTGCCCTGAGCCAGCTCCTGGTAAAGGTGTATGAGGTGCTCCTCTATTGGGCCTACCTGGTGGCCCCAGCTTGCCCCAACTTCCAGTTCTTATTCTCTAAGCCCCAGAAAGCTGAAACTACTTCCCCTAAGCCTAAGCTCTGGAGTCAACTACGGTTTGTGTTGCTGTGTGATCTCAGGTAGGTCCCATCCCTCTCTGGGCCTTGGTCTCCTCACCTGTCAGATGGAGGAAATGAAGCACCTGCATCTCAGGGCTACATGAAGAATGGCCAAGACATTGGAAAGAAGGCAGTGTGCAAAATGTAGGCGCTACCCAGATGACAAGGGGTTGCCCAACGTTCAACAACCCTGCTTATCTGAAAGCTTCTTTCTTCATTCTTGTAAAGCCATGAGGCAGCCCTCAGAGCAGGCCCTTGACCTCTGACAGGAAATAAGTAGAAATTCCACAGAACCAGTTCTTCAGAAAAGACAAAGCCAACTGTGCTCCTGACTAGCAGGTGGCCCCTCCTCGTCCTTGAGGCGAGAAGGTGAGGAGGGAGAGATGGGAAGGGACAAGGCTGGGGTGGAGAAGGAGCAGGCCTGAGGGACTATGAGAGTCACTCGCCTCCCACCTCAGGCCCTCCGGCTGGGAGAGGGTGAAGGGTCTGACGTAGAGGCTGCACACACACTCACACGTGTTTACAATTGCATCCTTGTACGTTTCCCTGTGCCTGTGTCTCAGCATGTGACATACACACATGCACACACATGCCTCCTCCTGGGGAGGTCACAAACCCCAAGTTCACGGGCCTTGTTTTCCCAGGCTAGGCAAATATTTTTTTTTTTTTAGAGAGGAGAAAAGGGGGAGGAAGAGAGGGAGGGAAACATCGATGTATGAGAGAGACATTGACTGGCTGCCTCTCACACGCCCCCAACAGGGGACCTGGCCTGCAACCCAGGCATGTGCCCCAACCCAATCGGACCGGCGACCTTTAGGTTTACAGGCCAGTGCTCAACCCACTGAGCCACACCAGCCAGGGATAGGCAATTCTTGCCACAATCCCAGGCTTGCCCAGATGCCATAGGAGATTTGTGGGGTTCATGGTTACTATAAGCTCTCGATTTTCCTTAGGAAAAAAAAGCAGTTAGACAAGAAGAAGAGGAAAGGTTGGAGGATTAACTCAGGATCTCCCAGCTCAGCCCCGTCTATAGGCTCCTGGGGGCTGAGTGTTGGGAGGGGGGTTGGTGTGTGCCAAAGGTCATAGCCCTCTGGGGGTCCTCAGACCCTCTGCTGCCTGTTGGCACTGGCCCCTCCACAGCCACCCTCCTGCCGTCAGTCACAGCAGGAGCCCCTCGGCCCCACGCAGAGGTCAAGCACTTCAGAGTTCATACCTCACATGCCCTTGTTGCGTGCTGCTCACCAACCTTGTGCCAGACTGACCTTAGAACCCTGCCTCCGCAAGCCCTGCCCCCACGCAGCCAGGCCAGCTGGGTCTCAGGGTCCCCCCTCCTGGCCTTGGGCCGGGCTCACAGCACAGTGCAGGTCACTTTGTTGGGTGGGTCTCATCACTTCCCGAACCTTGGTTTCCCTAGCTGCAGAATGGAGCTATTCCTGTCCCTGTGAGTCAAGGGCTGCGAAGGGTCTCTGTGAGCCACTGGCTGACAGAAATAGTTTCTCACACATCCGGGCACCCAAGGCCACTGCCCACTGGCCTGTTGCTGCTTCTGGAGGAAAATGCTATCCAGGAGGAAAATGCTGTCCTGAGCCCTCTGTCTGAAACAGCCTGGCCCCGATCTGATGGGAGAGCCTTGGTACCTCTGGGATTCGGATCAGGTCCCGACGGGCCCTGTCGTCACTTCATGTTTGCAGGCAGCATGCTTGGTGGTCCCTCAGACAGGAGGAAGCTGGTCCCTATTGCTGTACCTCAGTTGTCCTTCTCTGCAACCTGGACACTCTGTAGTTCTGTCCACAGCCTGGGACCTGCCATTCACCATCACAGAAAAGCACAAGGGGCCACCGAGACCCGGCAGAAAAGGAAAGGGGCGTGCCCATGGGCATAATCCTGCACTGGTGCGTGCACAGCACACCCAGGCCCTGACGCAGCTCCACGTAACCCACACAGGCCCACGCACGTGCATATGCTGAGGCACCTGCCACACCTGGAAGCACACCACTCCCGTCATGCACATGTGCACCCGCATGAGTATGCGTCCACGTGCAGCCCGGCTTTCGCAGGGCTCTTGCGTGGCTCAGCAGCAAGTGTCACTGAAGAGCTTTCGGACCAGGAAAGGGATGGAAAGGAAGAACTGAGTCCTCGGGTGCCCAGGCCCTTCCTCGGCTCCCTCCACAGGGTTACCGAGAACACAGATGATTTGTTCAGTTTTTCCTCCTCAGCCAACCTGCACAAGCCCCGGCCAGAATGTTCAGAGGTCCCTTTGGGAGTGTGGTCCCCGACCTGTCCAGCCAGCCACCAGCCCTGTTTGTTACCAGCTTAAAGTGAGGCTTTAGGCTAATTAATCACTCTGGATTTGGAAGCTCAAAGAGCAGAATGTGGGGCAGCGGAGTTCTAGAGGGGCAGGGCCATCTGCAGGCAGAGGGAGCACAGCCACGGAGCCACCACTGGCTCCCAGGGCCCTTCCCTCACTAGACTTTCAGTTCATTCACTCATTGACTCCAGGGAGCTCTCTGAGTGCTGGTGACTTGTTGGAGAAGAAGAACACCCTGGCTGTGGACTCAGCTCAGGGTCCAGCCTCCTTGGAGCTGCGGGATGCAAGTGGGGGTCACCAGTCCCAGACCTCTCCATTACCCCCTGTGTCTCTGCAGTGGATCCCACCACAGCCTGACCTAGGTCCTCACGTATAGACTGAGTGTGAACTCTGCTCAAAACCACTAGCATCATACAAGAGCATGTCAGGAATGCACTCTGAGGCTCCACCTTGACCCACTGACTCAGACCTCAGGGATTGCTGTGTACACTGACATTTGAGAAGCACTGGTCTAGAACATTCCATACAGCGTTGGCCACTCCTCCTGCCAGCCCCACAGGACGGCTAAGAGCCATTCAGGTAATAACCACCTATATTGGCAAGCACACAGTGTTTACCACAGTGCTTATACTGTCTCATTAAATCCTCATGCACCCTTATAAGGTAGATACCGCTACTGGCCCCGCATTACAGATGGGAACATGAGGCACTCTGAGTGGTTAAGTAACGTGTCCAAGGTGGACAGCTGTAAGCAGCTGATAGTGGCAGAGCCAGGGTTTGAACACAACGCTCTGAACCAGCACACTGCCCACCCAGCAGCAGTGTCTCCATGTCTGGGCTGGGGGCAGTGTGTGGGGGAGGCAATAAGGTGAAAATTCTGAGAAGCCAGTGGCTCTCTTCACAGCGATCTGGGAAACACTAGATTTTACATACTGATTGCTTTAGAATTTAAAACTCTGTCCATAAAGGAGCTCAGACAACACCCACATATGCCACAGGATCCTATTAGACGTAGGAATGAAAAAAAAAACAGTAGCAGAAACCTGGACTAAGATGGTGATTGAGCTTCCTGGCAGCCAAAGTAAAAAGGAGGCAGGAATGAGGCTGGAAGTGAGGAGGCTGTGAGGATTCTACAGCTGGGCCAAAGCCACCCAAAGGGGTGGAGACAAGGGGACCATTGGAGAGGTATTTGGGAGGCAGACTTAATGGGGTTTGACAACTGCATGGGGGAAGAAGCCCAGAAGGGGTCCCCACACCCCTCCTTCTTGCCAGGGTGGTTGGCTGGAGGGCAGAGAAACACCCGGGGGAGGATGGGCACAGGACCTCACAGTAGATGCCTGGGAAATGTGTGCTGCCTGTCCCCCTCTCAGTTCACGCCAGTACCTGCTCGGATGTGGGCCACCCCCACCACCAGCCTGCCTCACACGGCCCGGCCTGGGGGCCCGGGGCCCTTCTGGCCTCCACTCTTCCACCAGCCCCTTGGGGGCTCCTGCTTACCGCATCGGTTCTCTGAAGTTACAGTTCCTTCCTCCAGTCATCAGCTTGGGCTGGGGGTGGGATGGGTGATGATCATGGGGAAATAATCGTGGAGAATATGTGAATCCACAGGCCTGCTGCTGGTTGGGGGGCCAGGGCAAGGCAGTAAAAACCCTGCAGGGCAAGGGCTGGCACCCAGGAGTCCCCACCACTCACTCAGTCTCTGAAACTCTCAGCCAGTCCTGGCTTCTTGCAGAGGACATGGGCCCCAGTTCTTTTAGTGGTGAGATCAATTTCTCACATATGGGCTGAGGCTGGGTGGGGGAAGAGGGGAGGGAGATGTACCTAATGCTGTATTTTCATGTTGCTTCACGTGATCCTTCATTTGCTCATTTACTCTTCACTCATTCAACAAATGTTTACAGACTGGTCCAAAGATCAGGCATTTCATGGCAGCGCTGACGTCCTCGGTGATGCCACAGAGAGGTCAGGGCGTTTTAGTCCTGTGTGTCCACTGGCCAGGTGAGGAAAACAAGGTCTGGAGAGGGACAGTGACTTGTTTGAAGTCCCACAGCTGACACTGACACTGGCCAACAGACTGCACTCCCCAGCCCACGCTGAGGTCACGCAGGGCTGTGCACGAGTGAAGCTGCTAATACCCCAGGAGTCTTTGCACGACCTCAGGCATTCAGGGTCTCTCAGACAGACCGACGTTTGCCTTGGGGGTCTCCTCAGCCCCATTTCTTTGCTCCCCCTTCTTCCTCTCCCTGTCCCCTCTAGGAACTGAGTGACCCTACACTTCCCTTTTCATGAGGGGACTGGTGACAACGTGGGCCCTAATCTTTCCCTCTCCTGGGCCACCCTCCCCTGAGAACCACAAACTGCTCCATGCACCTCCACTGCCCGAATGAGGAGGGGCCTTGGGGTTCACTGTCACCCAACCCAGGGAGCATGGGGCCATTTCACCAGGGAACTTCCCCCACCCCAGAGGAGCTGCAGTGGCTGTGGAGGGATCTTTCCTGGGGCTTCTCAAATGGTTCTGCACAGTGACCCCTAGTGAGGCTTCCCTGGAAGTTTTAAGCTTGAGAGCGTCAGGCTGCCGGAGCTGGGGCCAGAGTCCTTGAACAAGTGACTCGGGGATGGAATCGGGGATGTGACAGCTGCAGTACAGAACGGGAGAGTTGGGTTGTAGACACAGAATATTTGAGTTGAGGCTATCGACTTTTAGGAGGAAGGCTGTAGAATCATAAACAGTCACGACGGGGATTGTGGATTAAAGGAAAGCCGGGCCAGAAGTGACGCCAGCATCACCCTGTCCCTCCTCCCTGGAAGCTGAGAAGACAGAGCTGGTTCTGTCACCTTGCCAGTCAGGGCTGGGCCAGGCCACCTGCCACCCCACAGGGTTGTTTCCTCCAGACCTCCTGGGGTTGCCCTCAGGGCCTCGGGGCCAAAGCACTCCCCGCCTGGGGACAGCGGGGACTGTGGTCTGCCTCTGGCCTGGCCGAGCCTCGCCACCAGCCCGGCACAGCACCCCGCCACCACCGAGGATATATTTAGGTGTCCTCCGCAAATATGTTTCCACAGCTCCCAGCACTGCCTTTTATGTCCCCTTTTCCTCTGAGGCCTCTGGGCACCTTCTCTAAACTGACCCGAAAAAGTCACCGGAACAAGGGCCCCTGCTCTGCCGATGCACATGTTTCCCCCGCAAAAGTGAAGCTCAGCCTGAGGGTTTTCCTGGTCCGCTTTGGCCCTGAGCTCAGACCCACCTGCTCTCACTCCGACCTTGCAGCCTCTCTCCAGCTCCCAGAGCCGGCCTTGACTTCCCTCATTCCAGGGAGAGGGCAGCCCAGCTCCTACAAGTCCCCCTGCCCACACACACAGGGCAGGGGTCGGAATTTCCTGTTCCTTTGGTATCTGTCAGGAGAGAAAGACCCCCACCCAAGCCCGTGGCTGCCCCTGCACTTCTCCCCCAGCCTCTCTCCCACGCCCCCTCCCAGGCGCTGCCAGAAACGGGCACCTTCCCTCCTCAGACTGCATCTCCCCAGAAGCCAGAGAGGCACTGGGAATTTAACAGTTACGTGGTCTGGGATGCCCCCAGACATATTTAAAGGAGGGTTCTCAAGTTCCCCCCACCCGGCTCATGGGGAATCATTGCTTCTGCAGGAATTGAGGGTTCCCAGGCGGGCAGCAGCCCACTCCTGTGGGGGCTCCGTCATTACCATCGCAGTTTTGCTGCCGGCTGTTAAGGGTTTTTATGCGGAGACTGTGCCAAGCACTTTATATCCAGGAACTCAGTTTTCACAATAACCCTACAAGGCAAATACAACTGACGTCTCCATTTCATAAAGGAAGAAACTCAGGCACAGAGAGATTTTACCCAAAGTCGTCCATGTGGAGGGTGCCAGAGCTGGGATTTAAACCAAGCCTGGATGACACAATGACCTCAATGTCCCAGGTGGTCATCTGCTATGGGAACCCCCCCCCTGTGGTCCTCTGGGGTCCAGCAACCTCCTCATGCCCAGCCAGTGGGGCGAAGGTGAGAACCTCATTGGCGGTCAGGGCTCCGCCCCAGAAGCCAGGTCCCCTGCCCCTGCACTAGAAATGACCGAGGCAGATCCCACCACTGTCCTCCATGCAGGACACACCCCCATGCCACTGTGATCCCCTCCATACCCAGTACAGGTGGCCTTACACAACTCCAGCTTCCCACCACACAACTGTGCTGCACTCGTGCACACTGAGCACAGCCACCCCGCCACACCCCACCGGGAGGTCTGTGTGCTGCGGCCCCAGCCCAGAGGACAGGCAGGGTTTGTACTCCACAGGTGCCGGAGGGCCCTGTGCAGGACAAACCTGCTCATCACCGAGCCTAGAGTCAGCTCACTGGGCGGTAACTTACCAGAACAATATTTTTACATTAAAATAAATGCAGAAATATTACAGAGAGAAATGCAAAATCCACATGAATTTTGAAAGGTGAAAAGTGAGACTTCAAAGAAGCTTTGTGTGCGTATGAGGAAGAGCTTGGGGCTGCTCGCACTGCTCCCACCCAGACCAGGTGTGAGCTTGTACTCTTGCAAGCCCTTTGGGGCGCTGGAACAGTCAGAACCACCCCGGGATCGCGAGGACCGTTCTGTCAGTGGAAACAGCCAAATAAATGCTTCCCGCCTCCATTACCTGGCCCAGCACACCACCACACAGGGCCATGGAGTGCCACACACTGAACACATCTCCCAGCATGCACAACACACACGTGTGCACAAATGTGCCATGGTGCCCAGCATATAGCCCAGGCACACACACATGGAGCCCCTGGGTTACCTTGGCACAGTCACCGACGGCTACGGATAGGGACCACACACACTTCTTGCTGACACACACCACAATCCACTGGTTGCACTGGGCACACCATGCACACACCTCACATTACATACTACCCAGCACATACACATTGCCCATTCTAATCTCTTATGTACTGCCCCCATCACATACTCAGACTTGCCCCCAGAACCCCACAGAGGCAGTAACGTAAGCCTGGAGTGGGCAGACCTACCTTGTACTCCTGACCCTCACAGCCCTCACCTGGGCTGTGTAGCACAAGCAGGGGTTGAGTCCAAATGTCACTTGCTCCAGCACTGGGAAGCCAACCCACAAACCCAGGGGCAGCATAGGCTGCGGCTGCAGTTCAGCTCCGCTAAGCTAAGCGTCCTGTGCACCCCGCACGCAGGGAGAGCAAAGGGGAGGGGAGGAGGCGTGGCCAGACCTGGCAGACCGGCTCTGACTGTCTGCCTCTGGGGAAAACAGATGCCAGGGAACTCGCTCTGGGCTAGAACCCGAGAACCCTGGACTCCTGCTCAGGTTCCCTGGCCACTCCTGTCCTCCCCTGTCCTCAGCTTCCCTCTTTGTACGGGGGACGGTGGCTTAAGTGGTGACTAATCAGATCTTTTCAGCTCTGCCGTTCTGCAGTTGTGGGATGGTGGAGGCGGGGAGAGGGGATAGTGCTTGTTATTTCTTGAGCCCCTACTATGTGCCAGACACTGTTCTAGGTGTTTTAAAACATTACCTCCTTTGATCCCCACAGCAGTTCCAGAGGTATGCAGCACCATTGTACAGGAGGGGAAACCAAGGCACAGAGAGATAAAGTGACTTGTCCAAGGTCACCCAGCTAGTAAAAGGGAAACCTGAGATTTGAAAGCAGGCAGTCTGACTCCAAAGCCCAAGTACCCCCCATGGCATGGGTTGGTGACACTTTCCACTCCATACACTGCACCATAACAATCCCAATCCTCATAACAGCCCCTGGGCTTGGTGTTACAAATCCATGTTATAGATTAAGAAACTGAGGTTCAAGGAGATTATTTTACCCCAGTCACCCTGCTAGTAGGACATCACACATGGGGTGGGAGTGATGCTGGGAATGACGAGCGTCAGATAGTGTAATGGGACAGCACTCGGCATGTCGTTGGTGCTCACGGATGCCAAAACTCCTCCTGGGTGTCCCTTGCCTTCCCTCTCTTCTGTCTTCTAATGTCTCCTATGGACGGTGGCCTCCGCTTCCCTCCTCCCTGAAACCTTCCATGCCCTGTAGCCTGCAGACAAGCTGGCCCTTCCTCATGGCTGCCACTGCAGCTTTTATTCAACAGTTATTGAACTCCTACTATGTGCCAGATTCTGTGCTGGGCACTGGGGATGCATGTGGACAAGACAGCCCAGACAGTGCCGGCCTCATGGAGTTTGTAATCTGGTGGGGAGCACAAACATCGCAGTCACAGGAACTTACACACAAGCACACACTGCTGTGAGTGCTAAGAAAGAAGAGTGGAGGGCTGGAGGAGAGATTGCCCTGGGAGGGGCTTCGAGTTTAAATCGGGACATTTGGGAAGTGACATTCAAGCTGAGACCAGAGTGAGGAGCTGACCTCAGCCAGGTGATGGTGAGGGGAAGGGAGTCCCAGGCAGAGGGAAATTTACTAGGGGCTCAAGACAGGAAAGGGTTTGGCATGGTCAGGTAATAAAGTACAGCCAGAGTTGGGAGCACCCCACTAGCCAGGAGGTATGGCTGGACACGGGGCTGGAGGAGCAGCAGTGGCCAGTCCAGCAGGGCCTTGTAGCAATGGTCAGGAATTTGGCCTTTGTTGGAAGGGCTGTGGGAATCACCAAAAGGTTTAGAGCAGCAGTGACATAATCAAATCTCATTTTACTAGATATTTCAGGGTGCTGGATGGAGGATGGGGAAAGAGTTGGAGAGGCAAGGAGGTGGCAGCATTCCAGCGAGAAGGCTGCTCCACAGTCTGGGAGGAGATGGGGCGGCTGGCCCAGGGAGGGGTGGAGGGTGGAGATCTGAGAACAGACCCAGAGGTGTTTGGTGTCTTGGGCTATGGTTGTGGCCATCTCTCCCTGACTGGAGGGCCATTGAGGCGGGGCTTTGTCTGGTTCGAGGGGGCAAGGGAGGGTGGCTGCCAGCCCTTGGTGGGAAGAAGGTGTTTGCCTGTGACTCAGGGGACTTGGGCTCCCAGAAACCTATCACTTTCTTGCCTCATCTCCCTTTATGGTGGCCCTTCCAAATCATCCTCCACAAGCCCTAACTCACTGACTCCTCAATCATAGTTGCTGATTCCACTCTCTACTCACCAAGGCAATTCACTCACCAAATGTTCACTGGCTTTTCCCCATGCCTGGGGGACATTAGAACTGAGGCAAAGCTCAGTGGAGGAGACTCACTTAAGTTTCTGCCCTCAACCTCTCTGCTCAGCATCCATCTCCCCAGGGGGTGGCTTTTCTTTCATCTGAAGCTGAAGACACCAGCTATGCCCAGAGCTGCCCTTCTGCTTCTGCAGCCAGGTTCCCACACCCTTGGTTACCCCACCCTCTTCTGGTTCCCTTCCCTGTAGGCCTATTGTTAACAAAAATTAACTGCCACCAAACTAATATCAGCAGCAGTCCCAAATCTGGGGTGTGGAAAAAGACAAACAGGTTGCAAACCTGGGAAACAGCCTCCAGTGGGAACTGAAAATGCACTCAACTGAGACAAAGGGGAGGCTCCTTTTTATAGAGAAAATTCCTGCTCTGGTTCCCGATTGGTTTGTTTTATGCAAATAAGAAATCCAAATCTGCACATTCTTGATTAGTGGGAATTGTGCATTCTAATTGGTCCAAATCTCACATTCTTGATTAGTTGGAATTGTGCATTCTGATTGGTTGTTATGAAGCTGCTCTAATTGGTCAGTATAGATGCAAATGAGGATATCATTTCTGATTGGACAGGGCCGGTCTCAGTCCTATTGGTACAAAGATGATGCCCGGAGCTCCCTTATAAGGGTTGACTTTGGCCTGCAGGAACACAATGCAAGAGGCTGGCAGCTCAGTCTGTAGCTTTTCCCTGAAATGCAGTGTGCTCCAGAGGCCTCTGTCAGCAATGGCTGCCAGACTCTGGAATTAATTTGGGCCCCATTAACCATGAGGAGTCTTTCTTGGCAGATATATTCCTTCTTGGGGCTAACACTATGGATATGCTCCAGCGTTTCCCCAAACCCTGCATTGGAGCCACCCCTCCAGGTATTGCTCCCCTCTCTTCCCTTTACTGCCAACGGTTGGGGAGGAGTTGTCTCCTCTGCAGTCTTCTGCCCATTTATCTAGTCTCTGCCCGCAGAAAGCTCCCAAGATGGTCCCTTTAAGGACCCAGCGACCTCCATACCTTTGAAGGAGTGCCCAGGAAGTCACTCCACAGACACGGTCAAGCCCCCCACAACAATCTCCCCCATTCTCCTCCTGCTTTTTAGACTCCTCTCAGGGCTCTGTCCCCCCAGTCTTTGCCCATTCTACATGTTCTTTCTAGGGAAGGGCAGTGGCTCTCCTTAAATTATCCCTGTATGCTGGACAGTCACAGTCCCCACCTTCAGCCCAGCGTTTCCCCTACGTCCCGGCCTATTGCTCCCTGGACGTCTTCCTTTCGAGGACTGCAGCACCCCTTTTCTGCGGTAGGCTCCCCCATGTCCTCATCTCTGTGAGGGCATTGTTGGCCCTGTCAGCTCAGCCCAGCACCAGCAGCGCTCAGACAGAAACCAGCCCCTCCTCCCATCCCCCATCGCAGCTTATACTCAACAAGCATTTATTGAATTCCTACTATGTGGCAAGGTAATGAAGAATTTCTTAAACAAAAACAATCAAAAAAAGAGAGAGAGAAAATTATGAAGGGGTAAATTGGTAAACTCAAGCATAATAAAAAATTTAAATTCTGTTATTCTAAATACACACACACACACACACACACACAAAGACAGACCTCAAACTGAGAGAAGATGCTTGCAACACATACAACAGATAAAGGATTACTATTCAGCACGTATAAATAACTCCTACATATCAGTAAGAAAAAGCCAAACAACCTAATAGAAAAATGAACAAGAGACACAGTTATTTCACAGAGGAGAAAGCAAGTATGGCCAATACACATATGAAAATATGTTTACCTCACTATCAACCAGGGAAATTTCAATTAAAACTTAGTGAAGAATCATTTCATACACATCAGGTTAGCAAAAGTTAGAGAGTTTGATAGTGCCAACTTTGTTGAGGGTGTGCAGAGATAGGAAATTTTAGGTACTGCTGATGGGACTGGAAACTGAACACAAGCAAGATGAAGAACAATTTGTCAATATCTGGTGGTTGAAGATACACATAGTCAGAGACTAAGCCACTCCACCCTAACATGTATTGCCAGGAGAAACTCTGGCAGGTGTATAAAAATGTACATCACAGAATTATGTCTAACGCAAAACATTTGGAACAATTTAAAATACCCATTTATAGGACAATGGAAAAATACATTTTTATTCAGGCATTCTTTGCTATTTGAACTCTTACTCTCTTAATATTTGTTCTAATGACTTGTAAATATTTGACTAGTAGAGCCCTGGCCCAGTAGCTCAGTTGGTTAGAGCATTGTCCAGATATACCGAGGTTGCTAGTTCGATTCCTGGTCAAGGTACACACAAGAATCAACCAATGAATGAATAAATAAATGGAACAACAAATTGATGTTTCTTTCTCCCTAAAACAAATTTTAGTAGTAGAAAACCTGTTGTAACAAATCTGCGGGTGCTCGACAGCTTGAGTCTGGGTGAGAGCATGTGGAGTGGGCTGCAGTTGTAACTCAGCTTTTTTTTTGATGGGATAGGATCGTGCCTCATGCTCATGTCGCTTAAACTTGTTTGGTGCATAGTTGTTACCATCTTCCCCTCATTGTTTAGTGAACATGTCTTCTCAGAAAGTGGAAAAGCCTAAGAAATAGGTGAGCCTGAGAGGCTTAGAAAAGCCCCACATTAGGAGGAAATGTGTAAGTAATAAAGCTCATTGAGAGGGCTTGGCTAGGCACACATCCTTCTCCCTCACACACAGGAGGTGCGCCCTGCATGAGGGATAGAAGAAGCTCATTCAGTGTTAGACAATGAAGTAACCAGTGTTTTAAATCCTTTAGAACTTTCTATAATGATGGTAATGGTCTCTATCTGTGGTCCAGTATGGTAGCCTCTGGACCTGTGTGGCTACTGAGCATTTCAAGTGTGTCTAGTGCAACTGAGGACCTGAACTTCTAACTTTTGATTAATTTGCACTTAAACTTAGCTTCCTGTGGCTAGTAGATACCATATCGGACAGCATAGTTTATATTATGCAGAAATACTTGGTGATTATTAAGAATTTTAAAGAATTTTAATGATATTTGTGGGAAATGAGTTGACGTTTTGGGATGAGCTGGGAACATATTTTTCCCAGCTAAAATTCTGTGATATGGGCTTCCACTGTCCACATATTTGCTATGAGGAGTGGTCCATATTCTGATAATAAGAGGTGACTGTGACTGTATATTCACAGAATGGAATACTATACAACAGAGAATATGAATGAACCAGAGCAATACACAGCAATAAAGCTGAATCTCATAAGCATAATGTGACTGGAAAGTATAAGAAGAATACACCCAGGAGTATACTATGACCATCAAATTTTAAAACATGCAAAATAATACTAAACTCAGTAGAAAGCATATGAAGACATGAACGGGAATAACCAACAGTGTAAAGTTACTTTTGAGGGGAAGGAGGTGGTGAGATTGTAGGTGACACACCCGTAGCTCGGGTCCCTCTCCTGACTTCCCGGCAAAGACGAGGGTGAGCAGGGCCAGCACAGAGAGGAGCTCCCTCCTCTCAAAAGCCTTCTCTGTCTCTCTCCCCACCAGACAGGCCCAGTGTCTCCTCTGGGCTCCCATGGTCCCGGAGTTGGCCTCTGATGCACCTGACCATTTCAGCCCGATGCTGTCTCTCTTCACATCTCTCCCCCAGCAGCAGAAAGGTTCTTCCAGGGCAGGCACTGTGCCTGCTGTTCACCAGCCCTATTTCCCCCGCAGTTGGCACAATGCTCTGTAAATATCTAAATGAAGGCATAAATACAGGTTTCTTTGGGGATTTAGAGTTATCAGTGTCATTCATTTATTCTTTGACTCTAGCTATGTGCTTAGGCATGGTCAGGACATCGGGGATGCAAAGATAAATTGTCTGTGGCTAATGCCCTTAAAAAGTGCCTGGTGTTCGGAAAGGATAAACAAGGCCACGTGGGCATTGGGGTGCGCAGACATGCACGGAGACACAAGAGTCCAGAGGGGTACTGGACCAGTCTGGGGACAGGGGGATGGGGGACAGGGGAGGTTGGAATACAAGTGTGTCCTAAGCTGAGTGTTCAAGATCTAGAGTTATTTGGGTAAAATCAGGGAGGGTGTTCCTGGGAGAGGAGGCAGCATGCAAAGACCTGGAGGTGTCAGAGAATGTGGCAGGTTCTAGGAACGTCATGAAGCTCAGGCCTCCTGGAGAGTCCAGTGAAGGGAGGAGTGGGACACGCCAAGGCCAAGAGGGGCAGGGCGTCAGTTCTTGCAGGGCCTTGCATGCCAGGCTGGGAAGCTTGATTTCTCCTGAGGGTGATGAGAGCCATGGGAGGGTATAAACAGGGGAGGGACATAACCAGGCCGGGGTCTTAGAAGGATCGCTTGTCCTGGCTATTATGTTACAGAGGGGCAGAAGAGGAGGCAGGGACCAGTGACAAGGCTGGGCCAGTTGTCCAGGCAAGTGGTGGTCAAAGCAGTGGGGAAGGAAGAGGGGTGATGAATGAGGAGCTGACTAGAAGGCGGATTTCAGGGCTCTCTAGAATGCAGAATCTGTGGGATGTAGGCAGATTGGATGTGAGGGAGACAGAGGGGCTATCTTGGACTGGGTTCCCAAGAAGCCAACCCCGAGGCAAGGATTCAAGTGCAAATAGTTAACTTCTGGGATGATCCTAGGAAGCATCGGTAGAGGTCATGTGAAGTGAGACAAGAAAAATAAGGAAGGCAATTCAGGGAGGTCAATGAACAGATTACCACTAGGGATCAATCCCACTGGGAACCTCTGGGAGATGGCACAGAGCGTTAATATAGCAATTCCAGCTGTCATTGATTAGAGGATGGTCTCCAAAGATTCTAACATTTCTGGTCGAGTGTGTTCCAAATAGCCAGAGAAAGCCCCTGGGCACAGTCCCAGAGCCCTCAGTGAGAAGCTATAGGGGTGTAAGGGATAGTGAGTACCGGGGGTCATGGGCAGGGAGCTGCTCCAGCATTTGCTACAGGGCAGAGAGCAGCCCCATTTACTCCTAATAGGCTGAGCCCAGGTTTTCCAAAGTGGGTGGAGGTGAGGGTTTGTCTTGGTGGCCCTGACTCTCCTCAGTGTCCTTCCCTCAGCCTTCAGCCTTTCTTGCCTGGTCCATCCACTGTCCCCAGGTCCTCTGGGGTTTGCAGAGCCTCACTTGATTTCCATAGAGACTGTACCCCAGCTTCTGGAAATGCCTGTTCTGCTTCGTGTAGCCAAGTGGTTTGATCCCTGTACCCCTATCAAGACAGAAAAGCTTGGTGGCTCTTTAATAAGTCAAATCCCATTACCCAGGGTTAGCAGTGGGCTGGAGACATGGATTTGTGACTTACCAGCTTAATGTTTGGTTCTCTAGGCTGTGGGATGGATAAGGTTGCTTAAAGGATGAGAAAGTCTGAGAGGAGGGTTCAGGATGGAGCCATCAGTTAAAGGAGGGAAGATGAGATGACCGGAGTGAGACTGAGGAGCAGCCAGACCAGAGAGATGCTGCAGAGCTGTGGGGTGTCACTGAAGGCAAGGGAATACGGGCTCTGGAGGAGGAGGGAGAGGGCTGCAGGCTCAGAGCCGGGCCCAGGAGCCAGGCCTCATCCCCCTGGCCCCAGGAGAGATGAACAGAACCCTCCATTAAACCTTGTCTGGCTGCAAACTTGCCTCCTCCTCTTCCTCTCCCTTCTCTTCCACCCTCTCCCAGACTCGATGACCTCAGAGGCCTTAGCAGCTGGCAGGTGTCCAGTGAGATCAATAGCTGGATGAGCTACGTCTGGCATTTCTAATGATTCCTGAGACTTCCCTTGCCCCTGACAACCCCAAGCCTTGATGCACCTGCAGCCTCCTCTTGAGGCTACTGCTGCTCTTTCAGCCCCAGCCATGGCCTTAGGCACCCCTCGCCCTTCCCTGAGGTCCAGGAGCCCCATGTTGCGCCTGTTTGCTCTGTCAGTCCAGCAGCCATGGCCAGCCCATGTCCCAAATAGGGGCGCTGCTTCCCGAAAGTTCCCCTTTTCACATTCCCACCACATTCCAGCTGCCCAAGGCGGTGTTAATTAAAATTCATGACCCAGGAATTTCTGCCCTGGCAGCTCTTCCCCAGGGCCCTGAATTCCTCCCCATCTCCGTGCACACTGATAGGCGACATGGACGAGTCATCGCCCATTTCTAGGTCTCAGTTTCCTCAATTACAATATTGGGTTAGCCACCCGTGTCCTGCCCTCCTTCCGCAGCTGGCTCTGAGGGCTCAGACTTTGTACACTCTGCTACCCATACATGCCGTTCTCTCCTTACCTTCTTGCTGAGTCCTGTTCAGCATTCCAGGCTCTACTAATAAACCATGTTACCGTGTCACATGTGCTGTGAGCCGGCACTGTGCTAAGTGTTTTGTGCATATTATCCTCATTCATTGGTACATGGAGGCTCAGTAAATACTTTGATTATTCCCATTTCACAGATGAGAAAACCGAGGCTCAGAGAGACTACATGACTTGCTTTAGTTTACACATCTAGGAAGTGTCGGTCAAAATTAGAACTCAGGATTTCTGCGGCAAGATTTAGGCCTTTTTCCTGTCGGACCAGCTCCTTCCTACCAGACCCACACTCGACAGAGCTGCTCCTGATTCAGAAGTGCACATGCATGAAAAGGAGCATGGTGCCTGTGAGAGAGGGGGGGCCAGTCCACAGAGACCTGCTGCTCAGATTACCGTTGGATCCTCCGCACACCACCTGCCGCGGGGGCTGGACGGGCCGCAAAGCCAACAGGGGGAGCCAGGAGCCAAATTCCATGAGAGTTGAATCTGGAGATCAGGGGGCAAATTTTTCACTGGGTACCAACAGATTCCTGTCCGTTTTAAGTCAGACTCGCTGACTCTGACTCTGAGGTACATCCCAATGTTGTTTGGTTAAATAGTTTATGCTTCATAATGAAGAGGGAGTTGATGTTTTCATTAATTTCAGCTCTTTGAGAAATCAACAAATCAACAGCCAAAGATTGGAAATGACCTAAATATCTTCTCACAGGGAACTTGTTAAATAAATTATGGCTATAAGCAGAACAAGTAAGATTTTTGTGTACTAATGTGGAAAGAGCTTCAAGATATCTGCAGAAAAAAGTTAGAAGAATGTGTGTAAGTATGCAGCCTTTTGTGTATAAAGGAAATAGAAAAGAATGCACAGCTTGTAGGGCTTGTATATGTACACAGTTATCTCAAAAGATAAAGGAGAAACCACGAATGGGGATTACTCAATAGAACCTACGAGACTCTTCGCTGTTTACCTTTCAATATTTTTTTGTTTGAACCAAATGAATGCATTTAGTTGAAAATAAAATGAAAATACATCACTTTCTTTAATTAAGATGTCATATTTATTGCCCCAACTGCTGGGGCTTAATAGTATCCCATTACTGAGGAAAATTAAAAATTTTTATAAACAAAAATCTATATTGGGATTTACTGTTTTCTAAGTAGTTTTGTGTAAATTAACACATTAATCTTCTTAAGCCTTGTATAGAAGAAATGATTACCCTCATTTTTCAGAGGAGGAAACTGAGACTCAGAGAGGTGAATAGTCTTGTTCAAGGTCACTCAGTCGGTAAGGAAAGGAAGTGGAACTTGAGCCCAGGGGCCTGATAATAGGAAGAACAGAAAATGCAGGGCAAAGATCACACATTCACCTGCCAGAAGGCCAGTCATAAAAATGGTGGTTTGAGCCCTGGCTGGTGTAGCTTAGTGGATTGAGGGCAGACCTGCAAGCCAACGGGTTACTGGTTTGATTCCCAGTCAGGGCACATACCTGCCAGGTCCCCCCAGTAGGGGGAGCATGAGAGGCAACCACACATTGATGTTTAAAAAAGAAAAAAAATTGGTGGTTTGAGGATTAATTGAGGTGATGTATGAAAAATTCTTAGCACTGTATCTAGCACAGAGTCAATAATTAAAACCTCTAACTACTGAAGTATTTTATTTAAGTAATGGAATATCAACTGATATTTCTTTAACTGCCTATATGCCTGCTGTATAAATAAGGAAGGGGGCAAGAACCGGAGAACTGAAGGAAATGTAGGAAACCATCTCTGCCCTAAGAATGTCTGTGGTCTTATTGGTGAGAGAGTGGCACATTAGCAAAAAGCTAGGGAAGTTCCTAGACAAGAGCAATGCGGAAACTGAGACAAGAAAATTAAATAATTTGAACAACTTACAGCCAGCTGGGGAATCGCAAGACCTTATCTCCCCACACCAAGCACGCTCAAGAGTGAAGGGTTAGTACCTCTTCTCCCTCGCCAAAGAGCACATAGCTTAAATCTCCCTGGTCCGGGAGATAGAGAACAGAAACCTGGTTAATGTCATTTGTGCCAGCCAAGCCCAGGGACAGATGCAGTCAGGGGAAGAACTAACAAAACCCCATTAGAGCCGGACAGACCCAGGGTAAAAGTAAAACAGTGAAGCAGACCAAAGAACAATCCCAAACTCCCCTATATGCTTGGTTTGACTCACCAGTACATTAAAAACCGCACCTGGAAAACAGGAGTATTCTGCTGAAACCGCCCCCTGAGATTCTCCCCCACAGAAGAGAAACGAAACCCTCCAGACAAAGGGTATCAGTGTGCACTCGCCCAGGCACGTGTCCCTTCTTGGGTGTGAACTTTCTACTTACTCCTAAGCTCTAAGTGTCCCCACGAGACTTGCAACCAGGCGAGTGGCGTGCAGCAGCAGCTTGATTCAGGCTCACCCCCCCCGCCCCCCCCCCCCCCCCCCCCCCCCCCCGATCCCGTCTCCGGGGCCCCCTTTCCTCCGACTCTCCAGTGAGCGGGCAGCACCCCCGCCTGGGCTCACTCCTTCCCTGTGCCACTTCTGGGGAGCCCAAGCAGCCCCGCCTAGGCTCTCTCCTCTTACTTCTTCTACCGTAAGCCCTTCCTTTGTTTTGCTGCCCCAGCTTTAATAAACATGCTCTCAAACTCACCTGGACTCGAGTTGTGAAATCTTTCTTACACAAAGTCAAGAGCCCACACGCCACAAGCCGGTCTGAGGCAGACCCACACCGGCCCGGAGCCCCATCTGGTAACCAGAGGAAGTTTAAGTAGACACACACCTGTTTTCTAGAAATAATTATTGTCAGTGTTTAGCTTTTTTCCCATGCTAAATCTCATGTAAAATTAAAAAGCAGCTGAATTGTTTATACAATTTTATGCGCAGTGGTTTTAAATGGTAAATGATGACATTTGCAATAAAAACGAAATGGTGTCCTTTTCAGAATGTCCGGTGCCATGTTAGATAGTATTGTGCACAACGTTGACACTGTCGCCTGCCCTTCCCCCCGGAGCCCCGGGCACACATCTAGCCCTCTGAGTGCCCTGCATGCATCCTGATTTTGGCATCAATGGTGCCCAAATGGTGGTGTTGTCCTGCATTGTCTTCAGCACCTAAGGTGGTGTTGTAGCTGCTTGCACCACGCTCACACTAGGCTTCTGGCAACGCACAGATCAGAAAAACGAACAGAATAATGCTGCGTTTCATTGAAAATAATCATATAAAAGGAACAGTGTTGTTCTTACTGATTTAATCCCCCTCCCAAAGTTTGACAAGAAGGTGTGGCTCACAATTCAAATGAAAAAGCCCTGCCTTCCATCTCTCGTGTGGAGAGGATCACAGATATCCTCACTCACCAGGGAGCTGGGTTTGTACGGAAATGCCCTCCCTCACCTGCCACCAGGTCAAGATACGGCTGGCAGAAGGCCTTAGGGGTTGCCACTCTCGGGAGCAGACAAGAAGCGCCAGAGTAACACAAGCAAGGGCAGCGAGAGCAATGGACCATAATCCTGAGGGTTTGGGTGTGCAAGTTAGAAGAGAGACATTTCACTGAAATCCTGCTGCCTCTGCCGGTAACAAAACCGACAAGACAGAGAACGCTTCCAAAGTTTTGGCACTTCTGGGTATATGTAAGCAAGCTCCAGTATTCAACTTTTCTCCAGGTGACTTATAGATATCATTGTACATGTCCAGGATTTGGCAAAGAGCAGGGGACAGAATGGTGCCCGCCGGTAATGCCAGGATGAGCCGAGATTTCCTGTGAGGAAAGTGATGAGAAGAGTCCGAAGAAAGACTGAACATCCCTCCGACTATAGAATGGGCCCAGGAACAAAACCTTTCCATGAAGAAACAGGAAAAAGTAAAACTTTGGCTCTCCTTATGTGGTTCCTGCTTTCCTGGCATCTAAGCAGCATTGTCCCTTTTTTTCTCAAGTTTAAATAGGGGGCTCAGCACAGACCCCGCACTGGAATAGACAACTGAGCAGTGCGAACACCCTGGAGAAGAAGGTTTAAGATACAGGAACACCACTGACCCAAAGAGAAGAAGAGAATTGGCATGGATGTGGGAGCTACAGGTGCTGAAGAGCTTTGATGAGCCTTGAGCAGATGAGATGAAGGAAATGGAGACTGGAAACTGTGATGTTAATGCCCGTCCAAACAAAAACTGCCACCTCAGTGACATGGGTGCTTGTGTACGGCGTTTAGAGAACCAGGACACTCACACAAGTAAGGGCTGATGGCACTGCCATTACCGAAGGTCGGCATGAGCATATGCCCTGTGTGGGCAGTGGGGCCAGCAAATCCCACCTCAAACACACACCCACACCCCAAACTTCAACACCAAGCACACCTGTGGCTGAAAAGGGGGCACCATGACCCATCCAACTGGAAGTATCCTCACAGGACGCATCTGACCACTAATTCCTAACTGGGCAGGTCACGGTAGGTAGTTGTGCCTCGTAGCAAGAATTCATAGTCTCTTAGCAAAAAATTGTCTTTACCCTAAGCAAGCCCTGTCCATTGTTTTTGTGCATCTAGGTTAACACACCTTTGAAATTCCCCTTTTTTAGAGCCCTGGGAAGAGAAACGCACTCAAGAGAGCACATAGTATTAACGATCCTGTAATCCACCTCCCACCTTGCTTTCTCCCACCTTCAAGTAATCTTCCTCATGTTTCCTCCTTAATTTGAAATGCATAAAAGAAATTGCAAACTGTCATTCTTTAGGAACATTTGCAATCTTGCTTCTCAGCATTGTCATCAGTTTGGCTCAGATAAACTTATAAAAATTCTCTATAGTTCTGGTCAGGTGGCTCAGTTGGTTAAAGTGTCGCCCTGTACACCAAAATATTGCAGGTTCGATCCCAGGTCAGGGCCCATACCTAGGTTGCAGGTTTGATGCCCAGTTGAGGCATATACTGGAGGCAACCGATCAATGTTTCCCTCTGTCTTTCTCTTCCTCTCTCTAAAAAATCAATAAGCCTATCCTCTGGTTAGGATTTTAAAAAGTTCTCTATAGGTGTGGACATTTCTTACATCTGACAAGATGTGATATTCTATACAATGATGAGTTGCAGATGGCTACAAAGGGGTCCTCAGTCATTAAGGTCAACCCACGGTATCTAGAGAGGTCAATAAGAGGAAGATGGTGTTCTCTGATACAAAGGTCACCAACATATTGGGGGTGAACACAGAAATCCGTGAGGCATCGGTTGAAGAGGAAATAGAGCACAGGGTATGAAAGGCAAGACTTCAGAGCAATTCAAGTAATGAAGGTCGTTCCCCACTGTGAGGACGACGGGTTAATCCAGCAAGGGGAAGTCCAGGCCCATGAAGTGATTTCCCCAGGCGTCCGTCCGCACACGGGGAGGGATGCGCAGAGAGCGTGCGGCTCCCTCTTCACCTCCGACAGACGCAGGGTTCCCGGGGCGGCCTGCCCAGCTGAGCGGTGGACGTGTCAGTGTTAGGCTGTGTCTGCCGTGACAAAGCGCCACAGGCTGGGGGCTTAACGAGCACACATTTCTTTTTTCGGGGTTGGAGGCTAGAAGTCCAAGGTCACGGTGATGGCGGAACTGGTTCCCTCTGAGGGCGGAGAGAGACATGGATCAACTCCAGAGCCATCCCCGTGGCTTGTCAATGCCCGTCTTCGCTCTGTGTCTTCACTTCACCGTCCCTCCACGGGCATCTGTGTCCACAGGCATCTGTGTCCATGTCTCCTCGTCCCGGACGAACACCAGTCGTACTGGGTCGGGGTCCACTCCAGGGACCTCTTTTTAACTCGATGACCTCTTCAAAGACCTTTCCTCCAAAAAAAGGTTACATTCTGAGATACTGGGTATTAGGATTTCCAAATATGAATTTGAGAGGAGAACACAATTCAGCTTTAACAGGGACAAAACCCAAAATGTGGTTCCGTCTCTTCTCTGTTTCAGACATGTCCCCTCCATGTTTTATTTCGAGATAAGTGGCCCCTGAGTGGTGGGGGAGCTGGGCCTTACCCTTTGCAGCAGTGAGGGGAGACACACCTCGGGCTTCAACTTTCATTCCTGTGTCTAGTCCTTTCCAATTTCCCCCCATTTATTTATGAGGAAACCAGATTATTTATCCTGTAAAAGGTCTCAAATTCTGGATTTAGCTAACTGTCTTTCCATGTTGTCATTTCACATGTTCTTCTGTATTTCCTGAAGAAAACTGGTAGTTAAATACAGAGGTTCGGTTAGATTCAGGTTCAGTTTTTTGGCCAGAATTCAGGGCTGGTGGTGGGTGCTTCCTGACTGGCCCCATCTTTGGAAACCAGCGGACCGTCAGTTCTCCCCGGGAAGGCTGGGCCTGCGTTACCTGAGAGGATATCTTATCTCGAATAGATAAGCGGGCACTTTAAGTTGTTTGCTGTTTTGGATTATACAGCTCATAGCTCAGACGTAGTTCCAGGCTACAAGCCACTTCTGTTACCAAGTGCCACTTGGCTATCTATAACAAGCCCCATCGGCTTTGGGGGCAGAAATCCATTGTCTTGCTGTCGCCCAAAATGCTGCTTCAGTCCATAAGTTCCCTTACTGAACTCCTCTCCTCCTCTCCCTGCCTCCCAGCAGCCGGCTCCTCAGATCCTGTGTGGGCAGAAACTAGAGGAAAGGAAAAGTCTTTTTTGCTTAAGCAGGATCGTGATTGGAATGCTCTTTGGGGAGTCCGTCTTCCCTGACAACCCGGAGTTTGAGCTTGCCCTCTGTCGGAGGCAGGCCCTCCAGCAAGGGACCCTCCCCCGCCAGTGTGCGTTCTCTGTGCAGGGAGATGAGCGCTGAGGGTGGGGATGGTGATCAGCAAGGCTTCGCAGAGGACGGGATTTGGAAGTGAGCCTTGGAGGAGGAGGAGGCGTTCACAGGGTGAGCAAGGCAGAGTGGGGACCACCGCAGACAGAGGAACAGCACAGGCAGGGCAAGGTGGGGGTACCCACCGGGCCTGCAGTGCACCCAGGGCCTGTGGTTACTCCGCAGGGAGGTTGTGCAGCTGCTCGGACCTTCCTGGCAGCCCAAGACGCACGGCCATTTCCTGATCTAATAACAGGCAAACACTCTGGCGTCTGTGCAGAGCAGCCCATGGTCTTGGAACAAACGGACCCAATTAAAAGGCCATCATAGGGGAGTTCAGGGGAAGGGAAAAAAAGCCATTGATCAAATCAATGCCCAGCCGGCCAGCAGGGCTGGTGTGTGGCCTGCTGCGGCAGGACTCTCCCTTGCACTCTGTGCCGTCTTCTTCGCCCGGAAACTGCGCGAGACCTAGGGACCTACCGGTCACCCCGCCCCCACTCTCCACTCCTCCACCCCAGCCACTGACCAGCCGTGTGGCACCTCCTTAAACTGCCTCTGGATCTCAGTTTCATCGCCTGCCAAACCTTGCAGGGAAAACTATCAAGAATTCTGTTAGCTATTGCTTCAAAACACATCTGATATCGATCCACTTCTCACCCCCTTGTGGGGGCAGAAAAATAATTTTCCTTCTACCTTCCTAGGTTCTGGCTGGACTACTAATCAGACTAATGTAACAGGAGAACATGACTAAATTTATTACGTATGCACATACAGGGCTCCATAAAGATACGAGACCCAAGGACACACTGGGCAGTTGAAGCTAGGATACCATTCTGGACAAAGGAGAGGGAGTCAGGGGTCTGGGATGTCAAAGGGAAAGGAGGCAACGCACAGGCAGGCGAGAAAGAGTGAGCACGTGGTGCAGAAATTCTAGCCGGGCTGCCCAAACACTGGGACGCACGGGGCAGTCTCGCCCTCGCTTGGATCCTCCCTGTCTGGCACGGGGAACTCCTGCATGCTGAGGTGAGTATGCTAAGCATCCCTTCCTGAAGCAGGTGTTTCTGATTTCCTTTAGGCAGGTAAAGGGGGTGGAGGGGGGTGTCAAAGGCTCTTTTTGAGACTTTTGTTTTTTAATAACCAGTTTAAAATCAGTATCCCCAAAGGTGCATTTTGGGGTGGCACACGCTGCTTCCTCTCAAGCCCCCTTGCTACCACCCAGTCCTAATCCCCGTGAGCTCCCCGCCTGGACACTGCATGAACTCATTCCTGCTCTTGCTGCTCCTGTCCTGCCCCAGCAGCCAGACTGAGTGTCCTGGATTGTCAGTCAAGTTGTACCTCTGCCGTGGCCTTCCACCTTGCTTGGCAATCTACCACGTGTCCTTGATCTCTGGCCCCAGCGCCTCCCATCCCCACCCCAGCCACACACTGACCTCCCTACTGGGCAGCCAGACTGCCACGTTTTCTTCCTCAAAACAGCTGCCCCCCGCCACCCTCTGTAAACTGCCACACCTCCCCAGGTCTGCTCAGATGCCCTCTTTTTGTCCTCTCCTGAGGTCTCACCTGACCGGCTGCCCTACTACTAATCACAGCTCCCTGCCCCCCCAACCCCACTTCTTGCTCCGAGGTTTCCCCCGCACAGGGTTTGTCACTTCTTAACAGGCCATGGAATTTCCATCATTAAGTGTCTCTTGTTTTTGTCTCTCTTACCCCACTAGAATATAAATTAGTTCCACAAAGGAGGGGTCTTTGTTTTTCCATTCACCGATCATTTTCAAGTACCTAAAACACCCCCTGGCACATAGTATGCTCTTGGTAAATATTTGCTGAATAAATGAGTGAATGAGTCTATAATAATAAGGTTCCTGCCTCAAAGGGCCATTGTGAAAGTTAACATGAAATAATTTATTAACTTGCTTTGGGAAGGGAAGGAATGAACATATAATGAATACCCACTGGTACTAGGTACCCTGCGAAACAGTTTACTTGGTCTATCTCATTTATTCCTCACTGTGAACCGAACTCATAGGGACCTGGGGTGCTGGCCCGGAGAAGGGCCAACTTGGGGTCCTGATCATATCTGCCCACGGCTGCCCTGAGCTGAGGGCAGAGGCTGTGTGCCCCGGAGGCTGAGCTGCGGAGCCAGGGCCCCTGTGAAGAGGGCTCTCCCACAGGGAAGGCGTTGCCTGGGGGAAGCATACCCACTAGGTCTGGAGGGCAGGGAGAGGGTGCACATGATGTTGGGACATTGGGGCTGCAGAGGGGACTCTTGTTGGGCAGGGAGACCTTTTCAGAGACCTCACCCTCACAGAGGGAAGAAGTTTCTGGTCTCCCTTCAGAAGAGCTCCCAGACCAGAGGGAGGGGCTGCCGTCAGAGGCCCGGCATTCAGCCTCCCCTTTGGGAGGGTCGCTGTAGCCTCTACCCTCAACACTCAGCTGCGTCCTCAGACCCAGAGCTTGTATGTCTTCCTGGCAGTAGAGGTGGGGGACCCCATCTGGGGCCTCTTGGAAAGTAACCAGGAGGTTTCTCTGGCTGGATGGTTCAGTTGTCGGAGCACCGTCCCTACACCAAAAGGTCATGAGTTCAATTCCCAGGCAGGGCAGATGTGGAGGTTGTGGGTTCAACTTCCTTTTGGGGAGCATACGGGAGGCAACCAATCGATGTTTCTCTGCTACAGCTATATGTCTCTCTCTCTTTTCCCCTTCCTCTCTCTCTAAAAACAATGAAAAACTGTCTTTGGGTGAGTATAGGGGGGAAAAAAAGTAAGCAAGAGGTCAAAGGAACACTCAAGGTGAAAGGACATCATGGGACTGTCTCCGGGGAACCTCCTCAGGGCAAAACCAGAGAGGGCAAGGTCAGCTCTTTTGAAACTCCAAGCTGGGAGCCTGGGCTTGAAGGGGCAGCGCCCATGGCTGTGTCTGCCCCTCAGTTCTGCCTTTCCAGAGTCATCCGCTGGGCCTGTGTGCTCCTCTGTGGGAACGAGACGCCCCACAGTGCGGAGTGCTGTCCTGGTGCCAGGTGCACCGCGGTGGGTCAGTCGGGAGCTGCAGGGCTCCGGATGGGACAGTTCCTGGGCACCATTGGGACAGGGAGGCTGGAACTAGAGCTGAAGCGTCACCCGCTCTCCCTGGTTTACTCAGGAAGAGGCAGCAAGCTCTTGTCGATGCAGGCCAGTGCATACTACCAGGGACACATCTGTAGCCAACAAGCCCGGGGTCATTACTCACAGTAGCAAAGACTTCTGTTTGGGGGCGTCCCTGGTTACCTCCAAAGAAGGGAGTTAGGGAAGGGTGCTTGTAGGGCTGTGGGGTCAAACGATGGTCTTTGGCAGAGATTGATCAGGATTTGCAAAGCAGGGAGTTGCGGGAACAGTCTGCGGCCAATAGGCTGAGAACACAGGCGTCCTCATGGAGCATTCCTATTAGGTCAGGTTGCTTGTGTCTTCTCTTAGAACACGCAGACCTATACACAGGGGCGTTTACAAGGGTGAATTTGTGTAGCCTGAGCTAGACATCATGGCTTGGTCAGGCACTTGGTCAGTTTTGCAAATCAGGGAATGTTTTGCAAATTGTGTCTCCTGTTTCAGTTCTCAGCCCTACCCACATCTTGCAGCCCGCAACAACTCGGTTGCTAGCAGGATCATTTTCTTCACATTGAAAC
This sequence comes from Phyllostomus discolor, assembly GCF_004126475.2. Taxonomy (NCBI): domain Eukaryota; kingdom Metazoa; phylum Chordata; class Mammalia; order Chiroptera; family Phyllostomidae; genus Phyllostomus; species Phyllostomus discolor. The sequence continues at coordinate 121,155,048 of NC_040908.2, forward strand.
TCCACAGGTGAAGATCTGGGCCCCAGCCCTCACTCCTGCCAGCTCTGAACAGCAGGTGGCAGCAGAGCAGCATCCACGAACCTGCACCACCCCCCCCCCACCCCGCCCCCAGACTAAAGAGCTAGGGAAGGGCACTCAGGCAGTCTCCAGAATAAAGGAATGAATAGGTCTGAAGGTTTGAAGTGCCCTGCTTGCTTCCCTTTGCTCCCAGGAATTCTGAGAACAGGGAGCAAAAAGGGGAGGAAAATGGGAGAGGGGAAGCAGGGAGGTGAGGGAAAGGAGAAAGAATGGAGAGGGAGGGAGAGGGGAAAGGGGGCCCACAGATCCACAGAGCTGGTAGCTGGATCTCCTCCCCACTCCCCATCTTTTTCCTGCCATCCCTACGCCTGTCTACTTCCACGTCCTGATTTTAGTCTGACCTCCTGACAGCACCTCCTGGTCCCTCTCTGCCTCCCATAGGCTGGCCAACCGCTGGTGGTCATTTGTCTCCAGGTGTCTACTTGGTGCCGCTGGGGGACTGCACCGGCCCCTCAGCGTGCGCGTGTACACACACACACACACACACACACACACGCACGCACAGGCACAGGCTGTGATGACCCAGCAGCAGGCCTTTCCTTTCCTCCCCCAAGTTTTGCAATTGCTTTGGTCACAAAGGGCTGGTCTTACGTTTTAATCCCATAATGAGGTGGGACTTTTCATACAGCTGCTGCTTTGGAATTTGGCTCCAGGACATACATCTGAGGACACACTGGGGTTAAATACTCCACTTTCCAAAGAAACCTGAAAGCAGCTGGGGTCAGACAGCTTCTCCAAGTTTATCACTCCAAACTCTACCACCTGTTTCCGTGCTCAGGGGCTTGAAGACACCTCTGCAGTCATGAGTTCTTGCCCTAATGGGGGAGGGAGAAGGGGCAACGAGGGCTTTCCCACCCTCAAGCCAGCTGAGGGGTGCTCTAGGTAAATTACTCAGGGAGATTGGGGGTATCCAAGTCTCAGCAGGAAAGGTGGGACACACTCATGGTGTTTGGGGGGCTCCATGCAGAGGGGCACTGGTGGCCGTGTTGTCATGGCCAGAGAAGCGGGGACAGCAAGAGGGCAGTGGCAGCACTGGGGAAGACACTCTCGCCCCTTTCCTCCCCACCTCGCCCAACACCTGGGACCCAAAGTAGGGGTGAGGAGGGTCCTCCAGCGCTGGGCAGAGGAGCAGCGAGCAGGAAGTGAAGTAAGAACTGGAACTTTAAACTGGACCAGACTTTGTTACTCAAAAGTGACCCACAGTTTTGGAGTTTGCCAAATAGGCAGTTTGTGGACGGGAAAGGGAAATTAGACATCATCAGGCAGAGAGCATTGATGGGAAGAAATGAAAATAGTTGTGTGTCTGTGCCGCATGCCATCTGTACCGTTCAGTCAGCTGGGAAAAGTAGTAGTATCGGTTCCATTTCACAGATGGAGAAACTGAGTTTGTGGTCACAGAGCTGGTGGTGGCTGGACTGGGTCATAACCCTGCTCCTGCCGCCTCAGCTTCCCTGTGTCCCCAGCCCTCCTTCTTTCCCCAGAGCTGCTACTTTGTAACTTGGAATTCAGGGCCAGCTAAAGCCATCGTTGGTAAAAAAAACAGTACTGTATAGGGATCTTCAAGGTCAGAACCCAAGATACAACCACCCCTCCCACCTACGTCATTCAAGCTTCTTCCCAGGATGCTGGCTCCGGGCCTTGGAGGTGACCTCTTGCTCCCAGGAGGCGCAGACCAGCGCTAATGAAGGCAGCTGAGTTAGCAGGGGCAGTCAGAGCACCCTGGCCTCGCAGCTAGTGTCCACGTTGGCCACTGTGTGACCCTGGGCAAGGCACAGCCCTCTTTGGGCCTCCAGTCCCTCGAAGCAGCCAAACAATCCCTGGGGTCCCTGCCAGGAGAGAAAACTGATTCTAACTGGTCATGTCTCCCAGGGGACCCATGTACTGTTTCATAGTGGCCTTCAGGAGTTAGCAGGCTCAGGAAGCAATGTTGTGGTGGGGAGGTGAGGAGCAAGGCAGGGAGGCACAGAGGTAGGGCCAGGGGAGATATTTTGGGGCAGGCGTCTCCTCTGATCATGGCTGGACAATGGTCCAGGGCAGCCATTGTGCTGGGAGTGGAAAATCCTTTTCTGACTCCATCTCCAAGGGCTGAAAATAGTCCAGGGTGGAGCCCCTGGGGACTGGGTTTGGGCCAATGAGTGACTTGCCAGGCCTGGCCCATTGTTTCTGACTGGGACGGGGCTGAGACCGAACACCTGGCTCAGCTGGAGCCAAGACAGAGGCAAGCCCAGGAAGCCTCTACTGGAGGGAACATCGCTGGTCTGCGCCGAGCCTCACTGCAGATGCAGACACGGAGCCCCAGAGCCCTGGCCGGGTAGCTCAGTTGGTTAGAGCGTCATCCTGATATGCCAAGAATCGATCAATGAATGCATAAGTAAGTGGAACAACAGATAGATATTTCTTTCTTTCTCTTTTGCTCTCCCTCTTTCTTCTTCTCTCTCTCTAAAATCAATCAATCAAAAAAATTTAAATTAAAAACATGGGTACAGACTCACAGATGGAGAGCAGGGTGACAGCTAGTGAGGCGGGGAGGTGAGTGGGTGGAAAGACTGAGCAAAAAGGAAAAAGGACTCAGGGACATGGACAATAGTGTGGTGATTGTGGGGGGTGGGGAAGGGTCTAAGGGGACTAAATGGTAATGAAAAAAATACAATAAAGATTAAATTAAAAAATGAAGAACCTTCCCCCCCCCACAAAAAATCAAAATTATGTAAAACTGAGGCCTAGAGAGAAGGGATTCACCAAGCCACGTGGGCAGAGGAAGATGAGACTTTGACTTCCGGGCCCATTTCCCCCACCCCGTCATTCTCCCCCACAAGCACACTCCCCTTGGGAGAGCATGCAGATTATTCCTCCCCCTGCAGCCCAGCAGCAAGAGGCCAAGCCCCACCCGCCCCCACAAGAGACAGGAGCATCAGACATCGGACTGGCTCCATCCAAGGCACTGTGTGGTGCCAATGGAGTCACTTCACCTCTCTGGTCTCTTGATGCAAGAGAGACCCCGTGCCCCCACTCTAGTCCTCTAACTGAGAGCCCAGTGGGTCTTGGGAATGCCTGAAGGAGCAGCTGTTAGTTGTGCCTTTGGTGAAGATCTGGGTAGCTGATGCCCTAATTGAGGCAGAGAGAACTGGAACGTGGGAGGCAAGTTCTCCAGAGAGTGGCCCAGAGATGGGTTGCAGGTGGCCTCAGGTCACACAGCAAAAGCTGCCTATTCATTGCCCGTTTGGGCCCAGCTCCAGTCCAGTACACCCACGCTGGGGTTCCATGGCTTTGGTTGAACCAAGGAGTGGCTGCAGCACCCCATGGCAGGTGCCACTGGTGGGGAGAAAGGGCCAAATCTGTTTCCAGGGATGGGCGGGAGCTCTCTAGCCCAAAGGGGCTGCCCCAGGAGATTGATATCAAGGGCACCCTCCTCCTTCCCCGCCCACTGTCCATTCTCCCCGCTGCTGCCGTCCCACAGCCAGACACCTGGACAAGCTTCTGTAAACACACACACAGGCCCGTGGGCCTGAAAGCCACAGTAGGGCACAGAGTGGGCCCTCACTTTACTCTGGGACAGACCTGCTCCCCTTCTCCTATACCCCTGGGAAGCCTTGGCCACAGGAGGCCCATGGTGCTCGCTGGCCAGATGCACTGTCCTTTCCTTCACAGCACTTATCCTCATGTGGTTCCATATTGAATTACGCCAGCTCCATGATGGTAGGGTCTGGCTAGTTTGCCTTCAGATCCCCTTGGCACAGTGCCTGGCATGTAAATGCTTACCGCACACCAGGCACTGTTCTAGGTGCTCCATGTGTGCCAACTCAGGTGGGCCCCACAATGACCTACGTGGGAGGTAGGGCCTCCTTTTAGAGATGCGAAAACCAAGGCACTGTGAGGTGAGTGATTTGCCCACAGTGCCCTGGCTGGAAGAGCTGGAGACCACACTCAGACCCAGGGGGCGTGGGGAAAGAGTCTGTGGTCTCAACCCCATTCTTGCCACGCTGCCTCTCATCTTGAATACTGAGGGTCACTTACAGACCCTCCTTCCCCACAGGGGTTTCGAGAGGCACAGGATGCTGGGAAGGGAACTAATCTCGGATCAGATGGACCTGGGCTCAGTCTCAACTCACTTAACAGCCTGTGTGACCTGGAGCAAGCTGTCACTTTTCAGAGCCTGGCCCCTCATCTGCTGAACGGGGTGAGGATGCCTATTTCACACGGTTGTGGTGAAGAATAAGTGACATGATGGATGAGAGAGGGCCTGGCGCGGCGCCTAGGGCATGCTCAGCACACGAGTCCCTTTCTCACGCAGCCGACTCTAGACAGATGGGCCGGAATCTGCCATGACAAGGGTGATGACCTGACCTGGCCCTGGACTGGGGCAACTGTGTCCGGGGAGTTTGCTGTTCGGGGACTTCCCTAGCCTTGGAGGGTCAGGGTGAGACTGTCCTCTGGGACTCCCCCTCCCTCCTGAATAATACCTGCTACCCCAGACAGAGACCCCCCTGTGCCAGGTCCCCTGCCCTGGCTGATCAGAGCTCATTGAGAACAGCTGCTGCAGGCAAACCAGCAGGTTTTTACTCCGCCCGCCCCCCCCCGCCCAGCCTCCCCCCCGCCTGGCCTCAGCTGCGGCTCTGTCCACTTGGGGCAGTGGGGATGACAGCAGGATTCCCACAAAGGCACCGACCCGCAGTAAAGGGAGCAGAGCAGCAGGGGCAGCCTGCATCCCTGGCATATATCCAGGTGCCATGCTGACCTCTTGAGTGACCTTGGGCAAGGCCTCTCTGCTGTCTGGCCTGGAGTCTGCAGCTGGGCTGGATAATCCCTGGGGTCCCTGCCTGTCAGGTGGCTGTGCCTTTCCACAGTGGCCTTCAGGAGTCAACAGCCTCAGGAAGTGATGTCAGGGTGAGGAGGTGGGAAGGTGGGGACGGGGCAAGGAGGCCCAGGGAGTAAGAGGAGATATTTTAAAAGCAGGCAGGTCCCCCCACGTCACTGCTGGACAATGGTCTGGGGCCAGGAGTGGAAAATCCTGTTCTTACTTGAGCTGAAAATAGCACAGGGCAGCAGGATTGGGAGCCTCACCCAGCAGGCGGGTGGCCTGGGCACTGAGCAGCAGGCCAGATGTCCACACCGAGGGGCCAGGTGGCCCAACTAGGGTCAAGAGGTGGGACCCTGGGCCTGTCCCTGGTTCCTTTAGGGTCTCCATTCCCCACCCCCACCATTGCCTGCCACAGGATTAGATGGTGAGTCAGCCGGCCCATATCCCCTGGGTGGAGGGTCCTGTGTCCTTAGAAACCTGCAGGTATCTGGTTGTAGGAAGGCTTCATAGGTGAGGCCTGGGTTTTTGGAGTCTCCAGGGCAGCTGCTGGAGGTAGGTGGGCTGGGTATGAAAGGAATGGGGACTAGAGGAACCAGGTCCCGTGGTGGCCACAGCCGTACCCCCAACCACTGATGCACAACCAACAGTCCCCCAAATCATGATGTATAACCCTGCCTGGGTCCAAGAAGGGCTGAGGGAGTCAGAGCCCAGCAGTTATGCTCCTGGCCAGCAGAGCATCGTACCTGGGGAGGGCATCCTTATAAACTGGGATGGGGTTTAGCCTGAATAGCAACTAGTAAGGAAGAGATAGACTCCAGGCTACAGGAAAGGCTCAAGGACAGCCTGTAACAGGTAGTCACCAAAAAAGTTCCTACGGACTAGGGTTACATTAACAGACGTACATGACCTAGAATGTGGGAGGTAAGCATACCTCTCTTTGGGGCAGGTCACCCACATTGCACGATTCAGAGTAATCATTTGGATCATGGCTTATGATGGGTCCCTGCCACATGAAGGAGCTGTGGAACTAGATTTTAAATAGAGCAGCCCCTGGGGGCGCCCCATTTTGCCAAGGTGGAGTGGAAAGGGTGGAGAAGTCACAGGAGGCAGGGAAAGTAGGTGAGGGAAGAACCTCTCAGGTCAGGCAGGGTCCCTGAGTGAGGACAGCCAGCTTTGCCCTATCCCTGCCACAGTGGTCAAAGCTGAGCTCCACAGATCTCCAGAGTGGTCCTGGCTGGACCCAGAACCTGCCACAGGTGAGACTCATCTCCCCCACACTGAGCTCTGACCCAACCTGGGCACCAACCTTGATGACATGTAGCTGGGTTTTCCACAGAGGCCGAGGAATGAGTCTCTCCCACACTACTCGGGGCAAAGGGAACCCGTGATCAGGACAAGGAGAGAGCCCTGACTTGGCCCCCTTGTGACCTAGCCCCCGCCTCATTGCAGCTCTGAGCCTGGGAACCAGCTGCCCAGCCTGCTTCCAGTTCCCACACACCCTGCTCTCCTGCCCCGAAGTCTTTGCCCAGGGTGCACCCTGCTGCGCCTGGATGTTCTCTGCTAGACCCCTTCTCTCAAAAGCTATAGCTTAGGAGTCTTCCCTCACCCCCCACTGCCCTGCAGGGAGCCTTCCCTGACCACCTAGTCCACGGGTCCAACCATTCAACATTATCGAGTAGTGTGCTGAAGCAACTTGCACCTGCTTGCCAAAGCCAGTTGCTAAATTTTCAGTTATTTTGCAGAGAGGTTGATATCCCATTGGCAGTCTGCCATTGGCCATGGTAGGAGTGTCTGCACTACAGCAATTGGCAATGCTACAAATAAGGGGTTCCCCTCACCCACCTGGAGGGCCAGTTAAATGGTTCGATATTTACCAGTCCATGACTAGTTGTCACCATCAAGTCCTAAATTGGGGGATCCCAAGGACTGGGGTCCCACCTGACTCCTCTCTGAGCCCAGCAGAGCCAGATACAAAAGCCAGTTAGCTCTAAAGTGGGGGATGACCTGGGGTCTGGAGAGGGGACACCTCCTCTGAGACCACTGCTATGGCAGCTAGTGGGAAGGCAGGTGGCAGACGAGAACAGGCTGGAGAAAGGAACCTGGCGTGCTCAGTGAGAGCCTCTCAGATAGCATCCCCATCCTCCAAACACAAAACAGGGCACTGCTCCACAGATCACAACACTTTTAGTATAAGTTAGAGCCTCAGCTGGCTCCCAGCCCCTGGGAGCCTCCAGATGGGTTCAGGGCACCAGTTTCCAGATGTTCATCTCTTGGGCTGGGGGTGCTCCTCATTGCCAAGTCCACTGCACGCAGACCTGCCCCCAACTCCTGGGGGAAGCTCTGGCTCAGCCCCGGCTGCTTGCCAGGGTCCTCCATTCAACCTGCGACCCTGTCCTTCCCAGGCAGCTCAGGCCCAGACTCCTCTGTGTGCCCCAGGGGGGTCGCTCTCCTCTCTGGGCCGGTTTCTCCATTGACTTGTTCAGCTGGGCTCAGGCCCAGGCACCTTGATAGGCACAGCTGGCTCTCTATGTGGGTGAGTCAGGCCAGCAGTGGCATTGGCCCTGAACCCTTGCCTTTCTTGAAACCTTATTCCCCAACTGATACATACAGATGGTGATGGGGCTGTGGGGACTGTTGAGTTCTCTGGACCACAGAGAGTGTCCTGAGCCCCTGCAGATGACAGTGTTGGGTCATGGCTCCCTTGACCATCCAGCATGCGTCATGATGGTCCATATCTGGGGAGGCCGTCCCACTGGAACAAGTCCTAGTCCCTGCAGTCCCTCCTCCACCGCCAGCCTCCATATAAACTTGCACAGGTGAGAGGGGTTCAGGTGTTAGAGCCTGATGTCCTTAATATTCCCACCACCAGCCAGCGTGGGCTCTGTCTGCCTGGAATTCTCACTGCTGGCGGATGTGTCTTCTGTGTTGGTGTTGGTTCTGCGAAATTTGCGCAGGCCCAGCCTGCGGCTAGCCTGGGCAGTAGGAGTGGGATTTGTGGGTGGCTTGGCGTCCCGGGCAAAGCGCACGAGCCTCTGCCCAGCCAGGAAGTACAGCACCGGGTCAAGGCAACTGTTGGCGCTGGCCAGCGGCCGGGTGATCTTGTAAGCCATGTTGATGGCGTTGAGGGTGTGGCAGCTGACATCCAGTGAGCGGAAGGAGTAGTAGAGGGTGCGGGTGACGTGGAACGGCAGGAAGCAGAGGGCGAAGACAGCCAGCACCACCGCGATGGTGCGCACGGACTTGCGCTTGGCTCGCGGCAGGCCCCCGGCAGTCCCGTAGGCCGGCTGCAGCAGCCGCCGGGCCATGAGCACATAGCAGACCAGGATGGTGGCAAAGGGTACCGCGAAGAGCAGGCCCAGCATGACGGAGATGTAGGCCAAGAAGTGGTTGAAGAGATGAGGGGCCGAGGTGTCGTGGCAGGTAATGCGGCTGCCACGCGTGCTGGTGGTGACGAAATAGAGCACAGGTGCCTGGCAGGCCAGCACCAGCCCCCACACGCCGGCTGCTACCCGGCGGGCATAGCGGGCCCGACCCCAGCGCAGCGACCGCAGTGGGCGCAAGACACCCAGGCACCGGTGCACGCTTATGCACGTGAGGAAGAGGATGCTGCAGTAGAGGTTGGTGTAGAAGAGGAAACGCACCAGCTTGCAGAGCAGGGTGCTGAAGGGCCAGTGGTCGCCGCGGGAGTAGTAATAGACCAGCAGCGGCAGGGAGGCCGCGTACAGCGCGTCCGACACGGCCAGGTGGAACATGTAGGTGGTGGAGGCATTCCATGTCTTGAGGCGGCACAGGAAGATGTAGAGCACCGCGACGTTCAGGCACAGCCCAAGCACGCACACCACACCGTAGGACACAGGCAGCAGCACGTACTTGAAGTCCTCATTGAAGCGGCACTTGTAGCCCAGCTCGTCCCCATCCCAGGTGCCATTGATGGTGCCATTCCAGTGGCCCAGGCCTGCAGCCATCGCCCTGAAGGAAGGGGGGTGGGTGGGGAGAACAGCCATCAGGTCATGGCAGGGGCTCATGGGAAAAGCTTGGCACTCCCACCTGACCAGGGTCAGGAGGGAACCCAAGTGCCCAGATTCCTTTGGTTAAGATCTGCCCAACCACGTTCAAGGTCTTTGTTTCCATCTGACCAGGGGACCCGGAACCTCATAAACCTGGAACCCCCAAAATGCAAGATATCCACAAATATCAGGATCATATAATTCTAAAACTTTGGAACAGGGGCAGGCAAACTACACCCTGAAGTCTAAGTCCAGCCTACCAGTCTGCTTTTATAAATAAAGCTTTATTGGAACACAGAATACCCATGTATTTACAAAGAGATGAACAGTTGTGACAAAGACCATATGTTCTGCAACATCTGAAATATTTGCCATCTGGCCTTTTACAAAAACAAAGTCTGGCAACTGCTCTAGAACCTCAGGAACGCAGAGCGCCAGGTCTGGGATGCTGAGCGCTCGAGTCTGAGGACCCCAGAGCGTGTCATTTCAGTCACGGAAAGGGGCCATTGGGGCCGACGGGCTCCACCCAGTGCCCACTGCCTTCTGAAGCACTCCTGGCCAATGGGCAGACCACAGAATGTTCAGAACGTTCTTCAGAACGTTCAGAAGGCATCAGAATGTTCTTTCCTTCAGTTCATTCTTCGGCTCCCTGGGGAGGCTCTGGCCGTGTGCCTGGCACTTTGGTATTGAGGAAGTATTTCCAAGGGTCGCCCTCTTTAGTCACTCATTCACTTACTCAGCTAACATTTTTTAGATACTTCTATGTTCTGGCACCTTCTGCATGTGTACACAGCCGTGCTGCTCCCTGGCCTGTGAGGCTACCAGAAGGGACAGTGACCCTCCTGAAGATCCCAGGGAAGTCTGGGCTGGAGAAGGGAGTGAGGACAGCTGGGGACTTCATGTATAAATTAAATTCAGCTTCCTCCAGGCCCACCCAGCTTTTCTTCCACACCATCACTATCTTGAGATTCCCCTTCTTTGTCCCTGGTGGACATATAACACGCCCACGGGGCCTGACTGCGCAGCAGACAGTGAGCACGTGGGGAGCAAGTGGTCCGCCTTCCTTCCCTCCCCGCCCCCACTGACATGACCAAAACCAGCTCTCTCTCAGCTGGGAGGCAGAGGACAAATACCCCAGTCTGGAGGGCAAAGATATTCCCAAAGGCCCCAGAAGACAGACTGGAAATCCTAGCAGGAGTCCCTGGTTGGCAGCTTTGGGACAAACACAAGAATAACTTTCTAACAGTGTGAAGGGGCAGGGGAGCTGACCTTTTTCAAGACACTACTATGTGTGCTTTATAATGTCACTTCATTCCCTCTGTACAACATGCTTTTGGGAGCCAGGGTATCATGCCTGATAAGGAGGCTGAGACAAAGATCATTCAAGTAATTTGGCCAAGGTCACCTAGCTGGGGACAGGCTACAATGCCTATCCAGGGCTGCCCCACAATGGAAGGTGTTATCGGAGGGAGAGAGTAAACTCCTAACTTATAAGGGTGTGCAAGCAGGGCCTCCAGTAGGGCTCCTGTCCTGTGTGTGGGTGTGTCTGGGAGGACAGAGAGGGCAGATGACATGTGAGTCTTCCCTACCCTGAGCATCTGGGGCTGTACAATTCCCTTTCTTTTAGAACCTGGGATCCTGAGAGGCTGGGACTTGGGGATTTTGTAGGGTCAGTGATATCCACTCCTTTAGATCCTAAGCCCCATGCTCAGCATGGGCTCCCAGCAGCAGTTCAAGACCCCTGAAGTTGAGATTGGGGGGCAGAGGGACACATGGGTCCCTCAGTTTCCCTTCTCACCCAGTACTGCACCCCCCCCCCCACAGCCAATGGATCTTCCCTGTCTGCTGTTGTCAGCAGAGGTGTAATCAGGGGGAAGGGAACCCACACTCATGACCTCCCTCCCATGGTCACAGGCTCCTTCCCGAGGAGCCGGTGCAGGGCCAGGGTAAGGAGGCACAGAGAAGCTGTGTGGTACTGAGTTGAGGGGGGCAGCTACCGAGGGCCTCTGCCAGGGCCAGCCTGCTGGGCTCCCTCCTTCCTGGGGCCAGGACTCAGACCCGACATTAAAGCATTTCCCACACCACCCCCTGCTCCAGGCAGCCCCGTGTCACCTCCACTGTTGTCGGAACCACGGCATCAGCCTCTCTGCCTCCAGCCTCCGTCCTCCCCCAATCCAGAGGGGTCTTTGTAAAAGACAAAGTCATCCCCCTGCTTGAAACCCTCCATGGTTTCTGCCTGCTGTCAGGAGAAAGTCTAGCCCCTCAGGCCAGTCCTGGAGGTTTTCATAATCCAGCTCTGCCAACCTCACCAGCCCCGACCCTCCTCTGTGACATGGAGGATCCCGAACGTGCCCAGCACTTCTCTCCTCCCAGCCTTAGTTCACGTTGCTCCTTCAACCTGGAATCCTCGCATCTACCTGTTGAGGTTACAGTTCTATCCTTCCACGTAAGCCCCAGTGGTTACGGAGACCCGGCCTCTGGAGCCAGACCTCCTACGTCCTCAACTGTGAAATGAGGTAATTAATGGAACCTACGTCACAGGACTGCTGTGAGGACTAGGTGAGTGATCTGTGGGGAATGTCTGCAGCAGTGCCTGGCACACAGTAGGGGTGCTGTGATGTTATGAGTTTCCAGGCTCAGCTCAGATGTGGCCTTTGCTTGCAATCTTTGGGACGCTCTCCCAGGCCACTGGTGCAGGAGCGACGGGACTTGACGGAAAGCTATGGAGCCGGTGAGTGTGGTGGGCCAGGCCTGGGACCTCTGAGGAGAGAGATCTGAGAGCTGTTTGGGAGGGCAGCTGGAGAGACTGGCCCAGGGGAAGTCCGTGTGGAGGAGGGCAGGAGAGAGTGGTGGGCAGGAGGCCTGGCTCAGAGGTTGGGAGGAGGAGCAGGAGCGGGGAGAGGGGGATTCAGTGTCAGACATGGTGAGTGTGGGGTCCCCTCAAGGCGTATGGTGGGCTGTGCAGGTGGGCAAAGGCTTGGACCTTCAGATCTGCCACTTGGGGAGGTGGGCTGGGAGTAGCTGGCCCGCAGAAGCTGCAGAAGTGTGGAGGCCTGAGTATGAGGCTGAGGACCTTTAGAGGGGCCACATTCCCTGGCCCTCCACGCTGGGACACCAGCTTGGGGTGTCCAGCTCTGCCACAGAACCAGTGACATCAGGCATCTCCTGCCCTCCTGAGACTACACCTCTCAGGGACTGAATTCCATGGCCACAAAACTTCCCTCATGAAGTCGTCTTCCTCACTGGAGACAGGGAGGGTGGCCCCCTGCATGACACCCAGTCCCTCCTCTGGGCTGCAGCTGCAGCTCCAGTCCCCGTGCTGAGGTCTGGTAGTCTCTCCTCAGAGTCGGGGCCAGGGTCCAGATCTTCCCCTCGTCAACATCCCGTTGCTCTGCACAGCGCGCCTGCTAATCACTGGTGGTGGAATCTCTGACTCCACTGAGAGGGGTGGAGACTTCCTTAAGCCTCCAGTGAATGCAGGGAGCCTTTCCACCTGTTTTAAGACATCCTGCCTCCACCCTCCCAGGCCAGCTGGGATTCCATCTCCATGGCCCCCCCGCTTCCAGACTGACTCTGCCCACCCTCTCCTTCCATAAGCTGGCTCACCAACCTGGGATTACATCTTTCCGGCCCCCCCCCCCAAGCCCCTGTTTATGGGACAGCCAAGTCCCCAGCCCTCTCTTCTGCCTTTCCTGACCTCCAATGCCCTTGGGGCCTCACTCCCTTGAGGCAGGCTCCTGCCTGACTTTGTCTAACACCAGTCGCCAGCCCCTCCACACCCAGCCCTGGCTGGCCCTGCGAGGAAGAGCTCCTAGCCTGGAGGGAGATGCGAGCCATGTAAGTGCCCTACCAGGCCTCCTCGCCCTTGTGCATACTGTGCTTTCCACCTGGCAAGCCTCTGTGGAACCCACCCCCACTGCCCTCCATCCTGCCCAGTGCTCGAGGCTCTGTTCAAATGTTGCCTCACCCCTGAAGCTCTCTTCCTAACACCACCCCCAGGCACACCTCACACACCCTGTTAGTAATGTGTCCATCCACCCGCTACCCCAGCGCATTCCAGCTGCTTCTGGAGGACTGGGTCCATGTGACCCTTTCCTCTGTCCCCATCATCCAGCAGTAGGCCTGATTTAAAGTGGGTATAACATGAATGAGAGAATGAATGAATGAATAAGCTAATGAATAGAGCAAGCACAAAAGGCTACGGAACCCAGAGGGGGCTGAGCTTTATGATGATGGCTCTCCTTTCCCTTATTCCTCTGAGAGCCTCCCAGAGGACAGTGACACTTAAAGATTTATCAATGACTGCTGACTCTTGGTGACCAGGAGTCACCCCAGCTCTCTTGGGGCCCAGCCCACCCGAGGCCTGCTCCTGCCTTACACAGGTCCCCGAACTGTCTCTCTTCCCAGAGCTGCAGAGAAGGCCTTGCCTTTCTCTGGACAGAGGAAGGGTCACTGAACCCAGACATTCTGGAGATGGGTCAGCTGTCTGAGTAAGCCACATTCTTCTGTTCTGCCCATCTCTTGCGCAGGTCTTGGGGCAGGCTGGGGAAGGAGCCCCACCCCCTCCCTCTGTAGGGGCCAGGCCTGGGCTGAGCAGCTTGCACACACCATCTTTATTTCATTCCTCGCCCTCACTCCTCAGTAGATACTGCCATAGAGGGGAAGCTATTTGTTCAACTCCATACTTTGAGGAATTGGACAAACGGGACTTGACACCCAGGGCTGCCTGGCCCTGAAGCTTGAATCTGTCACAGCCGGGGATGAGGGAGCAGGGCAGAGGTCCCCTTGAGCTACCCCAGTTCGGTGTACACACACATGCACGCACCTGCCCCAGCCTCCCAGCCAGTGGACTCACCCTCGCACGTCCATACCTGACCGGCCCCAGTTCGTGCAGCAGGATGCTCCGCGCCCGCTTGGGTCTTCACTCATGAATGCACACGTTTGGACAGGGCTGCAGGGAACTCTGCAGGAAACAGGAAAAACAGGTCCCCCGCCTGGGGCCACACCCAGCTTCCAGCATTTCTCAGGACGACGGGCAGTGCTGTGGGCTCCTGAGACACAGGGAGGTGGAGACAGCGTGGGCTCTGAGTCACAGGCAGCCAGCCAGGCCGAGCCTTCCCGGGGCCACCTTCTCTGCTCCAACCTTGGCCTGAAAGAGGCAGAGAGGTGACCTGGTGTGCTGGTCCCGGGAGGGGCATCCTCTGCCCACCAGCCATCCAACCTCAGCTCACATGCCCGGGGTGGTCGTTCCCAGCCTCCTTCCCCAGGAGCCCCGTCTCACAGGAAGATGGTTCTGCCAGGGAAGGTCTCCCCAGATCCTGCAAAGCTGAGCTGAGCCTCCGGTTCCCCTTCCCTTGGTTTTGCGCTTCAGCCCCACGGCAGGAAACAGTGAATACCCCCCTTGCCCAGCGTACTCTTGACACTACTTCAGCCCACACAGTTTTGCTCAAGCTGGGTCTCTACATGGAACACCCCTTCTCCTCCAATCATTCCTCCAGGTGTTGTAAACACACATGAACACACATGGGCATGGAAACACTAGATTTACACAGCTACACAGAGGCATGCACAGTCACGCTGAGGTGTACACACAGTGCACACGCACTCACACACAGTCCTCGTCAGGGCCTGGGACAGCCCTTAGAGATCACCTGCGCCCAACACCAGGCACAGCACTTCAGTGAGCGGATGGTTACCTGGTGGGCGGGTCCCAGCATCCACCAGAATCTCAGACACATGACAGGGAAAAAGAACACCCTTTCTCCATCTTCATGTCTCTCCAGTGGGGGCGTGGGGTCCGAGACAGCTGAGGTCCCCAGGCTGGAGTGCAGTGAAAGCGTGGGGGAAAGTGGCGAGAGGAGATGGGGGGGCTGCAGGGATAGGACAGGGAGCAAAGGCACTGGGAGATGACCCTGGGCCACTGTTTCCCCAGTGTACCTTGCCCCAGGAGCCTCAGGTTGACCTGGGCCAGCGGGCTGTAGCTACATGCCAATCTGCTCTAGAGTCTAGTGACAAGGTGAAAAAACTTCACCTTTTCATCCCACTCCACCCAGGGTCACACCCTGTCATCTCCTTAGGAGATCCCTTCACGCAACAGACTAAGGTCCACTGGACTAAGGTGGAGCACAGCCTTTCTCAGAGCCACCCTCTGATTCCTGAGAAGAGTCTTCCCCATCCATCCTTTTAGGTGTCAAACTTCCAGTGTGTCCTTGATGACCTCTCTTTCCCACCCATGTGAAAACCGTCACTCAGCAAGTCCTGTCAGCTCAACCAGCGGAGTGGCTCAGAGGCGGCACCCTCCCCACCGCCTTGTGCCCATCCCCTCACTGGTCTCCTGCCTCCACCCCTGCCCTCCTGTCCATCTTTTGTTCGGCAGTCACAGGCCCTCTTGAAACATGAATCTTACCATATACTGTGGAGCTCACAAGCCTGCCATGGCTCCCTGTGGCCCTCAGGCTATGTCCAAGCTCCTGAGCCTGACACCCCAGGCCCTGGCTGGTGTCTGCCACCCACCCCTCCAGACAGCCCACCCTCTCGGCCTCCAACCTCATCTTCCTGTGTTGGACACGGCAAAGGCAGTCCCATGGTCTGTCTTCGCTCAGGAACACCACCCCTCATCTTCTATCAGCAATATCCTAAGAGTTGGGTGCTTTTCCTGTGCCAAGTCCCATGTTCGGTGGCTTCACAGACCCCTCCTCATTTAGTCCCGAGAAGCTTAGAGAAGGAGAATAACCTCTCCAGGCCCATGAAGCTAACCAATGGCAGAGCAGTCCTGGACTGTCTGACCTCAGGAGCTGTGCCCCTGACCACCACCTCCTTCCCCCCAAAGCTGAGGTCCTCTCCTCCAGGAAGCTCCCTGACTAGCTCTCTTTGAGCCTCGTGGCTCTGCTTTTCTGGTCAGTTCTCTACCACAGGGAATGCCCTACAGGCAGGGCCCAGGATCTACTCTTCCTGGTACTTTCCAGGTGTGAAGCAGCCATGACGGTTATTGTACCCATCTCACAGAAGGGGTAGCCTGAGGTCTCATCCAAGGTCATCAGCGAGTCAAGGGCAGAGCCAAGCCAAACATACAAATTGCCTGCCCCACTGACTTGGCTCTGCCTCTACCCCACCCTGGGCCCCAGGCTTGTGAGCTCAAAGCCGGGAGGAAGAGCTGGGCAGCTCCCAGGCCCGCTGAGGGTGGGAACTGCCCCGGGTGGTTAGAAGACATTCCAGCTCTTCCACTAGGGTGGCTCTGGAATGTGCCAGCTCACCCGCCCACCTAGCTGGCCCTGTCCAGCCTGGAAGGGGACTGTGGCCCATTCCAATTCTAAAAACCCCTGCTGCCTGCTTCTGCTGTGTAGGGAAACAGAAGACCTGGACCTGAAACACTATCGAGGGGCAGGGAAGGGCCCTGGGCAGGTGGAAAATCCCAGTTCTGCCATCCCCAGCTGTGGGACCTGGACGAGTCTCTTCTCCACAACTTTAGTCTCAATTACCTTGCAATCTAAGACCAGTCCCTGCCCCATAAGTTTGTTGATAGTTAAAGGTGATGATTTAGAATTCATTTTATGAAATAATTAGAAGAGATACGATTTCAGCAGGTGAAGAAGGCAGGGAGGATGGGGTTATCTTAGGGAGACAAGAGGGGCAGGAAACGCACAGGAATTTGGGGCAGAGTAGCAAGGTCACAGCCAGACTGGCCGCAGATCAAGTTTCCCACACTGAAGGCCATCCTCAGAAGGGAGGGAAGTCCAGGGTCCCCCAGCAAGAACCAGACCCCACCACCTTTCATCACCCACTCACCCTTTACAGAAGCTGTCATATCTATGTCTGCTCCTGTACAGGGCACTTGGGCATTCCAAGATGGGTCGTTGTCAAGGTTGGCAGGGAAGGGGGTAGCACATGGAAGAAGACCCAGAAATAGGTAATGACAACTCAGGGTGATTAAACTGAAGAAAGTAGAAGTAACAGGGCAGAAAGAGACAAGAGTACCCATAATGGGAATGGGGAAGTAGTCAAGGAAGGCTTCCTGGAGGAGAGGACACCTGGCCTGTATTTTGGAAGGGGTCATGTGAGTGAAGAGAGAAGAAAAGCAGAGTGAACAAAACCAGGTCAATAATCACACAATGTATTTAGGGAAGTGTCAGTCATCCCTGTGGACTGAGAAGAGAAGAGAGGGCAAGACTGGGCTAGAGGACAGGAAGGATCTTGAGAGTCATTTCCTGCCCCTTCCTAAATGTCATCCACAGAGCCGAAGGCTAGTGGGCCCCCAGCCTTGCCTTGAGTGCTTTCTGCACCACAAGCACTGGGGCTCATCTGGGGAAATAGCAGCAAAGGTAACCTCAGATGTTATCGAAGGTGCTGTCGAAATGTGAAGCCTCTGCAGCCTCCTCCAGGAAGCCCTTGTGCTCTGCAGCTCCTGTTGGAGGCACTCTCCCTTTTGGGGTCCCCAAGACTGGGGCTGTGGGAGCCACGTACTGGGGTTGAGCTCAGCTCATCTGAGTGTGAGGGAGTTAGATCAACCAGACTGGTCCCTCCACCCTGCTGATCAGGTGACTGAGACTCCTAAAGAGGAAAGGCCTTCCTCAGCTCTGGTGTTCAAATTCCAGTGTTTTCAGCGTGGGGTTGAGTACCTCCACCGTCACCCCAGGGCAGGACTCCAAAGCACCTGCCCGACTCCTGACCCAGCACGGTCCAGCCCAGCCCCTCCCAGGACAGGGCTATGGAGATGCACTGCTAACCTGAACCAGTTCAGAACCACAGGGCTCTGTACTCCCCATTAACTATCACAATCCAGATGCCTACAGTTAGGCTCAAGAGGCAAGAACCACCCTGACCGGTGTGGTTCAGTTGGTTGGGTGATGTCTGCAAAGCGAAAAATCACCAGTTCAATTCCTGGTCAGGGCACATGCCTGAGTTGCAGGCTTGGTTCCTGGTCGGGGTGTGAATGAGGAGCAGCCGATCGATGTTTCTCTCTCGTGTCTATGTTTCTCTCCCTCTCTCCCCTCTCAATAAAAATAAATAAATACAATCTTTTTTTAAAAAAAAAGAGGCAAGAAACTTGGGTTCAGGCTGTAATTTGGAACTGCCTGTGCTGTGCAATCTCGATCAAATTGTTTTCCCTCTCTGAGCCTCAGGTTCTTCACTGGCCATCTGGGGAGAGTCACCACTACACAAGACAGCTCATGAGGAATGAGTAAGATAAGGGGACGGGTGGGTGCTCCGTGGGACAGCAAAGCAGGCACTGTCCCAATGTGGAGGCTGCATCTACCCGTCATGGTTGAGAGACACTTCTCAGGAGGGGGCCCTCCTGGGTGACCCAGCAGAGGGGCCGTGGTCAGCACAGTCGGGGCAGGTTCCTGGAAGGGGCTGTGATCAGGTCTGAAGAGAACCAGAAAGGGTCCCGCTTGGAAGGAAAGAGGGAGAAGAGAGAACCCAAGGTAGGAAAAGAGACAAAACTGGAGAACAGGATACAAGTGAGCCTGTGATTCTGAGACTCTCATTCTGAGTGTTTGCAGGATTCTGAGTTCATTGGTCCAATTCCAAGAGTCTTTGGTTCTGGGGCTGAATGTTTTCCTTTTTTTAAATATGTTATTCATAACTCCTGATAGCCTTTGGTTTTGAGATTCTCAGAACCTCGGGAGTCTGGACTCTCAGAATAACATAATCATAAGTCACTTTCCCAGCCACACAGTCTCGGCAAACACCTGCCAATGCCCCCATGTGCCCGACCTCAGAGGGACCCTGCAAACCTACACTCAGGTCAGACTCAGTCGGGTCCCCGAAGAGCTCCAGTCTGAATGGGAAGCAAGCCACAGACACTGGCCAAGTCCACTTGGGTGATCAAGCCATGACCAAAGGAAGCCAGGGGCCACGGAGCCCATAGTAACTCCGAACCAGCCTGGTGAGGTGGTCAGGAAGAGCTTCCCAGAGGAGGGGTCATCTGAGCTGGGACTTGATAGATGATTGGGAGTTTGTTAGGTGGTCACTGAGGTAGGAGGGCATTGAAGGCAGAAGGAGGGGCAGGTAGAAAGACTCAGTGGTATGATAGTGTGGACTGTTTACCTACAGCCAAGGGTCATGTGAGGCTGGAGAGGAGGGTTAGGTGGCACAGAATGTGTGTGGGGAGGCGGGGGAGGACTGCAGGACTCACATGGAATGCCAGGCTGAGGAATTTGGCTTCTATCCTGAGGACAATGGAAAGCCGTGGCAGGGCTTAAGCGGGGAAGGACATTGTCAGAGTTGGCTTTTGCAAAGATGATGCCAGTGGAAGGTGGATAGAATGGAGGAGCCTCCCCCAAGGCAGGGGGAGAGAGGAGGGTCATGTGGGCCCCAAGAAGTCTGAGAGGGGCCCTCCTCCCATATTCCAGTGCCCAGGCAGTGTCATTGTCACTACAATAACAGTGACAGGGCACCAGGATCAAGGGCTAAGCAGGAAGTAATTGCCCAAGAGAGCCCAGGCTGCCCACTCTGCCAGCAGGGACTCTAGTTACTCATCCTGAACCAGCGATGACTCAGAGCTAAGAGGCGGTGTGGCAGGGCAGTGGAGGAACCCCTCTGCTCAGGAACCGACTGGAGCTCTCCGCGGAGCAAGGCCTTCCACTTCCACTCTGTGCCAACTCTCACCCAGTCTTTCACTTCCCAAACACTCCCTGGCATCTCTTTTAGCCCAACCTGTGTTGTGGCCACAGAGAGAAAGCAGGCCTGTCTTGGCCAAGTCCTGCAACTGACCTCCAGGATGGGTCTAGAGGTCAGACAGGCCCCCACGGCCAGCCTCCACACTGTTGGGCCTGAGCGGCTTGGGAGACCAGGCCTGAGGACACAAAGGCAGCCCAAGGAGAAGGTGTGGGCCAAAGGGTATACCAGACAGGTCCACAGAAGGCACTTCAGGGACAGGGAAGGTTTCATGAGGGGCACCTGCACCTCCTGTCATCAGATCAACAAAGCTTCCCTAGTTCTGTGGGCAGGCCTAGGTGGGCGTTATATTACCAGCAACTGGGGAGTCAGGCCACAAGCAAGACCTAAAGACAGGATTTCAGGGCAGAATCCAAACTTCCTTCACCTTGAAAGCCAGAGGCCCAGGCTGTGTCCAGAGAGGGTTTCTGTCTTGAACGGGCAGGTTTAAGCTGGGGCAGGTAGGCAGGAGCCCCAGCTTTTACCTTGGCTTTGTGATCTTATTTCCTGAGCCCCTCTTTCCTCATCTGCAAAATGGGGATACTAATTCCTCCCTAACAGGGTTTGTGGGGGGACATTTATAAATTGCTACTGGTAAGCAGAGGTGCATGGGCAGAGGTAGGCAGTCGATAGTGAAAATTTCCCAAACTAGCCCTGACTGGAGTGGCTAGTTGGTCATTACCCCACAAAGCAAAAGGTCACAAGTTTGATTCCTGGTCAGGGTACACGTCTAGGTTTTGGGTTTGGTCCCCCATTGGGGTGCATATGAGAGGGAACCAATTGATATTTCTCTCCCTTTCTTTCTCCCTCCCTTTCCCTCTCTCAAATAAATAAATAAGAATGATTTAAAAAAAAATTCCCCCAATCAGTGTGATCCCTTGCTATTGCATCCATTTTCTGTTGTCTTCAAGATGCATTTAATTCTACAAGTGTCACACTTCTCCCCCGTGCATTGCACTTTACAGCTTACAAAGCCCTTTTCTGACCACTGTCTTAAGAATCCTCATAGTGAGGAAAGGGAACCCTAGCACACTCTTGGTGGGAATGCAGACTGGTGCAACCACTGTGGAAAACAGTATGAAATTTCCTCAAAAAACTACAAGTGGCCCTGGCTGGACTAGCTCAGTGGATTGAGTGCGGGCTGTGAACCAAAGCATCACTGGTTCAATTCCTAGTCAGGGTACATGCCTGGGTTGCAGGCCACAGCCCCCAGCAACTGCACATTGATGTTTCTCTCTCTCTCTCTTTCTCCTTCCCTTCCCTCTTTAAAAATAAATAAATAAAATATTTTTTAAAAATTAAAAAAAAACAAAACTAAACTAAAAGTGGAACTGCCTTTTCACCCAGCAATTCCACTGCTGGGATTATATCCTAAGAATCCTGAAACACCAATTCAAAAGAACCTACACACCCCAATGTTCATAGCACTGTTACTTACAATAGCCAAGTGCTGGAAGCAACCTAAGTGCCCACCAGTAAATAAATAGATAAAAAACGGGTACATTTACACAATAGAATTCTATGCAGCAGAAAGAAGAAGGAGTTCCTACCCTTTGCAACAGCATGGATGGAACTAGAAAGCATTATGCTAAGTGAAATAGGCCAGGCAGTGAAAGACAAATACCAAATGATCTCACCTATAAGTGGAAACTAATCAACAAAACAAACAAACAAGCAAAATAGAACCAAAGACATGGAAATAAAGATCAAACTGACAGTGACCAGAGTGGAGGGGGAAGGGGGATAAGGGGGGAAAGAACCCATATAAAGGATGCATATAAAAGACCCATGGACAAAAACAATGGGGGTGAGGATTGAAAGTGGAAAGGGGGAGGTAGGTAGGGTAGGGGAGAGTAATGGGGAGAAATGGGGACAACTGTAACTGAACAACAGTAAAAATTTTAAGTGAAAAGAATCCCCATAGTAACCTTGAAGAGGCAAGAATCATGATGTTCTATTTATAGATGGCAAACCAACACCTGGAGGGGCACAGTGGCCTCTCCAAGAGCAACAGCAAGGAAAGAAGACAAATCAAAGCCCCCACAGGGTGGCCCACGAGGTCTTGGTGATATTTTCATACTTGTTTAGCTGGTGCTTGGGAGATCCAGAAGAAGCCTCAGAGCCCTGTGCATCCTGGTAGCAGGACAGGTGTGGAGGGGCCATAGCCTCACTCTGCAACTCAAGCTGGATGCCATTTGTGAGGGTCTCCCACTGAGATCCTCCAACCCACTAACTAGGCCAGACCCCAGGACAGCCGAAGGCAGGAAGAAGAGAAAAGTGATGAGCCGTTCATGCCAGGGCCTCCCCACACACAAATTCAGCACAGGACCTACTGGCTCTAACCTCTTTTCAGAGGCTGGCAGGGTAGAAACCTCCCCCAGGTCACCCAGCAAGTTGCGGGCAGAGCTAGGATGAGATCACTCGCTGGTCCCCTGGCTCCCACTGGTGGAGGGGGAGTCCTAAGTGTCCCCGAAACCCTCAGCAGAAGCATTTGAGGGGACAGGGAAGTGTTCAAACAAGGGGGTAAGGGCTCGGAGTTTAAACAATGACTGGATGCTCTGGTGTTAACATCACAAGTGCCCTGACTCCGAGCACTTAGCACAGCTCCATCCGTCCTCCACCCTGGTGCCAGCGAGGGCTTTCTGAAGTGGTGCTCCTACCATGAATCTCCCCCGCTCACAAAACTTCCATGGCTCCCTACTGCCTTCAGGATGAAATCCAAATTTCCAGCCTGCACACTCTGGGTTCTGTAGTGCCCCAGGACACACTGTTCTGGCAAACCATGCCACCCACTCTGATGACCTGATTCTGGTTTCCCCTTCTTTGTAATGACCTGGAGCTTCCCTGTAGACAAGCCTTCACTGGGGCAGCTGGGGACAGGGGTGGAGGACAAGAGCTGCTGTTGCTCTCTCAGTGCAGCTTACTTAGCCCTGTGCAGGGTGCTGCTAACACAGAAGTAAGCCCCAGTTCCTGCCCTCCGGGGCTTCAGACCTGGGGATTGGAAAGGAGACAGACAGAGGCCATGACAGTCCAAGTGGCAGCAGGGCTGTCGGCACTGGGACTGCAAAGTCCCAGAACCCAACCCAGCTCCTGGGGAACCAAGGAAGGCTTCCCAGAGGAGGAGACATCTGAGCTGGGCCTCAAGGTTGGGTAGTTCTCCAACTGAAGAAGAGGAGAGTGGGAAGGCATTTCAAGCACTGAGCGTAGAATACACAATAATCCAGAGGCAAGAAACTGCCCAGTGTGTGCGGCAGATTCCATGCAGTTACTAGCAGGT
Source organism: Phyllostomus discolor (assembly GCF_004126475.2). Taxonomy (NCBI): domain Eukaryota; kingdom Metazoa; phylum Chordata; class Mammalia; order Chiroptera; family Phyllostomidae; genus Phyllostomus; species Phyllostomus discolor. Next base: position 121,177,864 of record NC_040908.2, read on the forward strand.
GAAGAGTCAGGCGGGAGATGGGGCTGGCAAGGATCAGTTTTTGGAGGCCTTGAGTCCCAGGCTGAGGGATTCAGGCTGGGTCCTGTGAAAGTTTGGCCCAGGGAGAACAGGGCTTTGGGTTTCAGGATGTTCCCTCTCAGGACGGACCCCATCCCCAAACCCAGCCCCAAGCTGTGAGCCTGTCCAAGAGGACACTGGTGTTGAATAGCACCCACACACCAGCTCCTCAGGAGCCCTCGGATTCCACATCATTGTTATTTTCCTTTCACAGATGAGGCCATGAGGCTCACAGAGGGGACATGCCTTTGCCAGGGTCCCACTGGCCAAGGCAGGATTGGAATATAGATCTCTGCTTTTCTAGACAGCCTTTGTGGGCCCTGTGTGCTCAAAGAATCTCCTTCCCAGCCACTTCTATCCACCCAGGTAACTGACACCTCACTGGGGCCTCACCCTGCCCTTCAGAAACTCCTGGTTATTCCAGCCTAGATCCCAAACAAACCAGGCGCCTCAGGCTGTGGGCCCAGGGCCACCAAGGATACGACAGGAACAGGTGCCACCAGCCCCGCACACCCCAAACTGGCAGTTCTAGTCCACAGCACGGCCTGGCCCTCAGGCCTGGCTCCAGGGGCTCCAAACCTGCAGCGCTAGTTGGGGAGTGGAGGAAGGGAACTGCCTTTCCCCAGACTGGCTTCCCACAGCACCACCGGCCAGATTAGAAGTCCCCCGACAGAGGCTTAACTGTCCTCCAGGCCACTGCCCCAACCACCACGCCCTGGTCTCACCGACGCCCTGCCTGCCGCCGGAGTAAACTGGCCTCCAGACTTCGCGGGTCTCCTGCCGCCGCCCCGGCGCCTACTTCAGAGAACGCGCGCGCGCGCGCGCGCACACACACACACACACACAGATAAGTTCTGGGAGTTCAGCTACTGACACCACAGGGGCACACGCGCTCACCCATTTACACACAGACTCGCTCAAATACTCGGACACACACTCACCAGGGTGCGCGTCCACACTCCTCGAGGTCGATGCTTCAGTGGAGACAGAGTTCGACCACAGCCCCCCAGTGCGCCCCCACAGGGTCGCATCCGCGCCGCATTCGGACGGCCGCACGCGCACGGCTCTGCCTTCCCAGTGTCCAGTAGGCACCGCTGCGTCCCCGGCCGCGCCCGCCCACCTCTCCCCGCCTCCGGCCCCTCCAGGTGTCCCGCCCCTCACCTCCCCCGGTGTTCGTCCACCCGCTGCGCAGCGGCCCACGCTCCCAGTGCCGGCACCCGCGTTCCGCCACCGCCGCAGCGGGGACCCACGTGCCAGTGGGCCCCGCCCGCCTGCCTGCCTGCCCGCCACCCGGCGTAGCTCCCACCCTGGCCGGGTCAGGCGGGGCCGGACAGACTCTGAACAGACTCTGGAACCGCTCCGCCCCGTGCCGACACCCAGCCACCCTCTCAGGGACGCTGCCAGGCAATGGAGCGGCAGGGTCAGCGAGTGCTGCACCGGGAAGAGGAGGGGGCGACCGTCCTACCGCTGGGCCGAGGTTTTCAGAAACGCTAAAATTTTGCAAAATTTGTCTAGTGCTTGTGTGGTTCCTGCCGCTGCCCACCGCGAGACTTTGCCATGGACCTGTTCCCTCTCCTCCCAGGGACCTGCTTAGAGCCCCACCCTGAGAACTCGCCTCCCTTGCTTGAGATCCGGTAGAGAGAGGAGGTGGGAAATCAGGGTCTTGCTTCTCTCCAGCTCCCAGAGGAAGGTGGAGGGAGCCTCATCTATGCTGCCTTTGCTTAATCTCATTCAGAGAGAGCAACTAGAAATTTCCTGAGCACCCCTCTCTTTTTGGACCCTCATCTTGATTTGCTTCCCTTGGGCTGCTGTCTCAGAGTACTCCAGCCACTCAGTATCACTCCCTTCTCTGCCCTCAACCCCACTCTGATGGCTCTGTGCAGTCAAGGACGCCTTCCCCCACTGTGAGCTCCGGGAGAGCAGGGACCGGGTCTGCCTTCGTCCTACCGCCCTCCCAGAGGCCCCGGGAATTGTTGAAAGTGTGAATGAATGGACAAATGAATGAATGAATGCCCCCCCCCCCCCCCCCCCCCGCCGCTTTCATTCTGGTCTAGGCGCCAGAAGGGTGGGTTGTGGTTCAGCGTTAGCACTGACTCTGGGAGACCTTGACCCAGTTCCAGTCCCTCTCAGGGACTCCTTTTGTGTGAAGAAGAGGCAATCACACTCACCCTCCTGCCAACCAGTGTCCATCCATCGGCGCTTTGGACAGTCAGTGTCTGGATGTGTGCACAGTGGGCCTCTTTCTGGAGCCAAGGAGCTTGCTCAGGGGCCTGGGGCCTTGGGTCCTGCTGGGCTCCTCATCAGCTGACTGGCACCTGGCTGCTGGCCCCAGGAGGGGCCCAGGAAGGGTGCTGGCTGCAGCCTTGCCAAGAGCAGGAATAGAATGGACACAGAGCCCTGTGTAGCTGAGCCACCTCTGCAGTCCCCTAGAGACCTCCGCCTGGAAGACACAAAGGCCTCCTGTCCAGCCTCCTCCACTTATTGTCCAAGCTGGTCCCTGCAGCTTCTAGTGAAGAAGGAAGCCCTGTGGCCCCTATTCATGGAGCTGAGCCTTAGGGTCCCAGGGTGGGAAGTCCCCTGGGCACTGGAGGCCCAACCAACCCCCCTCTTTCTTCTCCCTTCAGATTTCTACTGTAACTGCTATTTAGGCCAAGAGAAAAAAATCCTTGGATACCAAGATGAGGACCCAAGGCTCTGCCTCAGCCTCCAGCTGACTGGAGGGTGGAGAGCCCAGGGTCCGGCTCCTGCTCTGGCTCATCTCTGTTACTTTATAGCCAAAGAAACTGCATCCCCGAGACACACAGGGTCTGAGCCCACAGGAGGAGATGTAGTGAGGCCTGAGGATCAGAGGAAAGGGACTTGTCCTTGAACCCCACAGCCTTAGCTTCAGGTTCAGACTCCTCTTGGAACCTCAGTTTCCTCTTATGCAAAATGATAATAATAATTCATTTCTCACTGGCCCATCGTTTTTCAGGGTTTTGCCCACGGTCCTGAGCTGCTCGGGTTCAAGGGTTAGTATCCCTTCTAAGGGGGGGCTGAACGTCTGAGCCTCCCGACGTCTCCCCCAGACACTCTGGTCACTGGGCTTTGGACAGCAAGTCCAGCAGGCTCCAAATCTCTCAGCTGAGTCCCCCTTTCTTGGGGCTACCTGAGGAGCCCCCATCACACTTCAGCCTGAGCACCTTTGCTTTTATCTGTACTTATTTACATTTTCTGGTAATGATAGGGGACTCAAAACTTGGAAAATTTTAGCTTAAAGGAAAAAGCTGTAAGTCTAGCAAGTAATGTGTATGTTAAGCTTTTGTTTCAGAAACTACAGATAAGGCCCACCAGGCTCCTGAGAAAAGCAGCTAATCTCCTGGGGCACTGGCTAGAGATTACCGCCTGGGGACATGTTGGAGGCATCCAGGCTTTTTGTGTGACCACTCCCCGCCACCTTGGGAACAGCTAACTGCTGAGAACAGGAAGGCTGCAGCTCCTCTCACCCGTTCCTCCCTGAATTTCAAAGCCCTCGCCGAACCTTGCTTGTCCTCCCCCACCCCCCCTTAGAAAAGATCTGGCCAGGAAAGAGAAGGAAAGATGGTTTGTTAGGGTATGAACCCGCCATCTTCTCGTATCACTGGCCATCTGAATAAAGCGCCCATAAAAGATTCAATTGCTGTCATTGCTTACTGGACTTGGTAGTGACAGGCAGCCCGAATGCTGGTGTCTTTCCCGGTTACACTAAGAGTTTGTTTGAGAAAATATAGGACTTTCCATAGCTAAAAGATTTTAGACCCATTGACTCAGCCAGGAAATGGAGGCGCAGCAAGTGGCCCCGCAGCAAACCCATCTGGAAGGGTGGAATAACACCCAGGGGGCCTCCCTGCAACCCAGCTGCCCAGGCAGGCTAGTGGTGAAGGCCCAGTCGCCTCATAGTCCCCACGTGGGAGGGGGAGGGGCTGGGGGAGGGGTTCCATTAACAGCAGCAGGTCAGGATACAGAAGGGCAACCCAGGATTGTTTCTCTCTTGCATTAGCAGGCTTCCCGCTCGCCAGCCCTGAGGAGGAATTTGGTTCTCTTGAGCCTTCTCATCTCCCTCTGTGGCCTTCTGTCGGCCCTGAGAAACCTGCTCTGAGAGTCTGCCCGGAGGGGATCCTGGGCCCAGGCTCCGCCTCCTCTCTGAGCTGAGACGTGACACTTCCAAGCCCTCCTTCACAGGCTACTGGCGTCTCTGTCACCCCTCCTAAGCATTGCCTGCCTTACACCCTCTGGCAGCCCCAACGCCCTCAAGATAAAGCCCAGCTCTGCAGCCTGCAAGGCCCAGCCCTCCCACCTCCCTCCCCCCACCCTCTGATTCAGCTATGCTGTCCTGCTGGCCTCCTGCCGGGCACTTGCTGCTCAGACCACCTGCATTGCCCCTTCATGCTTTTATTCCCTTCTCATGGCTCCCCAACATCACCCTCAGGGAGGTGCCCTGTCAGGTACCTCCCTTTGTTACAACACTGTCTCACTGTTGTCACTGTTATGTTTATCTCCCTCTCAGGGGGATGCCACCAAGGGCAGGCTGTTCCGCAGTCAGATGCCCAGCAGCCAGCGCTGTCCACAGCACCGGGTGAGCCTCCAGGAATAACAGAGTAAGAACTCTAGTGCTCACCTTCTCTGTGCCAGTCATTATGTTAAAGTATCTCATTTAATCTTCACCAGAACCACAGCAGGTAGGTGTTGTCAGTACTATTTTACATATGGGGAAACAAGTTCAGAAAGGGGAAGTTAACGTTCCAAGTCACACAGTGTGTCTGCAGTAGGTCCCTTGGCCCTGGAACTGCATGCAAGCTGCCTGGAAGGAAGGTCCTGCCGAGTCCCCGGAGTGACGGCTGAGACACCGAGTTGGACCCACACTGGGGCTCCAGTCGCACAGGGCTGGGCAGGGCTGGCTCCAGCAGCCTCCACTTGCCGGCTCTCTGGAGGCCCGGACCATTCTGCCTCCCTCACCAACTGGGAACTGCGCTCCTCAGGTTTCCCAGGCGGGGCCGGTCTCGGATGCCAAATGCAGCCTGGAAGCCCTGGCTCTCAGCATGCCAGCATGCAGGTACCCAGGGGAGGCAGCCCTGGAGGCAGGAAGCTTGGTCCAAGCCTTGGCCAGCCTCTGCTCCACCTCCCCACAAGCAGGGCCAGCCACACCATTTCTGGGGCTCAGGGTAGAAAAAAATGTGGGCCTCTTCAAGAGGCCTAGTACTAGTAAGTACTAGTAAGAATTTCAAGAACTAGTAAGAATTTCAAGATGGGGTAGCAGAACATTAAATCGAGTGCAGGGCTTTCAACGTGTGGGGTCCTGTGTAACTGGACAGGTCACCCACCCATGAGGCCAGATCTGTCCTCAGGCCTTGGTCTCCTCATCTGTCAAATGGCAGAATGACAACCGCTAGCTGGCCAGGCAGAGGTGAGGATGAAGTTGGAGAAATAACCAGGATGTCCAGGGGACAGCATGAGGGCTCAGTAGGGGTCCCCATGGGTGTCATTTGTTATTTAGGTCTCAGCACTGGAGCACAGAGTAGCAGACCAATTCTTGCCAGGAGTTTGATTTCTTGTGCAGCTCATTTTCACAGACCTAAAACTAAGGCTCAGAGAAGCAAAATGGCTTGCTCAGAGACTCCACTGGGGAAACCAGGATTAGAGCCCTGACCCTGGTCTCTGTCTGGTATTTTTGTAACACAGGTTGGGGGGGGAGAGAGAGAGAGGGAGAGAGAGAGAGAAGGAAAGAGAGAGAGAGAGAGAGAGAGAGAGTGTGAGAGTGAGAGAGAGTGTGTGTGTGTGTGTGTGTGTGTGTGTGAAGGGCAGAGGGGAGGTGTGTGGGGGTGGGGCAGGGGGAATGCTGCTCAGGACAAAGAGGGCCACTGTGCAAACACAAAGACCTGAATACAGAGGCCCCTGTGGGGGCTGAGCCAGATGGTTGGATAGAAAAGTCTCATGGTGACTGGGGAAGTGCCAGGGGCTGCCTCCCAGTCCCTCCCCGTTCCTGAAGGGGGTGAGGAGGTGGCATGCAGGAAGTAGGAAATGGGTTAAGGAGGAGAAACAGGCCCAGGGCTGCCCCTCTCACCCCAGCCCCAGGCGTCCAGAGCCAGCGCTGCCCATACCACCTCTCTCCAGGTCCTCCTAGGAGTCCACCAGCTTAAGCACCCCCTTACTCCCCAGCCACCCCCCTTTCCCACCTCAGTGAGAGAGGCTCAGGCAGCTGACCCTCTGACAGTCCCGACCACGGTCCTGCTCAAAAACTGCTGGCTACTCTCCACCACCCACAGAAGGAGGAAGCATTCAAGGTCCTTTGTGACCTGCCCCATGGCTTTTTCACACTCCCCTGTCCCCACTTCCCATCAGTCGTCCACACCTCAGTCACGTGGGGTGTCTCATTCTCCCGGCTACTCAGTCCTTTCACACACACACCTGTGTTTGCTGGGACTTTTCTTTCACACTGGAGGGTTCTTTTCTTTTTTTTTGCAGGAATATAGGGGACATTGGTTTAATGAAAGTCTGTAGTTTGTGCATTTATTACTTTTAGAATTTACTTTATATGTGTTCTATCAGTTGTTTTTATTGATGTTCAAGTACAGTTGTCTCCATTTTCCCACCACCACTCCCCCCCCCACCCCAGCCACCCCCACCTCCTATCCTCAATCCTCCTGCCTTCTGTCTTCGCCTTTTGTCCTGGGTTCTTTATGCGAGTTCCTGGACTTGACCCTTTCCCTTCTTTCCCCCATTATCCTCCTCCCCCCTCCCCTCTGGTTACTATCAGTTTGTTCTTGATTTCAATGTCTCTGGTTATATTTTGCTTGCTTGTTTGTTTTGTTGGTCAGGTTCCACTTATAGGTGAAATTCTATAGATTTTTAAAAATAAGATGTGTGTTCTCTTATTAGGATCTATCTTTTGATATTTAATTAGTCTGTTATATATGTTCTATTATACATACACATAATACATACACAACATATTTTAAGTAATATGTACATATTGAAATAATGCATATTTATATATAACCTTTCCAGCTCATAATGATACTACTTTTTTGCTTATATCAACCTCTCCTTCTATTTGTATTTCATCTATTTTGTTCCTCTATGATTTAATATATAAAACCCTTCCTCACTATGGAGTATTATATATTTTAATAAATAAAAGTGCCCCCTTTTGTTCCATTTAATGCTCCTAGCCATAATTTTAAATATTTCTTATATCACTAAGTACTGTTTTCTACTCTGCACTTACCTGATATAGCTTTGTCTGTGTTTGTAATGTAAATTTTCTGTGTCATTTAGCCTTTTTATTTAAAATTTGAACAAGTAATGTACTTACATGTTTCAGAAATTAAAACTACGCTAAAGAGGAATATACAGACAAAAGTCTCTCCGTCCCGATGCCCAGCCCCCACCCCTCCCTTCACACCCTAAGCTGGAGGAAAGGTTTTCTAGTGTATCCTTGAGTTTCCTTGTACAAATACAAATATTTCTATTTGTTTTTTTAAACACAAAATGTAGCATACAATACACATGACCTTGTATTTTATCACATAATTTTAACTTGGGGATTTTTCCCAAATTACTATGTTGAAAACTTCCTCATTCTTCTCAGGGGCGGGGGAGTGTCCCATTGTAGATGTACCGCAGCGCACCTCACCCGCCCGCGGTCGGTGGGCATTTGGGTTGTTTCCAGTTCTGTTAGTGGGAACCACGTTACAGCGAGTAACCATGTAGATGCCTTTTGTTCATGCAGGAAATACCACAGAAGTGTTACCGTTAGAGCGAAAGGACGGTGTGTTTGTCCACGGGATGGCCACCTCCAGACTGGCTGCTGCGGGGCTGTCCCCGCTCACCCCCCATCAGTGCGAGGCGGCCTGTTTCCCCGCCCTCTCTCCAGCCCCGTGATTCTAAATTCTTAAAATTTTGTCAAGCTGATACGTGAAAAATCACATCTCAGCGCAGTTTGACTTTGTGTTTCTCTTATTTTGAGTGCATCTTATAACTAAAGAGCCATTTGAGATCCATTGCATTTCCTTTTTTATTGCCATTTCCCCATTAGGTTCCTGGGCTTACTGATTCTGATTAGCTTTTAATATTTTAGATTATCCCCCTGTCTGTTACCTGAATTTAAAAGGATTTTTCCCAGTTTATCATTTGTATTTTACCTTTACTTACTTATAAAAGATTTTCTTTATTTGTAGAGAGAGGGGGAAGGAGAGAGAGAGTGAGGGAGAGAAACACTGTTGTGCAGGAGAAGCAGGGATGGGTTGCCTCTCTCACGCCCCCAGCTGGGCACCTGGCTTGCCACCCAGACATCTGCCCTGACCGGAGTCCAACTGTGACCTTTGGGTTTGCAAGACATCGTCCACCCAACTGAGGCGCAGCAGTGAGGGTTTTCCTTTTCTTCTTTGTTTTTAATGTAAAAGTTTTCATTTTTCAGTGGTTGAATTTATCAGTCTTTTCTCTTATGGCTTCTGGATTTTGAGCCATAATGAAAAAGGTCTAGCCCTGGCCAGTTGGCTCATTTGGTCGGAGCATCGCCCGTACAACAAGGTTGCAGGTTCAATTCTCTGTCAGGACACATGCCTAGGCTGTGGGTTCAATCCCTCGTCAAGCTACCTATGGGAGGCAACCAACTGATGCTTCTCTCTCACAGTGATGTTTCTCTCTCCACCCCCTTTGTTGCTATCTAAAATCAATTTAAAAAGAAACATATCCTCGAATGAAGATTAAAATAAAAAAATAAATGAATGAATGAATAAAAGGTCTTTCCTACTACTCTGAGATCTCTTTCCCATGTTTTCTTTCCATATTATTATATTTCATTTTGTACATGTATATGTTTAATACCTTTGGACATCTTGTGTTATTTTAAGTATTTCTTGTAAGCAGCAATGGGCTAGTTGAATTTTGCTTTTCAACATGAAAATGTGTAAATTGTTGCCTTCAATAGAGAGGAATAGAGGGAAGAAATAAAATGGAGTCGCTATAGTCAAGCTGCTGAATCACAAAAACGAAGTTGAGGTATGAGGCAAGCCTCCATTCTTGTGGTAACTAGCCTGAGAACTTAAACTTTTGACCTTTCCACTCTTGTGTCACTGCCTGAACATACATCAGACCTCTAGATAACCCTCTCATTACTCCCTGAAGGGGTGAGGAAAGAATGCTGACTTTCCAGACCACCTGCCATCTATTGCCTAGCCCCCCCACCCCTTGTCTAAAGGAGCACCGTCTCAGCCCATTCCAGAGGCTAAGAATGTAGGACTAATTCTGCTGCAAGAACCCTCAGCTTTTCTTTCTTTCTCAGAAAACCTCTGGGTATTGCTTAGTTGCATTTCCAGTTTGCAAACCCTACAACCCTTGAGTAAATCATTTCTAGCCAAAGCCTCCAGACTCTTTCTGAGTTCGTTTGACAATAGCATAGCTTAATTTATTTGTACCTATTTAATAACTGATGTAGACTCATTTTACTTCTTTCATTTTGGGCTTCCTTACTGCTCTTTTTTTGTTCTTTGTTACATAGTCTTGATTTTTCTTGTTGTCATCTTCTGTAATGATTAAGAAAGTAGAGCTCTAGTTTGTAATTCTATAAGCCTTTAGATTAGGTCAAACACAGATATTTTAACTGATAAGTATCCGATTACCAAAGCCAATAAAAGGTGTCCCTTATTGAAGGTGTGCTAGACACTGACCCGACTGCTTTCCCTGAGTCTCCACTGCTGTTGGCATTTTTCAGATGAGGAAACAAAGCCCAGCGTGCCAAGTGGCTTGCACAAGGTTGCCCAATAATTTTAAGATTTCCTCTAGATGATGAGAAATTTAGAGTGCTTCAGCCCATCAGGGCCACCCCTGAGTTGGAGTGGAGGAAATCTCAAAGAACAACACTGCTGAAAGCAGGGGCGGGAGAGGGTGCAGGTGAGTTCTTCATGGTAAAATCCCCACGGGGGATTTCACAAGGGCCTCACAACCCTGTGATATCAAACTCTTGGATTTCTGCCAATCTGATAGTTGAAAAATCATGTCTTGCTGTAGTTTCGATTTGCATTTCTGAGTGAGATGAAGCATCTTTCTTTTTTTAATCCTCACCGGAGGATATGTTTATTGATTCTTTCAGAGTGAGAGGAATGGAGGGGGTGAGGATGTTGATGTGAAAGAGAAACAACAGTTGGTTGCCTCTCATCTGCACCCCTGTCAGGAATCATGCCTGTAACCGAGGCATGTGCTCTGACCAGGGGTCGAGCCACCACACTTTGGGGTACGGGACGCTGCTCCAACCAACTGAACTGCCCAGCCAGGGCAAGCGTCTTTTTTCATGTTTGAGAGCCATTTGCATTTCCATTTCTATTCATATCTTTTGCCCACTTAGGAGGCACCCAGCAAATAACTTCCTGTATCAAAGCTTCCTGGGGTACATGTTTGTTTTGAGAATACCAAAGTGATGCTTGTTAGAGTTTTATTCTGTTTCCTATAGAAGATCATTTCAGAGATGAGCTCTTCATCCAAATCTTCAGAACAGTCAGAAGACTGTTGCACACCTGCCTCCTTGTGTGCAGGGTCTTTCCACGGGGACCCTGTTGGCCATTGCATTCATGCTCTCGACCAGGCAGAAATGGAGGCAGGTGCTGCCTCCTGATCCTCTCGACTTTCTGCTGCATTGCTTAGTAAAGGCAGAGGTCTTGATTCCACCTGTGGACAGATGGTGTGGACACAGAAGAAAGGAAGTTGATGGGATGGGTTAGGGAATTATCCTGACCATCATCAGTAATAGCTGGCACTTAAATAGTTCTGTCTGTCTGTCTAAACTATACTACATATCATATATAGTATAGTATATATAAAAATTCATTTTTACATATGCATCTATGAATGCATATCTATTAAATATATATACACTAAATTTTCATACACACATATAAATTTACTTCTCATAATAACCTTCCGAGATTGGTACTATTGCTATTTCCATTTTACAAATGACAAAGGTGAGGCACAGAGAGGGTAGATCACTTGCCCAAGCTCACACAGCTAGTAATTGGTGGAGACAGACTCTATCTAGACTTCCTGGCCCCCAAACCAGTGCCCTTAACCAGCCTAGCTTGAAAGACAATTCTGTGTTTTGGAGGTATGGCCAAAGGTCTTCCTTGTCAGGAATACCCTAGTCCCCGAGAGAAGCATAGGCAGTTGGGATTAGTCTGTTAATCTATTTTGGAATCATTGGATCTTCATTCATTCATTTATTTAATCCTCTAATTCATTCATTCCACAAGTATTTATTGAGTGCCTATATATATGCCAAGTTCTATGCTAGCTGCTAGAGACACCAAGGTAAACTAGATGTGGCCTTTGTCCTTGAGGAGCTGATAGTAAAGGGGAAGTGAACACACCGTCAATCAGTTACAGCAGGACACACGCTGTCCTGAGGCAGAGGGAGGGGCAGGTGGTGTGTCATTCAAGAATGTGCTTCTCAATCTCTTCCCTTCTCCCACCCAGTTAGCACAGCTGCTCCCTGGCACGTTGCCTTGTGTCCTCTCTTATCTTTTGTTCATAGAGCATCGCTGCAAGTTTTAGCATTTTTGCATATTTTCCTGATCATTTTCACAATGGGCTATTCAGTCATATCTGCTATCATTTTTCTTCCACCCCAGAAATGTAGCCTTGTTCCTGTGAGTGATAGGGAGTCCGAAAAGGTTGTGAGTAGGGCAGAGGGGCCCTTTAGCATTAGCACTCTGGCCGGAGGGTGGAAAGTACATGGGATGGGGCAGATGAGGCAGGCAGCTCTATCAGGAGCCTGCTCAATAGTTTGGGCGAAGGATGGGACCTGAGCAAAGGCTGTGGCCCAAGGGAGGGGAGGAGTGTATGGATCCAAAGAATATTAAGAAAATGAAATTAAAGGGATGTCCTAATTTGTTTAACAATGTTTAATGAACATCTACCAAGTGGCATGCACTGTGCCAGGGGCCAGGAACACAGTTGGAAACAGGAAAATACACACAGCCCCTGCCTGCATTGAGTTTAGAAGGAGAAGGTGGGCAACTGGAGCTTTTACTATGAAAGGTGATAAATAATGTGACAGGGGAACTACAGAGCAGCACAGGAAAACAGAAGGGGAATGTGAGGGGGTGTGAGGGAGGAGTCTAGGCTGATGCCCAGAGTTCTGCCTTGGCTGTGGGAGTGGATGGTGGTGCCATTATCTGAGCCAGGGAACCCAGGAGGGCAGGACCTTATGGATGTCTTTCTGAATCCCCCAAGCTCAGGACAGGCAGGAGCAGGGGAGATGGTAAGCAATGACTACTGAGTGAATAAATAAATGAATGTGACTTAGTGAATATTCCCTAGCCCCAACCTGATCCTGAAAGGGGAAGATGGTGAGTTGCCTAGAAAGAAACTTGAAGTTTCAGGAAGCCCAATGGTTACTCAATAACCACCAACTGCCAGCCTCTTCTCAGCTACCCAACGGGCCCCACGAGGCAGCTGTGACTCTCTCCCAATGTCCAGCGACCAGACTGGGGCTGCCATGACTCAGTGTATCTGGGGCCTGGGCAGCAGGCAGAGTGAGCACACCCCTGGCTCTTCCAAGGCCAGCAGTGTGGGCCCCGGTAGTTGTTGGAGGCCGTCCTGGAACTGGAAAGAGGAAAGGACCAGCTCTGCAAAGTTTCAGGGTACATGTCCCCAGAGTTAGGGGTCCTTCCTCTGACTCCTGTATCTGTCTATGTCCCTCTGCCTTAGCATCAAGTCCCTGGCTCTGGGTCTGTCTGCCTCTATGTAAAGGCAGGGACTGGGGGACCCCCCTCTTGTCCCTAGCAGCCCAGGCAACCCTTCTCCCCAGCACATGACAGTAAATGTTTACAGAGTTCGTTCAGAGAGACCTGTGCCTTGATGCCCAGGGGCTAGTCTCTCCCACCCTCAGGAGAGGATCCACCAAGAGTCACACAAACACGAGTCCCATTCTTGGCATTTGGCAAAGATGCCCATGGTTACAAACATGAGTTCATGTGCTGAGGCTCTGAAAGCATCGGACCAAGTAAGAGAAGGCACCAACCCACTGCCCCACCACTACCCCTGTCAATATTGGAGAGAATTGGAATTGTAGAATCTTAGACTCTGAAGGATAGAAAAGCCCTCTGTGGTCATGTCCTTCAACTGCCCTTTTGCAGAGTCCCAACTGTCCTGTCCAGGCTCTAATCATGATGCCCTTGGCAACAGGAGCCCACCCCAACCAGGGAGCTGAGACCTGCCTTATGCAAGTTCCAGGGGTTCTCCTCTCTATCTTCAAGGCCACAGCAAGGACCACCTGTCCCCAGGGCCCAGAACAACCCACTAGAGCCAGGGCTGGGGGGTAGAAGGGAGGGGTCTCTGCAACAGTCATCTCCCTGCCATCCTTCGGAGATGAGGAAGTGAGCAGGAAGTTCTTTCTTCAAGGCCACAATTAAATTGTCACCACATGCAATAACCAGACCATCAGTGGGACTACGTCAGATTCAAGAACTGCAAGAAATAGGCCATTTTACCAAGCAGAGAGCTGAAGTGCTGTAGACTACTAGGAGGCGGTATGCAATGGCGATTAAGAGCATGTTTGTTGTATACCAGCTAGGTGACCTGGTGCTTAATCTTTCTGAGCCCCAGTTTTCCTGTAGTTGAAATGGGTACTAACTCCAGCCTCATGGGTGTGGCACGTGGGTTAGGTGAATGTGTGCACAGGGTCAGCCCACGGCAGCACTAGCAGTGAATCCAGGTTTTCACATGGTGATGTCTGGAGACCACGTGTGCTGCATGCTCCGCCCTGGCTCTCAGAACCCCCACACTGGCAGCCTGTGCTTCCTGCCAGTGCAGGTACATCCAGGCTGATAGCCAGCTGCAGCCACATCATGAGGAGAGAGGCCCACTCCACCCAGACAGTGGCCCAACACCATCTGCTGCACCCATCTCGTGTTCTCCTCGCCCCTCAAAGACTTCAGAGTGAGCTAGGGCTGTCCTTTCTGTTCTAGAGTTACTTATTTGTATGGATCTTCAAGCAAAACATCATATGTTTGCTCAAGTTTTCCAAGTGCCTGCTGGGAACAGGGCCCTGTGTGGGGAGGTCTAGGGGACCAGAAGGACCATTGTGAGTGGGGACAAGAAGTGGAGGTGCCACACAGCCAGCCCAGAGCTGGGAAGGAAGTGGCCAGGTACACTCACTGCTTCCATGGAATCCCACTTCTATTCTGGTTAAAGTCATTCACAGCAAAGGCAGGTGTTTTTTTTTTTTTCCCTGACTGTAGAAATAATGCCTCTTCATCACAATTTGAAAACTGCAGAAAAATATAAAACACAAAATAAAACATTCTGACAGTCCTGATCCACAAAGACAACTGATGTTAAGTGTTTGGTGTATTTTGTACTAGAGTTTTTCTATGTGTTTTATTGCATATAGATAAATAATTGTACACTCTGGTTTTTTTCATTCACTATAATAGCATAAGCATTTTCTTGGGTTTTTACAACCTAGCCAGTTAAATCCTACCCTGTTGACTTCAGATCATCATTCTAACAAAAATCTTTAACTTGTGTTTGGGACTTGGCTCCCTCTTCCCAGGGAAGAATGGTGCTGGAGGAAGAGAATGAGGAAGGAGGAGGAGAGGACTAGCAGAGGAGGTGAGGAAGAGGAAGGAGGAGACAAAAGTAAAACCACTGTGTACATTGTCTTTGTTCCTCTCTGCCCCTCAGATTAAATATGTTTCTCAATATTGGAAAACCCCACGGTAGTCACCTGACCCCCAGAGTCACCTGGACTCACCCAATGGCCTGAATCTTTCACTTGCTCATTCCATACACCCAAACCTACAAGGCAACAGAGCATACCCTGGGAAAAAAAAGCCTTCTTCCCCAGGGACCATTCCTGCCAACCCCAACCAACACAGACAACTGCTTCAGCCACACTGCCTGCAGTCCTCTGCCCCTTCATCACATGAGCTGGTTTCCAGGCCCCTGTAGTGCTGTCACTGGCTCCTGATTCAGGGTACACCCCAGCATGCCAGCGAGTCCTGGGAGTCCCAGGTGGGTCTGGCAGAGTGTGGAACAGAGTAGAGCAATCCCTTGCTCTGTTCTGGATGCTGTGCCTCTATTAATGCAGAAGGCGTTTGCATTTGCCTATTTGATAGCCACTGCCTTGGCTCCTGTAGCGCGCATGGTCAGCTCAAACTCTGAGCTTCTTTTTCCATAATTGTTGGTAAACCAGTTCTCCCACGTGCTGTGCTTGAACAATCACAAGAAATCTAACGCAAGACTTCATACTTTGTCCTCTTTATATACTTGTATTATGAACTTTAGCTCTCCCTCTCGGCTTCTTGTGTGGGTGAATTTGATATGTGTGTGTCTTGTCTTTCCACACACTATTGATAAGGTGATTCCTGAATGGGGCCCAAGACAGAAATCCCCTTATCCAGAACGCCTGCGTAAGTTTGATCAGCTTCCTAAAAACCTGTGAAGAAATCACCTTCTCAAATCACCCAGTCATGCACACAAAACAGCTGAAAGCAGCACTAAAACAAACACATATATATATGAATATTCTCAGCAGCACTATTCACAATAGCCCAAAGGAGTAACTACCCAAATGTGTGTCCATCAGTGGATGGATGGCCAAAGTGTCATTGACGTGCATGTGCGTGCGTGTGTATAATCTCAGCCATAAAAAAGAATAAAGCTCTGACACATGCCATAATACAGATGGGCCTTAAAAACATTATTCCATATGAAAGAAGCCAGACACAAAAGGTCATATGCTATATGATTCCATTTATGTGAAATATCTGGAATAGGTACAGGGGCTGAAGAGGGAGGGGAATAGGGAGTCACTGCTTTACAGGTATGCAGTTTTCTTGTGGGGTGTTAAAAGCATTTTGGAGCTACATAGAATGGATGGTTGAACAACACTGTGAATGCATAAATGCCATCGAATTGTGCACTTTAAGATGGTGTATTTAGCCCTGGCCAGTGTGGCTCAGTTGGTTGGAGCATTGTCCTGTAACCAGAAGCTTGCAGGTTAGATTCCCGATGAGGGCATACACTTAGGTTGTGGGTTTGCTCCCTGGTCCAAGGGTGTAAAATCTCTGGTCTGGGTGTACATGGGAGACAACCAATCAATGTTTCTCACTTTGATGTTTCTCTCTCTCTCTTTCTCTTTCTCTAAAAGCAATATAAAAAAATGTACTTGGGTGAGGGTTAAAAAAAAGATGGTTAATTTTATGTTAAATGAATTTCACCTCAATTTAAAACAAAAGGCATCTGCAAAAGAAAAAATCCAATGCATTCAACAGACAGCCTTGCGGGGGGCTGGGGACACTGAGATGAAGGAGACCTGCTGCCTGCTGAAGCTGGTAGAGCCCCCAATCCTTGCAGCTGAGAGGGGGTCATCCTCTGAGATTCACCTAGCACATTGTGGGTCCCTCTCACTGGTTACTATTGTCACCACCACGCAGACCTCCAGAGCTGCTGCCCCTCCACCTTAGTGGTTTGGGTTGGTACGACACAGAATGCACCCTCTTAGAGACTCTGCAGTGGAGAAACCTGGCGAACATAACCGCGGCCGTGAGTCAAGTTTACATGAACAGCGAGAAGCCATGTTGACCTTACGTGCCCTCGATCTGATGTGATGAGAATGGCGCTTTACCTCTGTGCTCTTGCTCCCAAGAACCTGTCCCATCTAATCACGAGAAACATATCAGAAAAAAAGAAATTGAGAGATGGTCCACCAAATATCTGACCAATACTCCTCAAAACTGCCAAAGCCATCAAAAACAAGGAAGGTCTGAGCAACTGCCCCAGACCAGAAAGAGGGTAGGGAGGCGTGATGATGAGTGAGATGTGACGTCCTGGGACAGAAAGAGGATATTAAGTATAAGGAAAGAAATCCAAATAAAGTATGGACTTTAGTTAATAATGATGTATCAATATTGGTTTGTCAGTTGTGACAAATATAAGATATTATGATAGAGAAAACTGGCTGAGGGTTTACAAGAATCCTCTTGGCAACTTTTCTGTAAAAGCGAAACTATTCTTTTAAAAGGTTTATTTATTTTTAAAGTTCATTTAAAAATATTACCTAAAAATGCATCCTTTAAAAATCTTTCATTACAAAGGCTGTATGTCACAAGGCCATTCAGACAGAAATAACATAGGAAAATGAACAGAGTGGAGTGTGACCTGCTGGCGTATCAGGTGACACTTGGCCTCCGGGGAGAGAAAATGAAGGCCTTGCCCGATGGTGACGGGGTTCTCCATGTTCCTGACCTGCCTCTTCCTGACTTGGGAGCACCTCTGTGGACACCAAAACCTTTAAAAATTCAGGCTGAGAGAGCTGGGACCTCTCTTCCATAGTCTACAGCAGTTCTGCTTTCCAGACCCTGGACCACATGCCTTCCAGGCCCTGGACCACAAGGGACTTACACCAGGAAGAACCTCACTGTCTTCCCACAGCGTGGAGTCTCGAGGCCTGATGGTCCTGTTCTAAGTCAACAGTAGAATGTCTTAATCCAACATAATATCCACAGAGGCTCTCACACACTAGCCAGGGCCACTTCCTTCTCTGATGAGCAAATGTTCCTCCATTCGGTGCAGTAGGATATTGTGGTTACCTTTGCCTGGGTCTTTCTCAAACACAAATGCAGGGCAGAGAAGTGTAGGAATGAAGAGGAATGGTTTGGAACAGACCACCTTAGATTCAAATCCTGATTCCATCACTTGTTAATTTACTTAAACCCTCTAACCCCCAGTTTCCACAACTGTAAAATAAGGATGATAATAAGAATGGCTATTGTATAGGGTTGCTCGACGATGAGATGACATGAGATGAGCAAATTCACATAGTTGCTTAGTGCAGTACCGGTGTAAGTTCTCAGGCTTCTGTCAAGGTTCTTGGGTAAAGTTGATGAAAAATCCACAGGCTCCAGGGAAGTGGCACCTGACACTAAGGTCACAAGTCCAACATGGTACCAAAACCGGAAGAGAGAGAGAGAGGGCTGGCTGGATCCTGGAGTGAGTAGAAGAAAAGGAAGGGGACTTATCACGGCCAAACTTGACTCTGAGGATTGTGGACAAGGAGACAGTTGCAGAGTGGCTCTCAAGGCTTTGTGCATGTCCGCACCCAATACACCTTACTTTCACCAGTTTCACCTTATAAAACTGCCCATGTCCACCCCTGTGAGGACTAGCCCAGCACCAGGCACACACCTAGAGAAACCAGGGGTGTCCAAGAGGTTCAAGATGTGGGTTGATGTGGCCTGAGCTTCTGGAGTGTCCGTGATCTGCCAGACATTAGCCCTTTGTTGATGGAGCATGAAGAGGCCTGGGCAGGACACCCAGGGACAGTCAGGGTGGCAAAGAAGTCAGAAGTGTCAGGGTATATAAGCCCCAACTGTACCCTAGTGCCTGGAAGTGTTCCTGGCACACAGTGGGTGATTAATTTTTTGGAGGGGGGTCAGTTACCAAATTACTTTATTTGAAGGAACAATACAAATGAAGGGACATAAGTAGATGATTTGATACAACTTATAGAAAAGGTAGTTAACCCCAACTTGCTTGCACTGCCTTGGTGACCAGGGAAGTTACCCTAGTGGTACGGGAAGCCAGTGAAATATTTAGCTCTTATCGCTGTCTCCCAGGGTGTGCTTGTCAAGGAGATAACCCTCCATGCCAGACTTTGGGGGCCTCCATCTTGCACAAGCTGGTAACATGGTCACCCAATTCTTGATGAATTTCACCTCTTTCAGGTAATGAGTCTCAATGAAGTCACACAAATGGGGGTTGTTTTTGACAGTGGCTAGCTTGTACGATTCCAGTAGTGACTGATTCACACTTTTTCCAGGTGTAACACACACTCCATTGTATTCAACCCACACTCCTAGTCACCACGATCAGGTTTCTTGATATTCTGAAGGAAGATTTGACCACCTTGTTGGTTCTGCAGCTTCATCAGTTTCTCAGCATGTTCCCTCTCCTTGTGAGATTGGTGAAGGAAATATCTGATGAAGTTCTTCAAAGCCACATCATCGTGGTCAAAGCAGTAAGACATGGACAGGTAGACATAGGAGGCTTAGAGCTCCAGGTGGAAGTGGCAGGTAATGGTAACCTCGGGTTCTGGTGGTAGTTCTGGTGCACCTGCAAAGGGGACTCCAGTCATCATGGCAAGTGGCTGAGGAGGGGTGACAGCCACGGGGGCCTTAGGGTGGTCCAAGAGTGCTGTGAAGAGGCGGTACAGGGGTGGCTCTGAACAGCAGGCTTGGGTTGAGTGTGGGTTCCATCCAAGCACTGCTGAAGCAGGAAACCATAGCAACTCTCCACAAAACTGTCAGTAGGTGCTTATCGAGTACACAAATGAGAGAATGCAAGCTCCCTATCATCAATAGAAACTTCTAATGTGAGGTGTGGAAAAAGGAGAAACTTTATTCAGATGAATAATTTGCAAATGGGGAAGTGGAAGTGCAGCTTCTGTTGGATGTTAAACGTTTGCCTTAAAAAAAGAGATTTTATTTATTTTTAGAGAAAGGGGAAGGAGGGAAGAGAGAGAGAGAATCATCAATGTGAGAGGGAAACATCAACTGTACGAGTCCCAGCCAAAGACCAAACATGCAACCCAGGCATGTAGCCTGACTAGAACTGAACCAGCAACCTTTTGCTTTGCAGGATGATGCCCAACTGATCTACCCCAGTGAATGCCTTTTATAGAGAAAGTTCCCACCCTGGTTCCTGATCGGTCCATTTGTATGCAAATAAGGAATCCAGATTTGCACAGTTGATTGTTCCAAATCATACAGTAGTGATTGGTCAGAGTTGTGCATTCTGATTGGCTATTATGGAGCAGTTCTGATTGGTCAGTATAAATGCAAATGAGGATATAGCTTTACAGTTTTGATTGGGCCAGGTCTCTCAGTTCATTGGTCAATATTATACCAGGGACTCTCTTCTAAGGGTTGACTCAGCAGAATTGCAGTGCGGCAGGTTGAAAGCTCCGTCTGTAGTTTTCCCCTGAAAAGCAGAGTGTGTGAGAAGACTGTGCCAGCAATGGCTGCTAGACTCTGGTTATGAATTTCATCCCAGTTTACTACGGGGAATCTTTCTTGGCAGATATATTCCTTCTTGGGGTTCACACTGTCCTCAAGGCCTTCATGGTCTAGCAATGGAGATATGACACACTGCATACCCAGGAAGAAGCTTGCCTAGCAGTAGACCTGGATGGTGGTCATTGGACACCTTGAGGGGGTGAATTACTTTCTGGGTGACGTGTGGGAGGACGGTGTGAGCCTGCGTTGCAGAGCAGGAACACTGCTGCATGCAGAGGGACTAGCTGTCCCAAGTGTGCTGGGGTTGCCACATGACTCAGGGCAGGGCAGGGCAGGGCAGGGCTGTGGGCTGGAGGAAGGGTGGGGCACCCAGAGAAAATGTGAGCAAACCCCAAGAGAAGCCAGCCTCATCCCTGCTTGCTTCCTTGCTTCCTTCCTTGCTTCCTTCCTTCCTTCCTTCCTTCCTTCTTTCCTTCCTTCCTTCCTTAATGGACTGCTGCTGGGCAAAGGCCACAGCAGAGGTTCACAGACAAGTAACAGCTTTGACAGCATCTGTAATGTGAGTAGCAAAGATCAAAATGGCATAAAACTGGAGTGACTTTCTGAGTGCCAAACATAAGCAGTGTCCCAGAAATTACTTTAAAAAAATAAGGGCAGCTAAGTAACTGAGTTAGAGACTCAGCACTGCGGAAATCCTGGCTTAGCCTGAACATCTAGTACCTGAACTCTCTGGGTAAATCACCTAACTTCCCTAAGACTGCTTCTCTTTCTAAATCTGGTACTGGAGGTTACGTCTGTCGGGGCCTGGCTCATTCAGCGGGGGGTTCAGTGACAGGTAGGTAGACATTGCTTGCCACTGTCACTGTGTCATCCCAGACCAGGGGTCTGGGCAAGTGTGCTATATGCCACAGGGGCCTCCATGTAGGGCAGAAAGTCACCCATCTTTCCCAATATTGCTGAGTGAATATGATCACCTACTAAAATTGCCCCAGCAATACCCAATGATATGAGTGGTTCTCTCAGCCAGCCTCAAGGAGCCATCCATCCCGAACCTCCCAATTAACCCATCTCCTGTGTTGTGTTCTAAGCCTAGTCCCTAGAGAGCAAGAGAGAAGAGGAAGACCCAGCCCCTGGCTTTCAGAAACACAGAACCTCACAGACCTGCTTGCTGCTCGGTGAAGAGGGGCACACCGTGATAGGAAGCCATCCCAGGTCATGGGTCCATAGCACGTGACCGAGCTGCCCAGTGCCTCTCAGCCCAGCCTGTACTGATGCTCCTCTTCCTGTCGTTCCCCGCACATGCCAGGCCTATGCCTGTGCTCTTCACTCCGCCTGAAAAATCCTTCTTCCTCCTCCGATGGGGAAGGTCTCCTGGGAGGCCCTCCCTCCTCTCTTCTCCCTTAGCACTTGCATTTCTCCCACTAAGATTGACAGAAGTCTGCTGTGTGGTAGGAGCTGAATTAAACAGAACATGGCCCCACCCCCTGTTTGATGTCTCCAGTCACGTGGACTCCTGAGCCCTTGCCAAAGGGCAATTATCTTCCCACGTTGCGATTGTGTACCTGTCCGCCACTAGCCTGTGAGCTCCAAGGGGGCGGGGGCTGTGTCCGTCCTGATCACTGCTGTGTCCAGCACCTGCTACAGAGAGGGTGCTCCGTTGATTGAATGGCTCTGTGCCAACATCGGAGAACGAGCTGACAGTGCTCTGGGAACTTGGAAGAGGCAGTCTTGATGCTAAAAAATAGCCAAGAGGGTTCCTGCAGTGGGTAGAGTTTGCGTAGAAGGGAAGGGGGCAGGAAGAGAGCAAGGCTGTGGAGGCAGGAATGCATCTGGGCTGTGTAGGAGGCGGTGGGGAGACCTGCCTGCCCAATGGGAGTAGCAATGGGGGGTTAGCTGGATTCAAGGTGGCAGGTGCTGCCCCCAGGGGCCCCAGGGCTTCACTCCCTCTCTACACAGCTCTTGGTTTCCCCCAGCTCCTGGTTCTTCCTTCCTCATCCCCTTACCTTCTAATAAGGCATCAAGAAGTCCATGGATAAGGGATCCAAAGAGCACCGACGTAGGTGGCCCAAAGTGTGGCCATCTGAAAGTCTAGGACCTTCCTCGGTTGAAGTCCCAGCCCCAATCACTTTCCCCACCTAGAGTTGCCAGATAAAATGTAAGTTACCCAGTTATATCTGAATTTCAGATAAATAGTGAATAATTCTTTAGCATAAGTAATATTGGGGACATACTTATGCTAAAGAATTATTTGTTGCTTATCTGAAATTCACATTTTTGCTTGCTAAACCTGGCAACCCTCCTCCCAGCCCACCCCCATCCTCTCAGAATCTGCCAGTCCTCTCTGCCTTGAGCCTCCGGGGAACCATTAGAGAGACCCTGGGCCTCCTGCAACGTACTCAGCAGAACAGGACTCCAGAGCTGGAAGGAGCATTAAAGATGATCTAGCCCCATGGCTCCCCTGTATGTGGACTAGGAGACTGAGCCCCAGAGGGGACAGGCAGTGGCAAGGTCTCGGGCCCCTTGCAACTCCTCGGCTGCGATCTGGGACTCCTGGAGAGCAGAAGGGTCCTTAGGAAAGGCCAGGGCCCTCCCAGGTGAGGCCAGTCAGTGAGTCTCCACGTTTCTGCTCTGACACACCCCCCACCTCGGGCAGTTTCCTGGATCTTGACACCCGCAGGTGAATCACGTCTACCTGCCAGGCTAGATCTAGGGCGGTGTCCGGGCCCTGGCTCCGCAGCTCCGGCCAGGCTCCCTGCCAGGAGGAGCTGAGTTGTCCTGGGTGGAGGGGCTCTCGGGGCAGGAGCAGGTGGGTGGGGCTGGACGTTGTGGGAGAGGCTTGTCATTCCCCTCAGGCCCTTCTAACTAACAGCCAGGCCAGGTGGGCCCCTCAGAGATGGCCCAGCTCGAGTTCCAACAGAAAACTGAGTCAGGGAGTTGGGGGCAGGGACTTGGCCAAAATCACCCAGACCACCAGGCCTGCAAGCAGGGTTTTTTCCTATCAAACAGCCATTCCACACTCCCCGTTGAAATGTGCACGCCTACCCTGTTCTGTGTCTCTTCATCCCACTTGTCCCTCCTCAATGTTATACTGTGTATTGTGCACTTGTTTACTGTCAGTCTCCAGTTAAAACACAAACCTGTTCACTGTCTTGAGATCCTAGAACAGAGCCTGGCGCTGAGCAGGTGCTGGAGGCATTTGCTGAAGGGAGCTGCCCCCACTGCAGCTCACTCTGTGCAGAACACACTGCATGATGCCACAGCCCCCCGTCCCCCGCACCCTGTCCTCTGACATGCATGGCAGCCTGTGCCAGGAGTGAGCTCAGTGGTGGGCTATGGGTTCCCCAGGTCAGGGTCTGTGGCTTCCTCCTCCAGTAGCAGCCCAGCCTGGGGCCTGGGACTGAGAATGTAATAGCAGGGGCTGAGCTGGGCTGACAGTGGGTTTTGGAGTGCTGCTTGGTAAGAGGTTGGGCTCTCACCTGTCTGCCCCAGTGCACCCTTCTGGACCAGACAAGCCCACAACACCTGGGCATGCCCAGGAAGCTCAATCTCAGAGTCACATCAAGCTGACCACTCCCAGCCAGTGTGGCCCAGGGGACAGCCTTAAGCTGGGAGCAGCTGATCTGTCTGCCTCCCATGTTGCTTGGCCCGTCCCCACCCCTCGCTAGGATTCCTCCTGCTTGTCTGTGCAGTGGCGGCCTCGGGCTGATCTCTAAGTTCTGCCAGGCCCTCCCGCCTTTGGCTGGTTCCTACTCCACCCCACTCCAGACCTCTGCACCCTGGGGGTGTCCCTTATCCAGACCCTCCCCTTCATCCTGTCTCTCTCCCCTGCTCTTCTTCGGGACTCAATTCCAGGTCCTGTCTTAGAGACCCTTAGTGGTTTGGCCAGGGGACCGTTCTGGGGTACCTGGGACACTTGAAAGGCATTCGGAGAATGTTACTTGGAGAGAATCTGTCCAGACTTGCCCAGCCGCAGCCCTCCGACCCATCTCCATCTCTAGTCAGACATCCCCTGCTACATCCAAAGCTGAACTCTGTGCCTTCCCCCGACCTGCTCCTCTCAGCCTCAGCAACAGCACCTCCAGCCAGCCGGTCTCGGGGGCCAGGAACCCAAGATCACACAGCCTCTCCTCAGCCCCTCCCTGCTCTCATCCCCTTTTCCATTCAGTCCTTGTCATTCCTCTGTGACATCCTGGGGACTGTCTACTTCTCAGCCTCATCTTTTCTCCCCTGAATCTGGAACGCAGCAGAGGGCTCCTTGATTCCACTCTCTCTGCTTTCAATCCATGCTCCGAGCAGCAGCCAGGGAGAGAGCCTACTGACAGCAAATCCAGCCTCATGGTTCCCCTGCTCAAAATTCACTCCCGGCTCCCCATTGCCCTCAGGATAAAGTCCGTTCCTTGGCCTGGCATCCAAGGTGCTTCTTGATCCGGACCCTGCCAGCCTCACCCCCTCACATCACCATGCTGTTCCCCAGACGGCTGAGCATCCCCCAGACCCCAGCCTTGGCTCAAGCCATTCCCTCCACCGGGAATGCCTCCCTCCTTCCTGATCCTGTGATTCCTCCACCTTGTAGTCATCTGGACGGGCCACTGTAGGAATCAACTTGTTACCCAGGCAGAATGGATAAACAAGGCTTTGTTCAGGGTACATGTGTGTACTTTGAGAATCGGTCAATATTTATCTATTTTTTTCATGAGCACATAGCTGCCATGTTTCCAAAAGGATCTGAAGTGGGCTGTTCAAAATTTGTTGAGTGCCAGCCACATGTTGCAAAGCCCCATGTGCACACGCACGTACCCACTCTCCCACTTGTGGACACGAGCCCAGGGAATCACAGGGGCCAGGACACAGGGCTCCAGTGTCAGGGAATTCAGAGGAGATGGGAGGAAGGGATGGGGAGCTGGGGATGTGGGGGACAACAGGGAGAAGGGTGTGACAGGAGGTGGGAACAGAGGCAACAGAAGGAGCAAAGGCTGGGGGAGGAGGGAGAACCACAGCTTCCCTCTGTGGCCCCTGCTTGCATTTTCCTTTCCTCTTGCCCAGGTGGGTTTCAAGACCTGTTCTCTTGCAACATCTCTGGGTGGAGGACAGAGTGGGGATGGAAGCAGTGAGGGTGAAGTCTGTGGGTGCCCCTCAGGCTCCAGATTCCCCACGGGAAGCAGCCAGGTTCCCCACAGGAGGGAGCCCAGGCTCTCAGCCTGCTGGCGGCCCTGCGGGCACAGCTCACTCCGGAGTTCCCAGCACTCTTTTCGTCCTCCATGCATCCCCTCTGTCGCTCCCACCCAGTCTGCATGTATCCCCATATCCCTTTCATCAGGGAGGGAACCAAGGACCAGAATGCTGGTGACAGAAGAAAGACTCTGCTCCTTCATCCTCAGAGGCTAAAATCCTTCCTCTGTCAACTACCCCAGGTCCCATCTGCTCCTGAATCTTTGATAGCCGGACACAACAGGGGGACTCAAGAAGCCTGTATTGGGTTGGCATCAGGGGGGGCCTGAGAAGGGCCATCTCTGTGCACCATCCAGGCAGAAAGTCACTAATGCTGGGCTTGACCTCCATGGGCTACTTTAGATGCTGGGTCCCTCTGAGCTGCTACACAGCCCTGGAACCCAGCTGCACACCATGAGACCTCGACTCCAGCCCCAGCTTTGCCATCACTTGCTTGTGACTCTGTCCAAGACCTTGGCCCCTCTGCCTTTTCCCAAGGGGCTGAGCTCCCTGATCTCTGTGGCTTCTGGGTTTCCATGGGATTTGGTTTGCCTGTCTGTAGGGCCTGAGAGCAGGACCAGCTCCCATCCCATCCTGCTGGTCACCACTAAGGGGTGCTCTCCAGGCAGTGGAGATGGCAGCCAGGGGCTAAACATTCTAGTTTTATCTGTTGCAGCCAAAGCTGGGGCTGGCCTGGGCTACTCTCCAGTGGACCCCAGCTGACCCCAATACTGAGTGGCTGGGCACTGGCCCAGGCTGAGCTGAGGCAGCTGTCAAGGCAGCCCTAAAATTAGCCCCAACAGGCACAGGGAGGGGGCAGGAGCCCAGACTTCAGGCTCCCAAAGCCCTCAGGGAGTAAGCACACACCTCACTCAAGGCAGGTGAGGTCAGCCGGAGTTCTGGCAGCCAGCCCGCCGCCGCTGTGATGCTGGGTACGAGAATCGCAGATGAGTACGGACACATTTCAGGAGCGGGACTGAAGGAAGGCACCCTCTACCAGTTGCTCGAGCCCTGGAGTAGCTCCCAGCCCCCAGCCTGTCAGAGGCCTGGGAAGGACCAGGGGGAAACTTACTATTTATATTCTTCTAGAACAGGGCTGAGGGGGGCAGACTGTCCTTCCAGAGCTGAGTTGGATACCCTTACATCTGGCTCCACGCCCGAGCACAGAGGAGGGCACAGGAGGTACGGCAGCCTGCTGTGAGCGTGGGCTGGGGACACGGGGACAGGCCCAGGGCCAGCCTCCTCCCGCTCAAGGACAGCAGCTCCGCCCACTTCCCTCTTATCTGCCTTGGTGTTCTGAGGATCTCATGTTTTTTTATTGATTGATTGATCTGAGAGAGATACAGACAGGCAGACAGATATCGATTTGTTGTTCCACTTATTTATGTATTCATTGGTTGATCCTCCTATGTGCTCTATAAAGACAACACTCTCACCAACGGAACTATGTGGCCAGGGCTCTGAAGATCTTATTAAATGCAGATTCTGATTCCCAACATCTGGGGTGGGTTGGGAGAGAGCCTTCAAGGTTCTCACAAGGTCCTAGATTGGTCTGCAGACCACACACTGATCATCAATCTCCCTTCCCAGCCCACCTGGGTGGACCCCAGACTGGGCTCCCTGTCCTCTGCTCCACAGGTGTTCCCAACCCGCCCCAGGAGAGCTGGCTCAGGCCCCAGGAGAGCTGGCTCAGGCACCTCGCACGTCACACAGCAGGTGACTGACTGTTTCACTGTGGGTCTCTGTGTGGGCGTGCAGGTATCTGCGGCGATCTTTGTCGCCTTGTGTATGCTGCATGTGGTTTGTCACATGTGTAGAGAATGTACAAAAATGCATGTGTACAATAATAATGAAAGTAGTTAAAACTTTAAAATAGCTAACCTTTATTGAGCGCTCTGGCCAGGCAAGGTACTAACAGTGTTACGCATAATATCTAATTCAATTCTCATAACAACCTCCATGAGATGAGAAAATCGAGGCTCCCAGAAGTGAAGTGACTAGTCCAGATAACATGCCTCATAAGTGGCCGTCAGGGCTGCCCGTCAGGGCTGGGCTGCACGTGTGCACCCACCTTGCTGCACGTGAGCTTGGGAGCACGTGTGCAACTGGGTGGGCATGGCGCACGCACGAGTAAAGCAGCAGCAAGGACGAGGAGGTGAGGGAGGCGTTGTGCACGGGGATTCAGAGACAGCGCGGAAAGCAGTCAGGGAGAAGGGAAGAGGCACAGGCAGGAGTCAGGCCAGCCTGGGCTTGAAGGCTCGCACCGCCGGGCTGAGCTTTGATCTCCTCCTCTGGAAAATGAGTGTAGAATAGGCACTTCACGAGGCTGCTGCTGTGGGAGAGAAATGTGGTGACGCACACAGTGTGACTCGCCCATGGCCAGCCGGACATACGCTAGATCAGAGATGTCAAACTCATTTTCGGCAGAGGACACATCAGCCTCGAAGTTGCCCTCAAAGGGCCGAGTGTAATTTAAACTTCTTAACAGTTAAGGAGTAGTTACATTCATACAGTCCTAAAATTATTTCAGCCCTTTGAAGGCAACCACAAAGCTGACATGGCCACTGGTTTGACACCCCTGCTAGATGCTCAGGATGTGAGCTGGTCCTCCTTTCCTCCCTTCTTGCCGGAACTGCTTGGCCATCTGGGGAGTGGTTTCTGACCTGGTTGCAGCCAGTACACTGACTAAGAGGAGCACCTGGGGGGGACCAGGGATGAGCAGGGGCAAGGCCAGTAGGGTGGTGTTGGAGTCAGAGCTGAGAGGGCAACCCAGGGGGAGTCATCCAGGCCAAGAGCCTGGCCACTGCCCCTTGAGTTGCCCAGACAGGAGAGGTTACAAGACTAGAGATGCTCCCAGCTCAGGAGAGGCCCTCTCAGGAAAGCAAAAACCTTGTCCCTTCACCCAGCCTTCAGGCCAGACACACCTGTCCTTATGGTTCTCTGTAGCTGTGCCTACCGGGGCCCAAATCTGGGCTGGGCCGGACATCAGTTAGGCTGGGCCTTTGGAAGTCCCTGGTGATTGGTTTTCTCTTCCTCCACCCGCAACCCTAACCTTGCTACTGCAGCCGGGGTGTCCCTGACACTGCCTGCACCGGAGTGGCTCCCAGCACAGGCAGCTGTGAGGCAGACGTTACCTACCAGGCAGATTTGCGGCCTGAGCCACTCCTACAGTGATGAGCTGCCTCCTGTAGGCCTCTGTACAAAAGTGGAAAGTTGCCCTGGCTGGTGTGGCTCAGTGGATTGAGTGCCGGGCCTGCAAAGTAAAGGGTCACCAGTTGGATTCCCATTCAGGGCACATGTCTGGGTTTCAGGCCATGTCCCCTGTAGGGGGTGCGTGAGAGGCAATCACACATTGATATTCCTCTCCTTCCCTTCCCTCTTCAAATTCATTAAAAAAGTGGAAAATTGTCTTAATGGACATTCATCTCTCCTGAGACTCAAAGTGGAAGGGCACTCAAATGGGTCCCTGGAATTCCTAGAAGCAGTTGCTGGGGAATGGAGCCCAGGACACACTGCTCACGAGAGCAGGCTAATGGCGGGAGACTGTGCTATAGCACTGGTGGGTCCACCTTCTTCATTTCTCCATGAGAGGGCTAGGGCCACTAGGAGAAAGGGAACAGAGCCCACCCAGCCACTCACCTAGGGTGCTGGTGGGAGAGCTTCCAGAGGAGGCTGTGAATGACTCAGGTTCTGGCGCCCCCATGTGGCATGAGGGAAGAAAGGACCTGTTTTGGGAAGCAGGTTCTTGGGTTACTAGAAGGAGGGCACACTCTGGTTACACGGCTCCTGCCCCTGCAGATCACAGTCCAGTATACACCTCCCCTACCAGGCTGGGAGCCTCCAAGGAGCAGAACAGAGTCTGATCCACCACGTGCCTGGGGTGTCCTGGGAACGCATTGTGAAGGTTTGAGGAAGTGGCTTGAATTGAATTTACTTCGGTATAAATGGAAGGAAACAGTGGGGACAAAGATTTATGCACAAGAATGTTCATCAAATCAATGCCTGGAAAAGCAAAAATTATGTTGATAATTATTGAAGTGGGTGATGGTTACAAGTGTTCGTTATACTATTCAATTCATTTTTGAGTGTGTTTGAAATGTTTTGAAACAAAGGAGTGAATAGAAAACATAAAGGCCCCACGGTAGAAATCTAAATAAATTATGGTGCAGCTGTGCAAAGGAATCACGTCTAGAGATGTTAAAACGCTCTCACGGAGTTCTTTTGTGCTTAATCGTAACAGTTTACTGACACACAAATCATATAACATATAATTTACCCACTTAAAGCGCACAATCCAATGTTTTTTTATGTATTCATAAAACTTTGTAACCATCACCGTAATCATTTTAGAATGTTTTCATTGCCCTCCAAGGAAACCCATCAGCGGTGGCTTCTCATTTGACCCCCAGCCCCGCTCTCCCCGCAGCCCCGCCCACAAATCTACTTCCTGTATCTAGGAGATTTGCCTGTTCTGGACATTTAACAAAAACAGAATCCTATAATATGTTGTCTTTGTGTTTGACTTTTTTCACTTAGCATAACGTTTTCAAGTCCATGCACGTGGTAGCACAGATCCGCACTTCATTTTTATGGCTGAATAATATTCCACTGTATGGATGTACAGCATTTTTAAAGCCATGTATTAGTTGATGGGCATTTGGGTTGTTTTCATTTGGGGGCTATTGTGAATAATATTGGTAATAACATTCATGTACAAATTTTTATGTGGATGTTTTAATTTCTCCTGAATATATATCCCTACGAGTGAAATTGCTGGATCATATAACTCTATGGTTAGCTGTCTGTGGAACTGCCAGACTGTTTTCCAGAGGGAATGCCCTACTTTGCATCCCCACCAGCAGTGTGAGGGGTTCTGATGTCTCCACATCCTTGCTGCAGTTGCTATGATCTATCTTGCTGTCCTGGTCGGCGTGGCCCATGTAATTTTCAATGACATGGAAACTGTCCTTGGTGTAATGTTAGATTTTTTAAAAAATAGGCTTTAGAACTGTTTTAGGACTGTTTATACAGTTGGTCTCAACCATACGAAATAAATATGTCTACAGAAATCATACTAAAATAATTTACCAAAATGGTAATATAGTTATCTATGGACAATTTGGGGTGATTTTTATTCTTTGTGTGTGTGTGTGTGATTTTTATTCTTTCCTAGTTTTTTTACAAAGTGAACATGCATTGATAGGAAAAACACACAATATTATAAAAGGAGGCAAGAAAAAAATAAACATTAGAAAAATGATGCAAATAAATTAATATAACACATTAAAATGTATTGAATGAAGCCGACTAAGCACCCGAGTGCAGGGCCTTGGACGCCTGGAGCGGGGGTCTGAGTGGGGATGGGAGAGGCAGGGGAATCAGGCTGCAGATTCCAGGTCATGAGGCGTCCGGATAAAGACATGGGGCGAAAGTTGAGGGTTCCGGGCACATCAGACGCAGGCCTGACCTCCGTGCTCACAGCCCGCCGGGGTTGCGGGCAAGGGCTCCACTGTCTCCATAGGTACAGACAGTGGCCTGAGCAGGCCTGGCTCTGTCCCAGTTTGAGTGACTGGCCTGGCCCAGGGTGCTGAATATGAGTTCCCTCATCTGTGGAACGGCCACAGTAACCTCCCTTGAGCATTGTCATTGTGAGCACTGGGTGAAATAGGAGAGCAAAGGAGCCTTCAGTGCAAGCCAGGCCCACCACAGGTGAGTGATTTGCTGCAAGGAAAGAGGGAGAGGCAAGGGTGACTCTAGGGATGGGATGATGGGGCGGGGGGAGTTTGTGGGGAAGAACCCCTAGCTGGGCTTGAAGGATAGAGGGTTGGCCAGGAAGGGGACTGACATTCCAGGCAAAAGCAGCTGGGATTCTGAGTCCCAGGAAGAGGCCAAGGGTTAAAGGAGAGGACGGACTAGGTTTGGGGTGTTGGAGGGAGGGATGCCAAGCCTTTTGATAATAGAGGCTACTACCTCTTAACTACTTTTACCAGCTAAGGCCTGAGAAGGCAGAACTGGCTCAAGGTCACGTAGGGAGATCCAGGCCTCCCAGCTAAGGGCTGTTCTGCAGAAAGTTGTCCCCGGACTGGGGGTGGGGGGTGGAGGGGAGCTGCAGGGGGAATCTGAGCCCTGTGCGTCTTCCCTCCCACCTCTCTGACAAGGGGCCCGTGCAATGGTGGAGTTAGAGTAGAGGGAGGAGGACATTTTATTTTCTTCGTTACCCGTTTTTCCAAGCCCTTCACACAGAGCAAGTGTTGCCCTCATCACCACAGTAAATGGCACGTGCCACTGTTGCTGCTTTTTGAAGAACATTTCCCGGACAGCTGGCTTAGACTTCACAACTAGTCAGTGTTACAAAATTCTGCAACTTGTTATCAAATATTTTTTGGGAAACAAAGTATCCAGGGAGATAAAGCGAATGTGGCAAACTGTTACCAACTGAAGCCCTAGGAGAATGGTGCTGTGCATGCAGGTATTTGTGTTACTACTTTTTCAACCCTACCATAGATTTGAAAATTTGAAAATTTTAAATGCTTGGAAAAAAAGGCAATATAGAAAACCAAAAGTATAATGTGAACCAAAAAATTGAAAAGAAAGAGCAACAAAGAAACAAAATCTTTGTGACCCTGAATTAAGCAAAGACTCAATACAGTAACAGAAACATGATCCACGAATGAACAATACTGATAACTTGGATTTCATCAAAATTAAGAACTTCTGCTCTTTGAAAGATACTATTAGGAGAATAAAAAGAAAAGCCTCAACTGGGAGAAACTATTGCAAATTACATATCCAAGAAAGAAGTTGTATTCAGTACAACTGTAAAAGGAAACTATAAAAATATTAAAAGCTCTCAAAACTCAATAATAAGAAAACAAGCCAACTAATGAAAAAAAAGGCAAGAAGGTATGTGAATGGCAAATAAACAGAGGGAAAGATGTTCAAAAGGCAAAAACTGGTAGAAGTACAGAGAGAAATAGATGAATCCACTATTGTACTTGGAGACTTCAATACCCTCCTACCAGAAATGGGAAGATCCAGGGGGTAAAAAATCATAAGGACACACTGGAACTCAACAACACCAACAATTGACTGGGCAGAATTGACATCTACTGACTATGTCATCCAACAACATCAGAACACATCGTCTGTAAGCTCACATGGAACTTTCACCAAGGTAGACCATGCTATGTGCTATAAAACACACCTTAACAAATTTAAAAGAATAGAAACTAGCCCTGGCTGGTGTGGCTCAGTGGATTGAGCACCGGCCTGCAAACCAAAAGGTTGCTGGTTCAATTCCCAATCACGGCACATGCCTGGGTTGAGGGCCAGTTCCCAGTAGGGGGTGTGTGACAGGCAAGCACATCTTGATGTTTCTGTCCCTCTCTTTCTCCCTCCCTTCCCCTCTCTAAAAATAAATGAATAAAATCTAAAAAAGAGAGAAAGAATAGGAATCATACCATGTTTGCTGTCAGACCACAATGGAACTAAACTAGAAATCAATAGCAGAAAGGTAATTGAAAAAAATCCCAAAATACATGGAGATTAAATAGTGCACAATTTTTTATTGATTGATTTTAGAGAGGGAGGGGAAGGGAGAGAAAGAGAGAGAGAGAGAGGGAGAGAGAGAGAGTTTATTGTTCCACCAATTCATGCAGTCATTGGTTGTTTCTTGTATTTGCCTGACCAGGGATTAAAACCATGACCTTGGCGTATTGGGATGATGCTCTAACCAACTGAGCTACCCGACCAGGGTATAATAGCACACTTTTAAATAACACATGGGTCAAAGGAGAAATCCCAAGAGAAATTTACAAATATTTTGAACTAAACTAAAATGAAAACACAACTCACCAAAGTTTGTGGGGATGTCACAAAAGCAGTGCGTGGAGGGAAGTGTATAGCATTGAATGCCTATATTAGCAAGGAAAAAAGATCTGAAATCAATAATCTAAGTTTCACCTTAGGAAACTAGAGAAACAAGAGCAAATTAAATCCAAAGGAAGAAGCCCCTTTAACTGACGTCAAGCCATGCCAGCAAGGTGCTAGTAAGTGGTTCTGCATTCATTTTCTCATTGAACCCTCACCACATCCCATGAGGTCAGCTCTATTATTATGCCCGCTTTACAACTGAGGAACCTGAGACCACAGCTTGGTAACAGACCAGAGCCCAGATCCTTCTCCTGATCCAAGGACTGTGCCTGGGTGCCGTGGTAGCCAGAGAGGTCCTAGGATTGTGTCCCCTAAGATCAGTTGGCAGGCAGCCTGACCTAGCCCTGGCCTTGGGGAAAGAGAGAGTCTCCAGAAATCAGGACCACCAATGGGCAGCCTGTTTGAGGCTGGGGCCCTGTGTGCACCAGCACTGGGGGGGGGGGGGGGGCTGTGACCTCTCTGACCTTGTGTTCTGGCACTTCCTCTTCCCTCTCACTCCCATCACACTCAAAGTTACACATATATACTCACTCTTCCATGCCTTTGCACAGGTATGTTCCCTGGGCATAGAATGCCCTTTGTTCACAAGGCAAAATACTCTTGTTCTCCAAGACTCAGCTCCAAGTGTCTGGCCCTGGCTCCCACTCCCATGTCACTCCTCTCCATTAAATCGCAATTGATTCCTTGAGGGTCCTAGGGCCCGGCCTGCCTGGCCCAAAAGCGAGACCACGGGAGTTGTTGTGGTGTTGGTAATTCCTCTCCTTGGGGCCCTGGGGTGCTCAGAGGCCCTCTTCTGCCCCGGACTTTCGGCCATTACAGACCCCTGGTGTCTGAGGTGAGTCCGTCCTTTATCCCAGCACCTACCGCTGGGTGGCACACAGGTCCTTCCGCGAGTGAAGGCTGGCAGTGCAGTCCCTGTGGGAGTCCTGTTCCACGGACTGGGCCGCAGGTGGCGCTGTCAGCCCGGGCAAGGGCTCGGGACCCCCTCCCCTCCCCCGCCACCGTGCAGCCGGGCACACAGGTCAGAGAACACTGTCAGACCCCAGATTCCAGAGCTGCTCTTCCTCGTTCCAGCCAGTGCGTCCACGCTTGACTTCAAAGTGCAGGGTGTCAGGGCCAGATTGACAGTGGGGATCCCCGTGGGCTGCAGATACAAAGAACAGGGGTCCTCGCAAGGCCACACAGCGGAACCGAGGGGGCAGGACCTCCTGAGAGGTCTAGGGATGATGGGCCACCACCTGGCAGCAGTCACTCACCCAGACTCGGCCGCAATTGGCTGCTTGATAGGACCGCCCCTTTCTCTTTGGGAGAAACCCTGCTGTCCCCTATGGGTATTGAGAGCTGAAAAACTGGCCAGAGTGATGGGTTCTGGTCCTGGTCCTAGTCCTGGTCCTAGTCCTGGTGTGCAGCGCTGGCTTGTGTCCACGCCCCTGGGCCCCGGAGACCCTGGCTGTGAAATGGGGGTTGGACCCAAGAGCTCTGAGCTGTAGGAGTCCAGGATCCCCACTAGGCCAGAGAGGCCTGGGTGTGGGGCCCTCGCCTTGGCCAAGACAGGCCTCTCCTGGAACTACCAGACGGGAAGTATTTTCTGGGAACCGGAAGGGCTGGCGGAGCCCAGGGCCAGGCCAAGCAACCACAGTGGACCCTTGTGTGGAGGTTTAGTTTGGACCCGCCCACAGGCCTGTCCCTGGGCTGGGGTGGGCCCTGCTTTCTCAGCTGCTGCCAGACCTAGCTCCCAAACAACCCGGAGACAGAAGTGTGAGATGGGATCCTCGTCCAGCTCCAGACTGACACCCACAGGCTTGGCGCCAGGGCCTGAATTTCCACCACCGGCCTTCCTAGAATCCACTTGCCTAAATGACTTCACACAAAATGAGAAATCCCATATCCCCAACCAGACAAGGGCCCTGGGGGCCAGGGGCAGGCCTTCTCCTCCTCAAGCCCACTAAGGGCGCTCAGGACAGGCTGCGGGACAGCTTGGTTTATATACGATGAAGACCCCTGGCTTGGGAGCACCGGGGAGACCTCCGCTCTCATCCTAGCTGAGCCTTCATGTCCTCCTCTGCCAATGAAAAGCCAGGACGGTTGGCAATACTCGTTTGAGGAGACCCAGATGCTGGTGAGGGGACTTTGAAAACATCTGGCCCATCCTCTGCCTCCGGAACGACTCCGCCCCAAGCAGACAGGCTCCACCCATTCTCCCTTCCTCCTGCAGGTTCCTGGTCGTGCTGGGCAGGTCCTGGAGTCCTGTCTCAGGGTCTGCAAGGCCCTCAGGACGCCCTGTGCACCCCTGCGGGTTGCACTCTGTTTTCCCTTCTCTGGGCGTCTGTGGTCTTGTATCCATCACTCCTTGCCGCAGGGGATGCAGCCTGCCTGATGCTCACCTCCTCGACCATTGCTGGGACCCTGCCGTGGCCAGGCTCCCCAGGGGACCATCACCCCAGCCATGTCTGTCGGGTCCAGTAAACTGTCCTAAGCATGAAAGGAGGTAGTGCACGTGAACAGGCTGTATGTATGCTGTAAAACATTGTAACAACTATGAATTGCTAATATTTACAAAATGGAATTTAAAAACAAAACAAAACAAAAAGCAAAACCTGTATTCAGATCAAATTTTAAAAGGCTTAGGTCTGAGATGATAGGAATACAACGGAATGTGGCCAGCACAAAGGTGGACTTGATGTCTGGCTGCATCAGCAGAGGCCTAAAGCCTAGAATGTGGGAGGTGACCAATCAGCTCTTCTCTGTACCTCTGTGCTCATCCCTCAGAAATGGCTTCAGCACTGATACCCCTCCCCAAGTAGTTTCAGACCCAGAGCAGA
Organism: Phyllostomus discolor; assembly: GCF_004126475.2. Classification (NCBI taxonomy): domain Eukaryota; kingdom Metazoa; phylum Chordata; class Mammalia; order Chiroptera; family Phyllostomidae; genus Phyllostomus; species Phyllostomus discolor. Next base: position 121,213,913 of record NC_040908.2, read on the forward strand.
GAAAATGCAGAGTCACTCCCCTCAAAGTTTAATATGGCCACCAGAGCCGCAGCACAGCTGACTTTGGGCCCCAAAGGAGACAATGGGGATGTCCCAGGAGGCTGGTCTCAACTCAGAGTGAGAGAGGCAGTTCCAGCAGGAGGTGCTGCTTCTAGAGACAGGCGGTGGGGGTGAGAGCAGGGTTGGACGTGTGGCTGGGGAGTCTGGAGAGGATCCCTGTCTCGGTGGGAAGGACCAGCAGCTGGGGAGGCTCCTTGGTGTTAGAGCTGTGGGGAGTCTAAGTCTCTAAATCAGTCTAAGCTCTGAGCTTCCGAGGCCAGTGGGGCCTTGGCCCGAAGCCATTTGGTGGTGGGTATCTCAGCAACACTGGAGCCATGACATCAGCTGTTTGTTTTGTGTGGCTTTGCCGCAGGGTGTGGATCAATAGGCCTTTAAGAATAATCCTGCCAGCAGGAGGCCAGGTCCTGCTCTCCAAGGTAATTTCTGTTGATCTTTGTCACTGGTACAACTGGGTGGCTGGACAGTGCCTGGAGTTTGCCCCTGGCTTCCCCTCCCCCCACATCCTTGCACTGTCAGCTCCCGGTCCCAAACCCAACTTAGATAAGGAGAACACAGGCTTTGGAAGTGGGCAGGCTCGGGCTTGAGTCTCTGTGAGGTCATCTACCATCTATGTAGCCTTGGGCAGGTTGCTTTGCCTCTCCAAATCTCTGTCCTCTGATTTGTTAAACATGTACGTGAACATCTTCCTCCAAGGTTGTGGAGGTTGCCAAGAATGTGTGTCAAGGACTTGGCACATAACAGCTGCTCAGTAAACTTGAGCTCCTCTCTCCTTGCACTTTCCTCTCCTTGGGAGGCACCAGTGTAGTGAGAAGTCCTAGGCTGGGGCGGGGGGCGGGGGGGAGGCGGGTCAGGACACCTAGTCTGAGGGTAGGTTTTGTTGGTCACTGGCTGCTGAGCTCAGTCAAGCCCCTGTCCCTCTCTGACAACTCATTTCATTACCTAAGAACTAAGGCAGGGCACCAGGTGGTCTCCCTACAGGCCCTTCCCTTTCCGCAGCCCCAGAGAGAGCACTGCCTGCTGAGTGTGACATCCCTGAGCATGGGAGGGACCCTGCGAAGGCTGGAGCCCGTCCTGACATGCGCTCTTCCCTCCAGACCTTGGTCTTCTCTTCAGTGTAATGGATTGGATGCCACGGGACCCCCACAGGATCAGGGCGAGGTCCCGGCAGGCCCTCTGTCCACGGGCGCCCCATTCATCCATCCACCTATAGCAATAATCTCAGGTCCTATTTCCTTTGTGGTAGAATCCACCTGCACCCAGCCTCAGTGTCTTTCCTGCCACGTGCCAGCTGAGACTGAGACTCCGCCCCCTGTTCTCTTCTCGGTGCTCAGTGTCCTGTGCGCCTCCAGGCCTCTCATCTCCCCTGAAATCAGGGGGTTTCTACCAACAGGGAACTATCTTGGCTCCTCCCTACTCATCTCGCAAGAATAAAGAGGATACTCACTTGAGAACAGACCCCCATGTACTGGGAACCACAAGCACACTGCCTGCATCCCCACTGTCACCGAGACGTCCCTTCCCCTGAAGCTCCGCAGAAATTCAGGTTTCAGCTAGGGCGACAGCCTAGAGGACTTTAGCACTTTGCATGTCCTTGGAGAAGGAGCCAGGGCACTTGAGAGAGTCCTGCCATTTGGCATCATGAGCCCTAGCACGTGATGTGAGAATAGGCCTGCTGGGTTGGTCCGATTCCAGACAGCTGGCAAATGGCGAGTTCACAGCATCACACCCATTTTGTGGGCTGTAGAGGTAGGTCACCTGGAGTAGTGAGAGGCCCTCGCATCTGCTGGGAGCCAAGCCCCTGCTCAGGGTCATCATGGGGCCACCATGCGGCCCTGCCCAGATATGGCCCTCCAGCAGGAAGACGGCTGCCCAGGTTGGGAGGCCTGGTTCAAACTGCTGGGCCCCTGGCAGGGCCCTGCTGCTTCCTGGATCTGAGTCTCCTGGAAAGGCAGCCAGAGGTAGAAGGCCGCAGGGTTACCTTTCCCACTGGGACGGCTGTTCATGTCAGCTGCCCTGCCACCAGGTTATCAAAGTCTAGCTAGGGGGTTCCCCTCCCCCTGCCCTGAGGCTGGCGGCCTCCTCTGGCCACCTGCAGTCCTAAGGTCCATTTCTCATGGACTAGCCGACTACCTTGTGCATGACAGCCCGCACAGTCTCCAGCCCGAGTACTCCTGGGGGAATGGGCTTGGGCCAGCCTCATCCTCATCCTCACAGCCTACTTTAGGGCTTGGCGCAAAATAGATGCTAAGTCATTTCTCCCATCTCTGCCCCGTGTTGAGTCCTCCCAGTCCCGGCCCATGAAGGCCCTAGCAGGGACCTCCTTCCAACAGAAACAAAGAGGCCTTGGGGTAAGTGGTCCTTAGCCACAAATGAAGAAATGCTACTGTTAGCTTTGGGGCAGATCCTGAAGGGAAAGTGGAGTTCATGGAGGGGGATGTAAAGAGCCCTGTGGGGTGCCCCCCCAATCCCTCTGCTTACGGTCCCAACCCACTCTCTGCTCGGACCCTGGGCTCCAGCCCATCAGGCAGGCGGCCTGCGAACTGCTGGATTTCTAAGCACTCCACCTCAGTGCCAGGCCTCCAGCCGCTCACTCCTCTGGGATGCTTTCTCCACCTCCCCCCCACCCCGTCTCCCTGGAGACGCTCCTGGCCCCAAAGTCCACTGACTGTGGGGCACAGAGACGACTTTTCCTCTCCGAGTGTCCCAGCACTCCCAGTTTTTTCTGCTCATCAGTTTACCTGGCCCCAGAGTTACTGGTGCTGTTTATTGCTCTCATCTGTTTCCGGAGGCTGCTCTCAGAGAAGACAAATACCGGCCTCTGGGGCCTCAGTTTCACCCTCTGTACAATGGGGACAGTGATCCCTATCCTCCAAGATAAGGTGAGGATTAAGTAAAATTAGTCTGCTCAGAACCTAGTACACAGTCACTGCGGCTGCCCACACGTGGCAGGAGGCAAGGCGGAACCAGCCTGCACCCAGCACGCAGGGGCCTCAGGGCTGGGGTTCCCAGCTCTGCGGAAAAGCTCCACTAAGCAGCTAAACAACTCACCTCACCTCCAGGACACACGGAGGCATGGCCCAGTGACTCGGGAGGCCAAGAGGAGAGAGCGGGCACATGATAACGTCTGCAGGCACCAGGTGCGGGTGCGGCAGAGACTGCTCACCTCCACTGGGCACTAGTTATGTGCCCAGCCCGTGGCTCAGTGCGTCATGGGCGCTATCTCACCCGTGCACGCCGAGGTCGTGGGATCCTGGAGCAGCTGTGCCGGCGCTGGGCTCTTCCCACGGCCCCCGCGCTGAGCCAGTGATGCCAGGACACCTAGAGGCAGATGGGTGCTTATTTATAATCCCAGACGTGGCGTCCTCCACGCAGTGAAAGCGACCCTGCACCACGAGAAACTGACTTTTTTAAAAAATAAACTTAATTTGGGCATAACTTAAAATTAATAGAAAAGTTGCAAAGACAGTACAGAGATACCATATCCATCTTACCTGGTTCCCCCCATTGTTGGTATCTTCCATCTTACGGTACATTTAACACAAGTAAGACACTGATGTTGGGAAGTACTGTTAACTACATTCCAGACTGTAATTGGACTTCATCATGTTTTTTCCTTTTTCTCAGTAACAGCCTCCTTCACCCCAGGGCACCACTTCGCTGTCCGCCGTCACGTCTCCCTGCTCCCGTCTGTACCAGGAGAAACTGACTTTTGCACTGATGACTTTCACATGGGAAACAGGAGAGGACTTTTTCGTGCCTTCTTAGCGTGTCACTTTCACAATGTCACTTCAGGAAATCCCCATCAGATGGGACTTTGTTCACGGAAGCAGGCCCCACGTGGCAACACCCCTCCCAGCCTTCAGGCCCCAGGACTCCCCTTGGGGGCTCTCGCCCCTCTCCTGTCTCTCCTTCCCCCCTTTTCCTTGCTGTGGGGATACTCCGTTCTGCCTGGCCACTCCTGTTCACCACTGAACCTTGTCTCTAAGTATGCCAATGCCTATCATTCTAGGAAGTATTAAAACACCTGAAATTTTAGTGTTAGACCTACTTCCTTCCTGGGCAGAAACTTGACGGTCTTAGAGGAGTGAGTAGGGAAAATCCCCAAAGCAATATTCCCCCAAATTCATTCTCTCTTCCTCCTTCCATTGCAGTTCCCACATCCCTTTGGGGAATCCTGTGGTCCCTCAAAAAAACCAACTCCTAGGGCAGAGATATGACCTTGACCAATTGGCACGCTGCATCCCTTGGCCACAGTGATTGGGTTCAGAAGAGGCCGAGTCACCCAATGGTCCAATCAGAGTGGATCCCAGGACTTTTGCAGGCATTCTGGTTCACTGACCTCTCCTTCCCCTCCGGGGAGAGAAGGGGCCACTGGCCATTGCATTATCACAGCTGATTGTCGAGGAGTTTCAACAGGTGGAGGTAGACCTATGAAGCAACTCTGGGTCTGTTTTTTCCTCTTTAGTCACTCCTTCAGTGTTTCTTCTTTTTAAACCTCATGGGTACAGTTGATACAACTTTCTGGTCTTGCTCAGTTGTTAAAACTTTGACCACTGTAGCTTAAAACTTCAATTTCCTGTCTAATCCACAACTATCCTCCCGCCCACCCAGGTTGGAATGGGACCAGAGGGCCGTGGCGTGGGGACGGACTGTGGTACCTTAGACACACTCTGCTCCCTTTTCTGGTCACTGACGCCTGGGGATGAGGAGGAAAGCGTGGGGAGGTCTCCCGCCAGCCTGACCTCACTCCGCAGTGGAGAGGGGTCCCTGGCCTTACTCTGGTTCTGTCTGCCTCCACAGGCAAGTGTGGGTTTGGGTGCTGTTCAGCTCTGTCTGGGCCCCCTCATTGCCAAGGCCTCCTGCAGATAGGAGCCACTTGGTTCTCCTTTGTCCCCACCATCTGTCTGTCCCCAGTCCCCCTCCAAGTTGAGGGTCCCACTGCTTGGCCCAGTGGCTACTGGCTGGTTGTCTGGTTCCTGCCCCGCCTACAACCTTCACGTCCTTTCACCTGGAGCCATGGGAAGTGTGAGGAACCGGGAGGGGTAGTTCCATTTTCCTCCCAGGCCCACCATGTCCTGGTCCTGACAAGCTTGCTGACATGGGCCCTTCCTTGGGCCTCCTACCCACTCTCTGTGTTCACAGACGCCCCCAGTCTCACGGGAACCTGGCGCAGGTCCGCCCAGGCCCTCCCGCACTGCGGTTTGTTCCAGCAGCAGCACCAGGATGAGCCTGCAGGTTCTTGCTCAGTGAGTGTCCAGTGGGAGAAGCCCCTCTCCTTCTGCAGACACCCCCATTCTCTTCGAGGGAGCCTCCAGAATGCCTCCACCCCTCTGCCCACCCCCATACATACACATTTAGCTTTGATGGGAAGAGAAACAGGGATATTTGAAGCCACTATTGGTTGAAATGTGGAAGTATTAGCACTAAAAAGGGCCTGGACAGCTGGTGGAATTTTTCATCCTGAATCCTTTCTCTCCCTCCCTCTGCCCTCAGAGACAAGCTCAGTCCCCACATCTCTGAGTGCCCCCAGCACTAGGTAGGTCCCTCTGTGCCTCAGCTCTGACCTCTCCACCTCCTCCTGTAAAGGCGGAAAATCAGTGTGTGTACGGGCTTTCTCAGAGGCACACCCGCCACAAGATGGTCTTCCTGGTCACGGTGAGAACCCGTGCTGGAGTGTTTCAGATGCAAGAATCCTTGGCATTTGTTAGTTTGCCCTTCAATCTCACCAGCAAGTACAGGGGTCTGTTTGGGGCCAGCAAGTGCCAATCTTCCTGGGTGCCAGGCTCTCCCCAGGGGAAGAGCAGATGCCCAGCGCTTTAGCCCAAGCTTCAGGCTGGCTCTGAAGAACTTTCTGTTAGTCGCTGGCTTCCTGCCTGGCCCAGCCCCATGTCTCCTGCGAGGGGCTCAGATTCACGCAGCTGAGTGTATCTGCACCCCTTCTGCTTCCCCAGTGGGTACTGACCCCTCCAGCCTGAGCTGGGCTGCTCCCTCTTAGTCTCTGACCACTGCCTCACTCACCTCCCCCTCTTCCTCCTTCCCCTTGGTTAACAGGGAGAATTTCAGGGACAGTATCACTCAGGGTGCCAAACAGCAACAGATGGCCCACTCAACTGAAAAGGGAGGGAGGTGGTTTTATTTATAAAAGAACTATTTACAAAGTGTAGGGGAATCTCAAGTGCAATAATCTGGAGCTAGCAGCAGCAGGGCTGGCCCACCTCTAGGCCTAACTGGCCGAGGGTGGGGGAGGGGAGCAGTTACTGGAACCTGGAATAGCAGTCATGTGGATCAGCCTCTCTGAGTGGTGCAGTGACCTCTGCTTGAGGGACAGAGCCAGCCGCCACAAGGAGGGAGCCAAGGGAGCAAATACCCTCCCTCTCAAGGGAGGACCTCATTCTTCTCCGCTCCTCGGGGACTCTCCAGCTGGGACTCTCCATTGGCCAAACCCAACACGAAGCCAGAAAGCCAGAAGCATGGAACTAATCCTGTTAATTAAGTCTACCACGGTCAGCTTCCCGGGACCAGGTAGAAAACAGAAGATACCCAGCATAGGGACCCAGTCTCCGGGAAATTCTGCTTTTTCTCAGTAAGATTTACTTATCAGTGGCACCCATGTTTATCTGTTCTGGCAGGACAGATTCTCCCAGCTGTGGTCAAGCACATCTTGTCCCAGGGCTCAGGGCTCACACCACAGGACTCGGGACTCGGAGCACTTACCTCCTTCCTGCTGTCTCTCAGTCACATGAACCCCGGCACCTCCCCTCATCACTGCAGATCCCATTAAGTAGCCCTGGTCATTCCTGCACAGAGATGGGGGCATTGATTTGTGGCTTTGCATGCATATAAAATGGAGTAAAAATAGCCTCTTCAACAAATGGTGTTGGGAGATCTGGACAACCACATGCAAAAAAGAAAAAAAAATGAAACTCGACCACCAACTTATACCGTGTACAAAAATAAACTCAAGATGGAAAAAAGACTTAAAATTAAGTCGTGACACCATAAAAGTCTTAGAGGAGAACATAGGGGAAAAAGTCTCAGATATTCCACGCAGCAATATTTTCACCAGTATGTCCCCTACAGCAAAGGACATAAAGGAAAGAATAAACAACTGGGACTTCATCATGTTTGATTTTTACTGCCAGAGCCTAAATGTTCTTAATTTTGTGCCACTTCTCTCCCTGTTTCCTACCACCGTCCTATAATACTTCAGTGGGAAGCTCTAATCACAATTTGGTAACCTCCTCTCTTGTCCCTGGGGCTACCCTTCCTGCCACCATCTCTCCTTTCTGGTAGCACTTGGCCTTGACCAGAGGTTTCAGTGCTGTCTGGTAGCCAGCTCCACAGCAGCCGCTCCAGCTCCAGGAAATCCTGTCTCCGAAGCTCAGGCTAAAAGGGGAAGGAGCGGGGCCCAAATCAGCCGAGGGTATCTGCCCCAGTCCACCTCGCCCCTTCCTGGAGACACTCTAGTTTCTTAATAAATCACGTGTCCTTCAAGGCTGAATTAAACAGCAATTCCCAGCCTGGGGTCACACACGGAAGTCTGTTTTTTTTGTTCGTTTTTGTTTTTCAACATCAGTCTCCTGAACTCACTTCACAGGGTGCACATTTCCATTTTTCACTGACTGCTGTTTTGCCATTCCCATTGCTGGCATCAGGGCCTGGATTTCCTCTGGGAATTTTTCCTGCCTGTGCTCTCAGTGCACAGAGTTTCTGTGTGGCTGACCTACACTCCCAACTCCAGGGTTGTGTAAAAAACCAGTCAGTCCCTTGAGAGTTAGTCCTGGAAATTTCCTCAGAACTGTTGGGAAGGTAAAGCCCCTTCCAGTAGGGCTGATGATGCCAGGACGGAGCTCTTGGGGGCCACATTGCCACCATCTGAGAGAGACGCCCACAGGGAAGAAAATAGAGTGGTGAGATGGAGACAGATTCCTGGTGACTTGACTTGTGTGCCTGGATCTAGCCATTCCTGAAGCTCGATAGAGCTACTCCTGGGCGTCACATTTATTGAGTCAATAATTCTGACCTCCTCTCTCATGTGTTTGGTTGTGTGTGTGTGTGTTTTTTTTAATTTTTAAAAAGATTTTACTTATTTATTTTTTAGAGAGGTGGGAAGGGAGGGAGAAAGAGGAAGAGAAACATCAATGTGTGGTTGCCTCTCACACACCCCCTACTGGGAACCTGGCATGCAACCCAGGCATGTGCCCTGACTAGGAATCAAACTGGTGACCCTTTGATTTGCAGACCCGTGCTCAATCCACTGAGCAACACCAGCCAGGACCATTTTTAAAAAGATTTTTAAATTATTATTCTATTGTAGTTGTCCCAACTTTCCCCTCTTTGCCCTCCTCCACCCATCCCACCCCCAAACCCCACAGTCAATTCCTACACTGCTGTCCATGTCCACAGGTCACTTATACATGCTCTTTAACTAGACCCTTCCCTTTCTTTCCGCCATTATCTCCTTTTCCTTACCCCCCGGCTGCCGTCAGTCCATTCCATGTTTCCATGCCTGTGGTTCTATTTTGTTAGTTCGTTTATTTTGTTCATTAGAGCTCTCTTATAGGAGAGATCATATGGTTTTTGTCTTTCACCGACTGGCTTATTTCACTCAGCACAATGCTGGGTTTTGTTTGTTTGATTTGCTTAACACATTAGAGGTGAATTTCCATAACTTGCTATCAAAAGTATCCTGAATAATACATCTAGAAAAAAAATCCGTTCTTGTTCAGGCCGGAATGCTAACCTCACAGCCACAAAGTCCCCCTTGTGACGAGACCGCATCTCAAGGCCGTCTGTACCTGGGCATGATCACCCGCACTGGCACTCCAGCAGTAACGGGAAGGAAGGGTTTTCAGTTTTGGTTTTGTTGGTTTTTGTTTTAATGGTGGGAAGAACATTTGACATGAGTTTTACCCTCCTAAGAAAATTCCAAGCGCACAACACCACAGGTGCGGTGCTTTATGTTTGGAGTCAGGGTTGAAACCCGGGGAATTAGACTTCCCGTCCACGGCCTGGGCGTGTTTCCAAGTTGCAGTTCAGGTGCGCCCCCTCCCACCTCAGCCTCCACTCCCTCCCCTCGCCAAGGATCCCTCCTCCTCACCTTCACCGCAAGGCCTTCGTGACACATGCTCATTGCACTGAGTGTTTCTATCTAGAGATGGAAGTGGGTTTTACATTCCATCCGTAGATGGAATTTACTGCCCATAGCAGTTCATTCTCCCCTGAAGGGAGCCTGGGTCCCTCTCCTTTCCGGGAGCTCCCCTGCCCCATTCACTTGCCCTTCTCTTTCTGCAGTACAAATAGTTCTTTCCTTCTCTTGCTTACTCATGCCGTAAGGCTATAATCTACTGTCGGAAAGGCCATCATCCTGAACATGACTTAAAAGCATTTTTTTTATTATTAATTTTTTTGAGAGAGAGGAAAACATCGATTTATTGTTTCACTTACTTGTGCATTCACTGGTTGATTTTTATATGTGCCCTGACTGGGGATCCAACCCACAACACTGGTGTATCAGGATGATACCCTCACAAACTGAGCTACTCAGACAGGGAGGGCTGAATTGTACCGGGTAGCCTGAAAGGCAGCACTAGAAGCAGATATGAACGTTACAAGGGGGCTGAAAAACATTTTCTCACAGCCAGAGCTGTCCCACAACACCCAGGCAGTGTTTGAAAACAGCGGGTTCTGATTGTTGGAGATGTTCAGTAAAGCCTGGGAGACTATTTGGCAAAGTTGCAATGAACAATATTCCTGCGAGATTGAATTGGCTGAACCAGATGGCCTTTGAGGACTCTTCCAGTCGAGCTTTGATATTTGAAATAGTTAATTGAATGAATGAAGATTGAATGACTACTTAGTATTTTGTTGGTTGAATGAAGGTTGATTGTTAAAGAAAGCGAATGAACAAATGAAATTAACTGCCTGCTCCAAAAAATACAAAATATTTTAGTGAATGAAGACTGGTTCATTTATTGATTAGTCGACTGAAGATTGATTAGCTACAAGAATAATTTAGAAATACAGGGCGTAGATGAGTGGACAGGCTGAATGAAGGTTTGATAGGTGATACAATCCAGTTCCTTGGTTCCTGTGCTATTCTCTGACCTTGCCCTTTATCCTGCTTGTTTCTCTTTTTCCTTCCAAATGTATTCAAAAAAGAAATGTTTTCATTTGTGTGCTGGGTGTGGAAAACATTGCAGTCTAAAGATTCCTTTTGCATAAATCAGAATTTCACCACAGGCAAATTTGGTTGTCTAGGCACATGCCCACGGTGACTGGTCTAACCTGCTTCAGGGCTGATGGGAAATCCGCATTTAGCTGTTGGCCCAGGGAGTAGGACTGAAGGTCACAGCTGAGGCTGGGCCTGTTTGGCCCTGAGCCCCAGGCCTCATCTGAGCATCCTCACGTGTAGGCAGGAATTGCTCTCTTCTCCATGGTTTAGCAGACAGTGCCTATTTGGCAAAGAAATATTTTCCCAAACTACCTACCTTTCAAGGTGCCTAAAACTCCACCAACAGAATTACACCTTCTTGGCACAGCAAAGCAGAAAGGCTGTTGAGGTGATACATTCCTACAGCCCGCTGTGCAGATTGGTGTGTTCGGAGTGAGATGTGGGTGGCATCAGGGATGGGAGGTCTGTGCGGCTCTGTTGGCTGGATTAACCAACTCTTAGCACCAACTCCTTATGTCAGTTTGGTCTGTTAGCTGAGCTCAGCGTCTCTAAAGAGGTTCTGAGGGTTCTGGGCCCTGGCTGGATAAGTTTTGATAAAGAGAGTGAACAGGAAACAACCTGAGCTGTAGACCTATGCGGGAGGCATGATGTAATCCTGAAGATGAGGAGCAGCTGGGGAGCTCTCAAAGGGTACCCGGAAAGGACTCCCAGGGAACCAAAGTGAGGAAAGAGGCCTACAGACTTTCCTTTCCATTCCCCAGGGTTGCCTTGATCTGGCCTGGGTGCAGCAACGGATAACACGCTTGTCCACCCCCTCCATGCCCCGAAGAAGCCAAGAACTTGAGAACCACATGAACTGGTGTGGCAACTCCACAGGCTTAAGGTACACATTTTGGTCCCTTTCCCCATTAATTGAGCTCCCACAAGATCCTATCAAGAGGAACTCCAAACTGCTCCTCTGGAGGCCTTTTCTCCCACCTCATATAACTGCTCAGAATCCTCGGGGACTAGCTCATTTCAACTGAAGTCACTGCTGGGCCCCAGTCCTCTGTCACCTCACTGCTCCGAGCCCCAGCAGCAGCGAACACGGGACTCGAAAGTCTTGGCTGTCCCTCACACTCCCAAGCTCAGGCAATTTTCTCCAAGAGGAAAGTCCAAAGGTGCTCTGGGTCTCTCAGCGGCAGAGGTAAGTCCAGTTAGTTCAAGGCCCTTTCCGCACACCACTGAGCTCCCCTTGGGGGCCCAGGAGTCCTTTCCCACTGCCCAGTGGAGCTCACTGGGAATGGTCATCTTAGGAGACAGTGACATAATTGAGAATCTCCCATGGGAAGGGTCTGGGCCTTCCTGCATTTGTACCCTACAAGTGTGTTGCCTTCCTCCCCAGCTCTGCACCCCATTGATCTTGGGAGAGGCAGCCTTTGTCAGACCACAAAGGGTCCTGTTTCGTCCTGCCGGGCCTATTTAAATCTGATGACCTCAAGTGACTGCCAAAGCAGAGAGGGCCTCCCCCAACGTGGTCATCTAAGTCCTCTCCTAAGGACAAAAAAATGAGAAACTTCCTGTCACTGTTACCCTTGGCCCTCTCCAGTTAGTACCCTATGAGGGAAGTGACTTCAGTGACCATGAGTCAGGGACATTTTACACTGTGCTGCCAGTTTCCTCCAAAGGACCTCAGGGACTGCTGGGTGGGGCAGGGCAAGGAAGGAGAGACTAAGAGAAAGCACCCTCACCCATGAGCTCCCTCACCAGCCCCCCTCTCTCCTCCAGTCAACCACTGCCGACTTCTCGCCCATATTTCATTAGCCTTCAGGTATGTTCTCCTCTGATAAAAGAACTCTGCAGCTAAAATATATATTTTTAAAATTCCAGGCCATCCATAGCAAGATACCACTTCGTACTCATTAGGATGGCTATTATTATAAAATAACGAAAAGGAAAGGATAAGTGTCTCTAGCCTGTGTCCCTAGGAGAGTAACTGAATGCAGGGCTGGCTGCCCGCCGATTCAAAAGCCAATTCTCGAGAGGCAGGTGCGGATATAAAGGAAAGTGGTTTATTCAGGTGCCAGCCACCTGGAAGTTGGGAGACTCATGTCTCAAAGCCCCTCTCCACCTCTGAGTGGGGGCAGAGATTTGCATAAGGAGGGAGACGGGAGCAGAACAGAGAGCTCAGAGGTGAGGACTGGAAAGCTCTCCACGTGCAGACGAGCACAGTCCATTCCCATAAGGCCAGTGGTGGTCAGTGCGCAGCATCCTGGTTTAGTCCTCTCAGCTGCACATCATCCCAGTTTTCACATCGTCCTGGCTCCACGGCTGAAGGTCAGCAAATCTCCCGCAGCCGGGAGGCCTGAAGGTCAGCGTCTGTATCTTTGGAGGTTAGTTCCTAGGATCCTTATACAAACATGCTGCTTCTCTACAAGCTACGTATCAGTCAGAGTCAGCATTTGCAGGAGCAATGTCAAAAGGAGGATGGGGCGGGTTACAATCCCCCGCTGCTCTCCCACTGTTACAGGAGAGATTGGAACACGGGCGCATCGCTGGTGGGAGTGTAAAATGGTGCAGCCGCCACGAAAACAGTTTGGTGGTTCCTCAAAAAGTCAAATGCAGACTTACTATAAGTCAAATTCCGCAATTTCACTTCTAGGTATGTGCCCAAAAGAACTGAAAGCAGAGACTCAGACAGGTACTTGGACACCCAAGTTGATCTCAGCGCTGTTCACAGTAGCCGAAAAGGTGAAACCCGAATGTCTAGACGCGCTAGACAGACGCGCAGATAAACAAAACGTGGCGCTTCCGTACAATGGGACACTGCTCAGCCCTGGAAAGAAATGAAGTTCTGTCCCACCCTACAGCGCAGCTGAGCCTTAAAAACGTTATGCTAAGTGAAATAAGCCAGACAAAAAGGGGCAAATACTGGATGATTCTGCTTACATGGGGTGCAGAAATAGGCGAATTCCGAGAGACCGAAAGCAGAGTAAGAGCGGTGGATGCGGGAGGCTGGGGGAGAGGGACCGAGGAGTGCCTGTCCGATGCTGCGGAGAGTTTCTGTCTGGGGTTACGGAAGGGTCCCGGAGGCAGCTAGTAGTGACGTTGCCCAGCCTTGTGGGCGCACTTCATGCCACCGAATTACACTCCTGAGCATGGTTGAAACGGTGTTTTTTTTCTTTTACTACAAAACAAAACACATCCTGGCCACCCTTCTTTTCTTAGAACAAAACTTCGGTAGCCCCTCCTCGGGTTGGAGGCCCCCCCAGTCCCAAGGCGGATTTCTGAAGGCACCGCAGCGGCCTGCACCCTCCGCTCCGGCAGCGTCCCTTGGGCAGTGGCGTTTCCCTGCTCCGCGGCTGTGAGACTCGATGGAGTGAGAGATGCGGGAGCAGCCAGCCAGAACCCTGCACACGGCGGGGATTTCCTCCTCTGTCCGGACTGGAGGAGGGACAGCCCTTTGGCTGTACAGAGCCCCTTCTTCACTGTGCAGATGGGAGGCTCCGGCCCGGGGAGGAGACGGGATCTGCCCAAAGCCGCAGGCTTTCCTGACTCACAGCCCAGTGCTCTCTCCCTGGGCTGGAGCTCTGAGAACAGACCACCATGGGGCTAGGAGGGGGTGATCTATGACCTCTGAAGGCTCCTCTGCTGGGCCAGGGTGGGGACAAGTCACTGAGAGCTCCAAAGGCCCCACACCCGGTGAAGAGGCAGCCACCCCCACCAGGGTGTGGTGGGGGTGCCACACCTACCCCCAAGCGTTTCCCTACCCATACCTCCTCCCTCGGTGTCCCCTCCTCCCAGCCGGCAGCGCCCCCACTCACTTCGCTAGTTGGTATCCCCAGGAGACCCCTTCAGGTACAGGAATGACAAATGACAGGACACATGGTGGGTCAGCAGAGTAGGACCTCCAGATTAGTGTGTCCAGTCTGCAGATGGTCTGTGAGGGCAGGTTTGCCTGGGGCCCGAGGCCGTCGGGGCCTGTAGGACGGATGCTTCCTCTTACTCCAGCTGCCCTTTCAGGCCTCAGACTCCCTGGCTAAGCCACAGAGCTTCAGACCTTTCCCCAGCAAAGCAGAGGGATTGAACAGAATGCCACTCCCAGCCCCAGAAGACAAACAGCAAGTTGACTCGACGATGGCAATTCTGATGAAAAGTGGTGCCCAGCACAGAGCTGATTTCAGAGAAACTTGGTTAAATGGAAAGCTCTTAGGATGTCATCACAGCGTCTAAACTCACACAGGCAGCAGGGAGTCTGGAGGGAGGGAGGGACAGAAAACATTTTCTGTGGATCAGAGCAGAGTCAGAGATCAATACAGACCGTGGGGTGGGGGGAGGCTGCCTGGGGTGGGGGATCTGGGAGTGCTTCCTGACAGAGGCTGCTCCTAATTTGAAATCTAGGCTATCTAAGGGAGCTGGGCAGGTGCCAAGGGGTGGGAGTTGGGGGAAAGTGGCCCAGTCAGAGGGGGGTAGCTCTGGCACTGCTGGGGAAGGCTGGGGGGGGGGGCCGGGGGGGGGGCGCTGTGCTCTGAGGTCCTAGTGCGAGCTGGGATGGGGTGGGTAGAGGAGAGGGTGGTGGTAACTAAGTCCCTGGAGGGAGAGGTGGCTGGGTGGATGGGAGGGTCTCAGAGGGGGTTCCCACACAGGTGAGCACTAGGTTCCCCGACCTAGGCTCCACTGGTCCAGTCAGGGAGCTCTGGATATGGGCTTCCAGGGTGAATCTCAGCGAACAGCCAGCCTGGCTGGTTGTAAGAGTTCTTTTTAGGCTGGCGGCTTGCTCTCTGATGACCTCTAACCCACTTCGGCTTTATCTCTGCCTGCCACGCACACTCCTGGAGGCTTCCCTGCCTGTGCCCCTACCTACCAGCCCAGTACAGCACTGGCCTCAGAGATGGGGTGGGGATGGTGTGTGTGTGTGGGGGGGTGGGCTTTGGGGGTCGGGGAATGAGAGGGTAGCTCATCACAGCTGGGAATCCTGTGGTGTGAGAGTCGGATGGGGTCACGGGCGTAGTCTGACACAAACTGACCATTCTGCAGAAGAAGCCTGGACCCAGATCCAGACTCAGGAAGGGAGTTGTTTAGGGCTATTCAGTGAGCTGGGAGCAGAGGTAAAATTAGAGCCCAGGCTTTCTGACCCCAGCTGAGAGTACTATTTCTGCCTAGGATCTATCAGGAAGGAAATAAGCATTTTAGCTAAAGCAGTGAATTTCAAAACTGATAAGTCAGCTTGAGACACTGCACTGACATTAAATGTGGCCTCCGTAGCAGATTCTTGGGAACCGGTTTGCTGATGGAGGCAGACACTCGCCCTGGCACTTGGAGCTGCCTCTTTTGTAAGATGTTATGCATTCCAGCCAAGCCAGAATATTCTCATATTAGTTTGCTTAGATTTTTATTCAGGTGAAGGTACGGCATTTAAACATTGAGGTAGAGAATTGGAGGACACTCGTGACTAAGGCTGGAAACCCTCAGGAAACTGAGGAGCCTGGTCTGAGGAACACTGGGCGGGAAGGAGAGCAATCCCTGGGAGGAGGTGGGCACAGGTGCAGTCTCGGCTGCGGTCAGGGGTGAGGGAGCACGGCGTGGTGATGGCCTCCTGCCCTTTGCCTGGCCCTAGTCCTCTCCTGGGACAGGCAGGCCTGGGAGTGTACCCCCTGTGGCTTTGACCACGTGGAAATGTATAAGTTTCAGACAAAGGTCAGAGTCCTTCCATAGGCCTCACTGAGAGATCCTGGGCCCCTGTCTGGGTCCGGGTATTCATTTGTAGCAGGACAGAGAGGACTTCTCCGGAGGGATTGGTGGGGATGAGGTGGGCTCAGGAGCGGCCATTCGTTAGAGGTGTCCCTGCACACTGGGTGGTTTTTCTGACGGTTAATAGATCCAGAGCTGAACAGATCTTCTTACCTTACCTCCCATTCTGAGATGTCATCTTTCAGAAAGAACTCAGGAAGAAAAGACATGGCTCTAGCAAACACTGGTAACCACCCTTTAGTTATAACCCAGAGTTTGCCCCCCACCTACCCCAGCTCCCCTGCTCTGGCAGCTTTCATTTCCTCCACAGATAATCATCTAGTCCTTGTGGCAGCCCTGGGAAACCAGCAGGCGTGTCCCCCCCCCCCCCCCCCACCCCGCCCCCAGCCCCGAGCTCCCTCAGGCCCACATGTGCTCCTTTGCCAAAGAGATCTCAGGGAGTTGTCACTGTTTGTGTTCCCAGATCTTTCCCCTCCCCACGCAGGGCTCCTTCCTACCATTCTACATCCCTCGGCCCAGCAGTTCACCTGGACCACCGAAAGCTCCCAAGTAGCCGGCTGAGGGAATCAGTGGAGACCCAGGGCCCATCCCCCCACTGAGGCTCGGGAACAGCTCTGCACCTGGAAGCCCAGAAGGAAGCAGATCCAGCAGCTGGCTGAGGAAACCAGAGCTTGTACACAGGAGTCCTGAGCGTTGGCTTCTGGGGAAAAGGAAGACCAGCTGACCTTAGTGAAGTAAGAACCAGAACTGGGGCCACCTTTTTTGGTTCACCCTCCACTGGCCTCACAGCTTCTTTGGCTCAGTGACGCCCAAGATTCCTGGCATGTCTGCCTCTGGCCTTCTAAAAATACTCTGGCTGCCCAGCGCCTCCCAGATGTCTGAGCGCTGAGTCTGTGATTTCCCTGCTGGTAATGGGTCAGCCCCGACTGGGCAGCCAGGGGTGGGTGGCTCAAGCAGCTCCAGCCACTTCCTCTGCCTCCCCCTAGCCAGCCTCCCAGAAGCTTGGCCCAGCCCCACCTCCCAACCCCTGCATAGCTCTCGGGGATGGAGACCTGACCGCCCGAACTGAGAGGCCACAGAGATTGTTGACTCCAGTCCCTTCTTGGACCAGACGGAAGAACTGAGGTCCAAGGACTTGTCCAGGGCACACTAAGGTCTTCCCCCACCCCACTCCCCAGGACTCTGCTCAGGCCTGACGCTGCCCCGCTTCCCACAGGCAGCCTGCAGTCCGTGTCTGTGAGCCAGACCCGACTGCCCCGTGCCAGCTGTGAGCTCCTGGCAGCAGGGTGGGGAGGCTCCCTGCGATCCCCATGGGACCTGGAAGAGTGTCCGATCCAGAGCATGTGTCAGTAAATGCAGATCGGATGAAGCACTGTAGCGGCAGTCAGTGCTGCGCATGGAGCCCTGCGCTGGGGGAGAGAGCCTCTGGGTTCTAGCCCAGGGCCAGCCACTGTGACACTGTTTGCCTCATCGATTGCTCTGGCTGAGCCTCAGTTTAATGGGGGCTGGATGAGATGGTGTCCAAGGACCGAGCCAGCTTTGCTGTCCTGAAGCCATGAGCTGGTAGCTGGTAGGGTATTCCTGCCCTCTCGTCTGCTCCACCGTGTGGGGGGGATGGCATGTCCTGCTGATTCCACCCAGCTCCAGGCTCTCGGCTTCTGCTTCTCCCCAAACATCCCACCGCTGGAGCTAGCATCCTTGGCCCAGCTCTTCCAGTGGTGCCACCCTCCGACTCCACTGCTGGGTGCCCAGGAGTGAACACCCCCACCCCACCTTCCCTTACTAACCATGTGATCTTGGGTGAAGCATTGGCTTCTCTGGGCGTCAGTTTTATCACCTCTGCAATGGAGATAATGAGACTACCCTAGAGGAATGTTAGCAGGAGCAAAGGAGATTCCACATCTCAGATTTCAGTTAACAAAAGTCCTCCTGCAGGAAGTCTCCCCTGACCTCCCAGAATGGCTCTGGTACCTTTGCTGCCTCTTGGGTTGTGTCCTTTCCTCCCCCACGCCATGTTAGCGCTGCATGGTCATTGTCTCTGTATGCACCTATGTGCATCTCTGCACCAGGGTGGGCGTTCCACAAAGCCAGGAGTCCCCAGGGCGCTGAACAGGCTTCACAGGTGAAATGCATGGGAAGGTTGTTGACCAACAAAGTGACAGAATAAAGCCTGAGGGAAAGGCAAGGGTAGTGCAGGAGACAGGGAGTCTGATCTAGGAGGGGTCTGCTTGACAGTGGGCTCTGAAACCAGGAATATAGAGAGCTCCTTGGAGCCCTTCTCCCCTTCTCTGTTCCATGGGTTTATCCTCCAAGATCCCAGGAAATATCTTCTCAGACAATCCTGGTCACTCTCTCCCCTGGGCCCACAACACACTCCACGGCAGGGTTTCTTTTCATGTGTGTCTCCCACGTCGGGCAGCGAGTTCCCTGAAGACAAAACTTTGTTGAATCTTATAGGTCAAGCACTGGATTTGCATGAGTCCAGTAAAAATGTGGGAGAGAAAAACTAGATGGAGAAAATGATTTCTGAATCTGATTTGGAGTTGAACTGCCTGATCTTTTTAAAAATTTTACTTTTCAATTATGGTTTATGTTCAATGTTATTTTGCATTAGTTTCAGGTGTACAACATACTGGTCAGGCAGTCATATACTTTATAAAGTGGTTCCCCCAATATACCAAGTACCCACCTGGCACCATACACAGTTATTGCAATATTACTGACTATTCCCTGTGCTCTACTTTGCATTCCTGTGACTATTTTGAAACTACCAATTTGTACTTCTTTTTTTTTAATGTTTTTTTAAGATTTTATTTATTTATTTTTAGAGAGGGAAGGGAGGGAGATAGAGAGAGAGAGAGAGAGAAACATCAATGTGCGGTTGCTGGGGGTTATGGCCTGCAACCCAGACATGTACCCTGGCTGGGAATTGAACCTGGGACACTTTGGTTCCCAGACCGCGCTCAATCCACTGAGCTATGCCAGCCAGGGCCAATTTGTACTTCTTAATCCCTTCGCCTTTTTTTACCCAGCCCCCTCTCCTAGCAACCATCACTCTGGTCTCTGCATCTATGTGTCTGTTTCTATTTTGTTTGTTTTGATCTTTAGATTCCACATATAAATGAAATCATATGGTATTTGTCTTTTTCTGTCTTATTTCACTTAACATAATATCCTCTAAGTCCATTCATGCTGTCTTCATGCTGTCCAAATGGTAAGGTTTCATTCATTTTTATAGCTGAGTAATATTCCATTATATAGATGTACCACCAGTTTTTTTTTTTTAAATCCTCATCCAAGGATATTTTTTAAAATTGATTTTAGAGGCCTGGCTGGTGTAGCTCAGTGGATTGAGTGTGGGCTGCGAACCAAAGCATTGCAGGTTCGATTCCCAGTCAGGGTACATGCCTGGGTTGCAGGCCATGGCCCCCAGCAACCGCACATTGATGTTTCTCTCTCTCTCTCTCTCTTTCTCCCTCCCTTCCCCCTCTAAAATAAATAAAATCTTTAAAAAATAACTGTAGAGGGAAAATTTGAGATAGCGCTCCTTGGCACTTCATTAGTTTGGCTGAAATAAACTCGTAAAAATTATTTAAAAAATTGATTTTAGAGATAGAGGAAGGTGAGGGGGGGAGAGAGAGAGAGAGAGATTGACTTTGAAGTGAGAGAGAAGTACTGCTCAGTGCAGTGGCCTCTGGTACGAGCTCTGACAGGGGATCAACCCCCCACCTAGGCTTGCATCCTGACCAGCAAACACACCTGCAACATCTTGGTGTTCGGGATGATATTCCAACCAACTGAGCCCGCCAGAGCTGTGCCACCCCTTTTTCATCCACTCTATTATTGATAGGTACTTGAGTTGCTTCCATATCTTGGTGATTGTAAATAGTGCTGCGATGAACATAGGGATGCATATATCCTTTTTGAATTAGCATTTGGGTTTCTTCTACACAGCAGTGGAATTTCAGGGTCATTAGGTAGTTCTATGTCTAATTTTTTGGGGGGGCTTTCCGTACTGTTTTCCATAGCAGCCATTCCAATCTACATCCCCACCAGCAGTGTGTGAGGGTTCCCTTTTCTCCACGTTCTCACCAATATTTGTTTGTGGATTTACTGATGACAGCCCTTCTGACAGGTGTGAGGTGATATCTCATTGTGGTTTTAATTTGCATTTTCTGATGATTAGTGACCTTAAGCATTTTTTCCTATGTCTGTTGGCCATCTAAATGTCCTCTTTGGAGAAGTGTCTGTTCAGGTCCTCTGCCCATTTTTTAATTGGGTTGTTTGTGTTTTGGGGTGTTGAGTTGTGTGAGTTCTTTATAAATTTGGGATATTAATGTTATTGCATGTATCATTGACAAATGTCTTCTTCCAATCAGTAGACTGTCTTTTTTGTTGTTGTTGATGGTTTCCTTTGCTGTGCAAAATCATTTTAGTTCTATGTAGTCCCACTTGTTTATTTTTCTTTAGTTTCCTTTGCCTGAGGAGATATATCTGAAAAAAATATTGCTAAGAGAAATGTCAGAGATTTTATGCCTATGTTTTCTTTAGGAGTTTCATGGTTTCAAGTCTTATGTTTAAGTCTTTAATCCATTTTGAGTTTAACCTTGTACATGGTATAAGGCAGTGGTCTAGTTTCATTTTTTTTTTTTGCATGTATCTGTCCAATTTTCCCAACAACATTATTGAATAGACTGTCTTCACCCTATTGTATATTCTTGCCTCCTTTGTCATAAATTATTAATTGACCATAAAGGTGTGGGTTTATTTCTGGACTCTATTCTGTTCCATTGATCTATGTGTCTGTATTTATATCAGTACCATGCTGTTTTGATTACTATAGACTTGGAGTATAGTTTGATATCATGTAGTGTGATACCCCTAACTTTGTTCTTCTTTCTCAGTATTGCTGTGGCTATTCAGGATTTTTTGGTGGTTCCATATAAATTTTTGGAATATTTTTTCTGTTTCTGTGAAAAATACCATTGGTATTTTGATAGGAGTTACATCAAATCTATAGATTGCTTTGGGTAGTATGGATGTTTTAATGATGTTAATTCTCCCTCTCCGTGAGCAGGGTATATGCATCTATTTACTTGTATCTTCTTCAGTTTCTTTCTTCAGTGTCTTCTAATTTCCTGAGTATGGGTCTTTTACCTCCTTTTACCTCCTTACATTTATTCCTAGGTATTTTATTTTATTTTATTTTATTTTATTTTATTTTTTGATGCAATTGTAAATGGGATGTGAACTACTGATCTTTAATGCCTTTCTTGGCCTTGGGGATGATAGTAAGTTACCAAAGCGAGAGAAGCAGAGGGACAGGCTGTTGTCCTCCTCCTTCCAGAGGCACTCTCCAAGTGTGTGTGGGTTGCGTGGGAGCTGATGATCGATCGAGAGTGCCTGAAATTATTTTCTCTGTTAAGGGAGGGCCGCAGAGACCAGACTTTAGGCATAAACAGTCCCTGGATATCCTGAAGATGTTCCTCAAGCCCTTGATCTGAGCCCACTTACTCATATTTTGCACATCAGTTTTGTGCCCTTGGCGATCTGGTTGTAAACAGTTTCAAAGGTTAATTGGCAGCCAGGTTGGGGGCGAGAGTTGCTGTGGCAGGCAGGCAGGTAGGCACCCACTGAGGCAGCCGCAGCAGGAGCGAAGTGCCTGGAGGGCAGGTAGAAGGGAGACAGAAAAACAAAGGCACATTATACAGACAAAAGCACTTGAGAGCAACACTGATTGAGACCATTTAGTTCAGGGTCGGGTATCCCTACAAACCAATGCCCCTGAGTACCTCACTGCATGTCTGCTCTGGGAACAACACACTGTTTTGACCTCAGTCTCCCTAACTGTAAAGTGAACAGGTTGCCTCAAGGGCCCTGAGGATTTATGATTCTATAGAAGTTTCCTCATGTGAGGCCTCTCACTCCCAACTATACAGGTCAGATGAGTTTCGTTAAGGTCAAAACTGCTGTCTCCCGGGGTTTTGGGTAATTGGGCTTTCCTGCCACAAACCCCCAAGGGTGAAGGCTGTGCTGGGCTGTCTGGGCTGGTCCCCCCAAAAGAAATAAAACTCCCCAGGAACTGGCACAGAGGTTGTGGTCCTTGCTCTGCTTGCTGCCTACGGAAGGGGTGAAAAGGAAGCCAGGCTTTGAGTGAAACGGAAGTGCCTGAGGTCTGACAGTTGCTCTCAGCACTCTGCAGCCAGGAGGGAAGTGAAACTGTCTGGGCATCTGGCAGCTTCCACCCTGCAAGCCCATGGGACAGCAACAGGTGAGGCCTGGGCAGGACTGCCCTCTGCTCCAGAGCCCTGACCCCAGCTCGGGGAGGTCCCTGGGGAATAGGCTAGCACAGGGACTTGGGGAAGGGCAGGGAGCCCTGCAGCTGGTTCATGACCTTGCACAAATCTCTGTGCCTCTTTGGGCCCAGTTTCCCCACGTGTAAAAATGGAGTTTGGTTTAAATTTGCCTGTGCCATAAGGCTTTCTGGAATGGTGGGCCCTGGTGATGCAGAGACAATTTGGTAAGAAGGAACCTGGCCAGTTACCTTGCTGATAAGGGACCCACCTTATCAGCCTGGTGGGAGAGAGATACAAAAATTATGGGATGAGCATGATTATCAGTGGATGTATAGGCACTGAAAATTCTCCACAGAGTGCACCTAGTCCCGCCTGGGGGCTCACAGAGAGCTCCAGAGAAGGTCAAGTGGCTTGCCCAAGGTCACAGAGCCAAAAAGCAGTCCAGCTGGGCCAGAGACTTGGAAGGAAGAGGAGTGCAGAAGAAGACAACTAATGGAAGTCTAATCAGCTTGTGCTTAGGGCAGCCATCAGGACCTGAATGAGGCTGTAGCAGCTCAGGGGCAGGTGGGCTCATTCTGACCTGAAAGAAGGGGGAAGGCTTTCCAGGAGCAGGAGCTCTGAGCTGGGGCATGGAAGAAGAATATGAGTTTATCAGGCAGAGAGAACAGGGGAAGGCTGAAGGCAGAGGGAACAGCATGTTAGAAGTGTGTGAAGTTGCTAAAAGAACCTGACGAGTTCTGGAAAAGTGCACATACAGGCTGTGTTTGGGACAAAGGTACCTGACGTGGTGAGACTGAAAGATGAAGTCGGGTCGGCCAGCAGGACTCATGCAGTGAAGGGCCTAGGATGTCGCTTTAAGAAGCTAGGACTTAATCTGCAGGGCAAGGGGAGCCATAGAAGGGTCTTGAGCAGAGGAGTGCGTGGTCAAATAGCATATTAGCGGGCCTGCCCAAACTGCTAGGAGGGCAGAGGCTAGGAGAGAGCCGAGCTGGGGGTGGGGAGAGGCAGAAATGACGGTGAGGAGGCAGTGACAGAGGACTGAGGGTACCTAGGTTAGAGTCAGGCCCAACCCCTGTCAAGAAATTGAAACTCTCAGAACCTACAGAGGTGTAGAGGAAACGAGAATTGAAACCTAGACCCCGCTACGGCTGTGGTGTGGGGCAGGTGTGGTTAGCTAGGGAAGTGAAAGGGTTGGGGTGACTGGCAGCCCTCAGGTAGAAGCCCTGCTCCAGGCTAGGGCATGGCAAGGGGCCGGGTCCTGAGGGAAGCCAAGGGGCAGCCAGACACTGACCGTTGGGTGCCCCGCCAAGTCCCTGCCCCTGGCTTGTGCCCCCTGGGATCCCACTTCTTTCTGCCAACCCTTTGCTGAACTCTCTCCTGAGATAAGCTTTTATCTCCTTTCCTCGCCACCTATCCAGCACCCATGGTTCCTGGTCAGGCCCTGTCTGGCCCTGCAGGGAGCCTGCCCTGAGCAGTGACTATTCCTGGCTTTCCCTGGCCTCGCCCCTGCCCTGCCTGAGTACCCATGCCCGTGCTCTGCCTCGAGGCACGTCTTGTTCTGTCGTCTTGGTTCACCACACTAGTCACTGTTACCTTGCTGTAGGTGCCCTTTTCTCATCTGACTCCACCCACGAGAGTTCTTTAGGAGTGACAGCAAGTCATGGTCAGGCCTGGGGGCCCCCCAAGAAGCCACATTGCACATCACTGCCCAAGAGCAGGGGCATGGGAAGGATGTTCACGGACCAGGCTGGTTGGTTCTTTGTTCTGGGGAAAGTATTGACCTGACTGAGCTGAGTAGGCGAGATCCAGGTTGAGGGCCCTATATGTGTCAGGAGGCTGGAAGGAAGCCATTCCTCTCAAACAGTTCAAGTGAGGAGACTTCAGGATGGGACTCTGCTGTTCCGAGTGGTGCGTAGGTTCAGGGAACAACAAAAGGATGGTGAGGCACCCACCCAGCACCCAGAGGCTGGGGCTGAAGGAGGGGCAGTATTCACGTTTCTGGAGCCCAGGGAGAGGTAGGGCTGCCTGGCAGGAGTGGGATTAGGAGGGATCAGGGAAGGCACCAAGTAGAGAGGGAGCAGAAGGGAAACAGCCCAACCTCTTCTCCCCGCCACAGTCTCCTGTTGTTTCTCATTGTCCAAACCCGAGTGGAGAGCAGCTGGCAAGGGGGCGTGTTGATGCAGCCCACCGGGGCCAGCCTGCTGGGGCAGGGTGCAGGGCCGAGAGTCAGGGAAGGGGTGCAGATCGACAAACCGTCTCCAGATATGCCTGGAAAACTGTCACCCAGATGGGCTCTGGATGATGCCTATGGCCTTGACCGAGTCATTTCTTTGTGATCAGTGCTGGGTTGGAGAAGGTTTTCCTGGCTGCCCCAGAGAGAAAAGACGGAGTTTTACCTTTACATATTTTTTTTGCTGCCATCTAGAAAGCATTGTCTAGTCTTGACAGTTACAGAACTAGAGAATGACAGAGCCACATGGGCCTCAGGGGCAACCATCCCATATACTCAGTAACCGAGGTCCAGAGAGAGAGCTGGGCCCAGGGTCACAGGGCAGTGTGGGGTGACACTGGGAAGTATTCAGCATCTAGACTGTGCATTTATGGCCACAGAACTAGAAAGCCGCAGAGCCAAGATTCAAACTGGTCAGTCTCCCTTTCGAACTTGACCCACGCTCTTCACCAAGGCCCTAAGCTGGGTGCCCAGTGTGCGGCGAGGAAAGGCACTGGAGTTAGCATGACCCAGTTCAAGGTCCTTGTCCTTCAGACCTGTCCATCGTCCCCTATATGGTCTGTGAATTCACAAGCCTCCCCCTGGGAGGAGCAGCCGTGAGGTCAAAGGCCCAGCGTAGGGTGTGAGGACAGAGGGCTGAATGTGAACGGACACAGGCCAGTGCGGCCCTTAGGCACACCCTCCCTTACCGTGCTGCACTGGGTCTTCTGTTCTGGGACCCGGCTGTCACAGCTGGTAAACCTCTGGGTCTTCAGGTTTTCAAATCCACCCAGCCAGCATGCCTCATCCCAGGTGCTAGGGACACAGTGACAAACAAGATATTCTCCCAGAGCTCTATGGCGACGAGGAGCACTGACGGGGTGGGTGAAACAGGCAATACGCACGTCTATTACAGAGCACGATCAACACCATAAAGGAGGATCGCTTTCACATTTTAGATCAAACACCCAAGTGGGACACCCAAGGCATGGGCTGCCTCTGCAGGCTCATTCTCCGGGGTTCACCGCTCAGAATGTTCCCACACACGGCCCAGGCCCGCCCAGCCTGCGTTTCCTGCTCTCTCTCTCCCTCTCCTGGGAGTGTCTGAATCCCATAGACCAAAGCCCACTCCCAGCGCTGCAGTATCCATGTGCTTGATTAAAACGTGGCAGCCCAGTTCCCAAGAGGAGGGGCTGGGTGCATCCAGAAATTATTCTACAGTGGCTAACCTCTGGACACTGGAATAGAACCACCAGGGTTCAAATCCTGCTTCTTACTAACTACAGGATCATGAGTAAGTTACTAAACCGCTCTGAGCCTCAGTTTCCACATCCTTAAAGTCAGGGTAACTGGGTGTTGTGAGAATCAACTGGTTAACACAATAAAAGCCCTCAGAGCTGTGCCTGGTCATCCATAAGCATGCAAGAAATGTTAGCTATTATTATTGCAGCTATTATTAGAAGCCAGCCTGGTGCACTGGTAAACGGCTCCTCATACCCAAGCAACACTGGTGGAGACATGCACCGGCTCAATACACAGCCACGCTTGGAGAGGGCACAGGGCAGGGAGCTGTAACCCTATTTTAAAGTTGAGTGGAGGCTCAGTGGGGGCAAGAGTATTCATTCACTTAATATTTAGGGGACAGTTTCCACATGGCAGGTACTTCCTCTCTTTCTACACCAAACTCCCTGAGTCCTCAGAGGAGGGCCGAGAGCCCTGTATTTTAAACAAGCATCTGTAGGTGGTCCTCTCAGCTCAGTCAAGTCTGGAAAAAATGTTTGGATTCTACAGTGCTAGGGCAAGCATCTTGCCATATCCCAAGTTGGGACCTGGGTTTTATGGAGGATGCCATCTTTGGTGGCAGATTAGCCTAGCAGTCAGCAGCACAAATACTGGAGCCTGATTAATTGGGTACAAATCTCAGTTTGCTACTTACTGGCCACGTAACCCTAGGGTAAAATGGGACTAATAATACCTACAGCAAAGCTGTTGTAAGAACTAGGTTAATTATTTATGTGAAGTGCTGACACATAGTAACTATTATATTATAAAGTATGAGCTATTACCATTACTGTGCCCAGTGTAGACAAGCAACAGAGAGAAGGCGGGGGTGGTGGATTTGCTGCTTTTTACCCCAGGACTGGCTCTGCCTACAGTGTTGGCGGCGTCTGTCTCTTCAGGGAGATTCACCACCTGCTCTTCTGCTGGAAGAGTTTCCCCAAGCCAGGGAATTCCCTCCCATGGTGACTGATAGCAGTGCCCAGCGTTCCGGATGCCACGTGCTCTGCCCACAGCAGCATAGTGAGAATCAGACCACATCTCGGCGTCGAGGAGAAGACAAGCAAGTTTTGGTGTTGGAGGTTTAGGAGGGCTGAAAATGAGGAAGGGAGTGCAGGTCCCAGGGGAGCTCCTCCCCACATGCTCTGGGCCAGCTTTGGCTGTGGGTGGGGCTTAGCTTGCCCAGGCTACAGGACAGGAGTGTGTGGATGTGCTGCAGACGGGGAAGGGTGGGTGCCCAGGAAGAGGCAGGATGCCAGGGCATCTGCCAGCCCTTCAGGACGCTCATTTTGGCCCGCTGCCCTTCCATGGCAGGGAGCAGGCAAGTGTGTTTTGTTTTGGCATTAACTGGGCAGGCTGTGGGAAAATAGGCAGCAGGCTCCCTAAACTGAGCTGGCCTGCTCCCTTCACAGGCCTGAGCATAATGGTTACAGAGCTGCCACATCCCCGGCCTGTGGCCCCTCCCCCACCACTCCATCTCTCTCCCCAGGTCCCTGGCTGGCCCCTATCCCTCAGCTCAGCCTGGAGGGTCCTCTCCATGGAAGGGCTCACAGCATGGTATCCCCCTCCCTACCTTCCAGGCTGGGCTTTGGAGAAACTCCCTGGAGTTTCAGATGAGGAACCAAAGGCTGATGGAGGGCTGGGACTTCCCGGGGCCTCACAGTGAGTCAGGGACAAACCCCAGGACTGTAGTTGGGCTCAACCTTCTCCCATGGGAATTCCTCTCTTTGTGTTTTATTTTTTTTTTTTAATTTAACAAACAAAACCAGAACAAATGAAGAGAAACTGAAGAAAAGCATATGCACGCACAAAGGAAACTCGCATGTGTGGGCCAGCACAGTTGCAGGCATTTAATATAAACTTTCCCATCTAATTCCCACCACAACCCTGCAAACAAAAAAATCATTATTCTCCTTTTATAGATGAGGGGACTCAGTTGAAAAGAGGTTTCAGGACTCAGTCAAGAACTCAACGCTAGGCAGGGGAGGAACAGGACATCCGACCGAGTGTGGTCTGACCCCCAGTCCCCGTGATATCTCCCTTCCACCCAAACCCGACTGTTTCACCCATCAGTCCTGGTTTCACAGCACTGTGATCACAGTGCGGCTCCAGGTGGGAAGGCCCTTGTCAGCCTCCCACGCGGGCGGCCAGGCACTCAGCCTTGTTTGATACACGGGCTGTCACTTGCTCACATAGCTCCTTTGCACTTTATAGGTCATGTACCTGTTATGTCATTGATCCTGCGCACACCCCTCTCCCACCCAGGAGGAAGGACAGAATTTGTGATGTGCCAAAGGCCACACTCAGCAAGTGCCTGGCAAAGATAGGACTATGACCTTGGTTCCTGCCTCCTCATGTCAAAACCATGTGACTGCCACTTCCTGGGACTGGCTGTTCTTTCATCCCCACCCCAAGTTGTAACACTCCCCAACAGGGGTGCCAGCTGACTAGATAATTCCCTGCCCCAGTGCCTGCCTCTCAAGGACTTACCTCTGGCCTAGACTCCTGCTACCAACCTGGTGGAAGTGGGGTTCCAATGATTCTCCTGGCCCTGCATGCCCTTGACTCACTGCTGTGACCTTTGGTCCATGTGTTGAGATTGGGAGCTCCAGCTTATGACTGAGCCCAGAATAAGGGGCTTGTTGAGTGATGTTGGATGGAATCCAAGGTCTAGTTCTGCTACAGACTCACTTTCTGTGCTAGGAAGAGCCCCGCCTTCTTCTGATCTTGAAGCCTCATTCCAGTGGGCTGTGATTCTCTGTTGGAGAGCTGACTAGTGGAGGAGACAGGCACACTCCCACACCAGACTGACCATGTTGAGGGGATGAGCTCAGGCAGCAGCAAAGGCCGTAATGTGTGCGTGTGGGATGTAAGTGGAGGGGTAAAGGTGACTACGGTAGTAGGGAGGTGAGTGGGAATGGGGTCCACAGACAGCACTGTCTGCAGCAGCATCCCTAGCTAGGCTCCATGGGGCACAGGTAGGGACTAGCTGGCTTCTGTACCAATGTGAACAGGGGATAGTGACAGAGTAGGAAAGGAAGTAGGCTATGACCCCAGCTGCAGGAAGGGTAGGGTGGGTGCTTTGGTGCAATATGGGCAGATGGGATGATGGCCACCTTCTCTGGAAGGAGTTTTGGATGAAGTGCCTGTCATGGGTGCCCACTCTGGACTGGGGCTGGCTGCTGTTCATGCGCTCGCCATGTGCAGGAGCTGCTGCACACTGGTTTTTTGTGGGAGCCCCGGGAAATACTGGAGTAGCTTCTCTTCCAATGCCCACTCATAGACCTGCTCCAGGTCAACTTTCAATCCTGTCTATGACTAAACTTACAGCCATATTCCTTCTGGGAGACTGCACAGCAGTGCACACACTGGAGGGAGAGCACAGCTTCAGAGCCGGAGGGAACCAGGGGCCAGCCCTGGCTCTTCCGTCCACTATGTAGTCTTGGGCAGGTCACTTCATTTTTGAGCCTCAGTCTGTGAAATCTGTGAAATGGGGTCCTATATATATTATGAGGGGTTGCTGTCAGGGTTAGAAACAATGTAAATAACATGCCTAGTTCAATGCCCAGAACGTGGAAGAGGCAACATAAATGGTAGTAGCTGTTATTAATTTCTTCCCAGGGTGAGAATCTCATCTGTGGCCTCCTTAAGGAAGGGAGGCAGCACCTGCTTGCACAGCCCAAATGATCGGGGAGCTCATCCCCTCTAGGGGCGGCTCTGCCTGGAAAACCTCCTTCTCTAGATGCAGCTGAGAGCTGTCCCAGTTCTGTCTCTGGGACCGCAGTGTATTGCTGTTCTGTGACATCTACCCTTGAGAATTTTAAGAGAGCTCACTGGTAACACCGTGCTTGCCCAGTTGCAAGAGCAAGGCTCTGGAAGTGGCCAGCCTGGTTCCAGGGGATAAACTTTGAATCAGGCCTGCACAAATCACAGAACCCCGTTTCTTCATCCCTGTGAGTTTAGAACATATGGATTTTATCCTCCCAAGTCTGCTTGTTCCTGGGTGAACTCTCCTGATTCCTTTGAACATTTCCCAAAGAGGCAAACAGGAGAACTGAGTTCTGGTCCTAAATTCATCAATTCAGGGAAAGTCACTTATTTTCACGGTCTTCAGTTCCCCATGCATAAAGTGAAGAAATAATACTATTTATAGGATTATAGTGAAGATTAGCTTGAAAAAATAACATGCAAGTTTGGGGTTTGGAAAAGGCACTTGGTAAATATCAAAATACATATTTATTTATTTATTTATTTTTAGAGAGGGGAGGGAGGGAGGAAGGGAGGGAGAGAGAGAGAGAGGGGGAGAGAGAGAGAAACAGAAACATCAATGTGCGGTTGCTGGGGGTTATGGCCTGCAACCCCAGGAATGTACCCTGGCTGGGAATCGAACCTGGGACACTTTGGTTCCCAGCCCGCGCTCAATCCACTGAGCTACGCCAGCCAGGGCTTCAAAATACATATTTTTAACTCTTAGTTTTGAAAAAGCAGTTAGTAGGTAAGTCCATCTGGCCTTGTCCCTTACCTTTTTATAACATCTTCAAAGGAAATCATTCCAGAAAGTCAATGCCAGTCCTGGTTTCAGAATAATGGCAAATTGGGTGGCTCTCCTAAATTCATAAAGTGAAGCCCCAGGATTTGACTTAATCTGTGAAGAGCTTACTAAGTGCCAGGCTCATTCACTTACCTTATTCTGCAGTTGGGACCAAGTCCCAGAGAAGGCCCAGCAGGTCAGTGGTAGAGGCTGGATCCCAAGTCTCCCAACACTCAGCACATTTATGCCCCCAGTGCTTGTTCCCAGAGGAGGGGGGTGAAGGGAGGATAGTCTCTGGGCAAGACCAGATACACCCTGGACTAGGATTCAGCCAATCTTTGCCAAGCACCTTCTCTGTGTGGGACACTACAACTGGGAAAACACTGTTAATGTCCCTCCCCCCAGCCCTCTCCAACTAGCTCAGTGTCATTCATGAAATGGTTGGTCTGGAACTCAGCCTTGGCCAAAGGCCTAGGCTGATACTGTCTTGCTTACTCCTGCATCCCCAGGGTCTAGTACAAGGTTTGGCACAAAGCAGGGCCTTAGCAAACATTTTTGAATGAATGATGAATCAGTGAGCACTTGCTGAGCACTATGTGCCAGGTTCTATGGTAGGAGAAATTCTATTTAACCAACAAGCTGGCATGGCTGGTATTATATCCTTATTTTATGAATGAGAAAATAAAGGCTAGAAGAGGGGAACTGACTAGCTCAAGGTCTCAACAATGAATAAGTAGTGGAGCTAAGACTGGACCCTAGCCTGGCTACTTTCGTTCTGGCCCTGGGCTCTAGCTGTTGACCCACAGCTCCAGGAAGCTGGTCTCCACCCACATATTTATTCCCTTCCCTTGCCCCAGGCCTTCCCTGATAGTAACTGAGGACTCTGGTGAGTGCTGACTTTTAAATGGCTTCAAGAAAGTTAGAAATGTCAAGCCTGGACTCCTAGTCTGTACACAGCTCTAGATTAAATCTGACTCAAGCATAACTGATTGTATCACCTTCCGGCACAAGAATCTAGGCTAACTCAATGTAAACAACCGAAGCTCAGGTTCCATCTTCCCAATTCTTGGCCCTGTAAATTTCAGCAAATTACTTGGGTCTCTCCAGGACTCACTTTCCTGTTTTGCCTGACTACACAATTCTGAGAAGAGGTGTCTGGGATGCCAACTTCTGATAAAACTATGGGGCAATCCAGTTCTCCCTCCACACAGACTGTGGCTGCAGAAGCGGTATTTTCATTCTTCTAAGTACCGCAAGGAAAGCTGATACTCCCTACCCTCAGATGGTCTGGACAGAGCAGGAAGGTTGTGTGTGTTCAGGCGTGGGGAGCGGAGGGAGGGGAGCAGAGTGCCTGCATGAGCATCCTAATTGACAGATGAGGAAGCCTGACCTCACCTAGCCAGTTAGAGGCAGGCAGATAGTCTAGCACCAGAGGTCTTGATTCCCAGACAAGGGTTTTCTTTGTCCCTGCAGCCTCCTCTACTTTTCCTCTTAGTTATCATCTGCATGTGTTTCATTATAACCCAAAGAACCCTTCGCGACCCAGAGATTCTAGTCCTACTGTTTGACCTTCAGAAAGTCCTCAGTTCTCTATGGGCCATAATCTCCCCATCTGTGAAATAGGGGCCCTGACCTCAACCTCACTGTTCCCTTCCCGCACAGAGTCCACGCTCTCTGACTTGAATGCCCTGTAGCACAGAGCCGTTTTTCTTTTTACATGGCAACTAGACTCCCCACCTCGTAACAGGCACCTGCGGCCGGCTGCGGAAGGACTTGTTCATGCTCGCTCCCTTCGTGCCTACCTACCCGGGCCATCGGCTCTGAAGAGAGGGGTGTTGGAGGACCGAGAAGCGGCAAAACACTGAACTCTCCTACTGCCACAGGAATATTGCCCCCTTCTCATTGTAAAAACTTCACTGCAGGCGTCCACGTCGCCCCATTCCAAACAGTGCAGCTGCAAAAGCCAGGAGGCAGCGGAATCTCGTGCGCTTGCGTCGGCGCAGAGCCCTCTCCCGCCCACGAGCGCGCCCCCGTTCGGAGACGCGCGCTGCGGCGGGCAGGCGGGAAAGCGCGCGGGAAGCCCCCGGCCGGCTCCCAGTATGGGGGAGGGTGGACTGGAGGCGTTTGGAACGTGCCACTGTAGGGTAGGATGGGGGAATTTTCGTGCGATGCTAGCGTTTCTGTCCCTCCTATTCGCCCACCGATCCGTTAGTTTCCCCTGTCTCTGCCACGATACGGAGCCCCGAGCTGCGTCCACGCTCCCTCCTGGCAGCCTGGCCCGGCCCCGGGAACCCAGCTCTAGCCTCAGCTGTCCCCTCTGCCGCCGGAGTGCGGCGCTGCGCCGCGCGGTGGGGCCGGAAATTCCCGCGGCCTGAGTGGAGGAGCCCAAGCCCAGAGCGCGGCGCCGCCTTCCACCTCCCCGCGCTGGGCGGGGGCGTCGGGCCCAGCGAGGGCCGGGCTGCCGGAGTTGGGGCGGAGGGGGACGTCGTCTGCGAGGAGCCCCGGAGCCGGCGGAGGGCGGGGAGCCGGCGACGCGGCTGCTCCTCCTCGAGAGCTGTTCAGCGAGCTGGGAGACCCTGCGCCTCAGCTCCTGGGCCCCCGCCCCCTCGTGGTCTCCGCCTCCTTTGCTCACACACCTCCCGGGCCGCTAGAGCCCCAGGCCTTCTCCGCGCTCCTCCTCCTCTTCACTCTCGCCCGCGACCCGGGTTCCCCTGCAGCCCGCTGGCCTTGCTCACTTCTGGGCAGGTCCTCGTTCTCTAGCTCTCCTTTCTCACACACACACACACACACACACACACACTTGCTGGGCCAGTCCCTCTTCTCGGCCCTTCTCCTTTCTCTTGTCCTACCTAACGCCGCCGTCGGGGGAGGATTGATGTCCCTTCAGCATCATGCAGCCGCCACCGAGGAAGGTGAGGGTACAGAGGGAAGCTTTGGGGCTTTGGGGGGGATGCGTCCAAGGAACGCGGCTAGGGCGACCGCTGCGCCCCCTCCCCCTTTCTGCAACGGGCCGTGACCGCTGTAGCTTCTGGCTTGTCACCGAGTTGCTGCCGGTTCCAGGCGGGGTGAGGTGCCTTTCCGACGGAGGGGCGGCCAGTGTTCGTCCCCCCAACCGCGCGGGAGACCATCGACATTTCACAAGAGTTTCGGGTGCTCGTGTGTGTGCGCGCGCGCATGGCAGTGCTGCTAGCTGCAAAGTGCATTCTCGGGGCTGCATCGAGGGGAGGCGGGGGAGCCCCTGCAGCTTTGCGGAGCCTTGTGCTTGTGTGATTGTTTAGTCTGCACCAGGTTTGAGCCCTCCAGCCGCTTGTTGCCACCCTCGCCCGCTTGCACATTTGCAGGGAATTTGTTTCCAGCTTAGCTTTAAGATTTGGCCTGCTTTTCCCACGGGGCGGGCCGAAAAGAAGTTGGAATAGTCGCCCCCTCTCCGCCCCATCCTAGGGGAAAACAAGCAATTAAGCATTGCCCTTTTCACCCCCTTCTTGTCCAGTTCCTCCGGGTAGAGGGCTAGGAGGCGGTGGTACTGCCCCAGGGAGAGCGAGAACCCGGCAGTGTGTGGCGTGTGCATTGCGATCCGGGCTTGGGGTGGGAGTGACCGGTGCTCCGGGCTTGTCAGCAGCTTACCCGCTGCGCCTCTTCGAGAACTGCTTCACTGCCCTCTTTTCCAGCTTTCCCAGGGGCTGAGGCTGTGTCCTTGTCTTTTTAATCCTGCAGATGGTTACTGAGTGTCTCCTCTGGGCTCTGAATGGAGGAGGCTGTTTCTGTCCTCTCCTCGTGGGCAAACATTTGCTGAAAGCCTCACTCGTGTCTGCTTCCTTTTCTTTTTTAATCTGGGTTTCTCCAGTTATGAGTCTTTTTTCTTTCACACACGTATCCCCACCCCTCCGGTAGCCACGCTTCGGCGGAGGGGATTCCAGGCCCAGTGGACCTGGAACCCTGGGGTGCTGGCCTGGCGGGCGAGGCACTGGCCAGCTTGCATTTGCTGTTCTCGCTGTTTGAAGTGGAGCCGCCACGGGAACCGGCTTGCTAGGGTGGTTTAAAAGCACTGCATATGCTAGAAGGTCACTTTTGCTTTCTCCTATATGAGAAAGATTTGTGATTTGATGTGCTGTCAGCGAGTAGAGGGCATCATCCTGAGATGGTGTGCTTTCTCGCAGCCATTATGGAATCATTTATGTAGTCAATTAAGCATATAATTTCATTATTGTATATATTTTGGTTATTAGAAATTAGGCATTCTTATGCGCCCTTCTCCCGGCTCCACTCTGTTCACCTCTCCCAGTGGTTATTGACTTCGAATCCTTTTTGGGAAAAATAGAAGACAGACTCTTTCAAAACTTTAAGGAGACCTAGATAGTACTGAGCTTGTGCATGGAATGGAATGATTTGCGGTTTATTTTACACCTCTGTAATCTGTAATCTCTACGTGGATTTATATTTAGCCTCTGTTTCAGGTTATTTTTTTTCCATTAAATACAGTATCTTCAACAAACAAAATTAGGTGGCTAATATTTTCTGGACAGGGAGGTGAGCAAGAGGTACATATTCTGATAAGTATTTAGTATTTTCATTAAAGTAGTGGGGTTATTTTTGTTTTTGTTAAAGTTGCGTTAAGGCATTCATAAATGTATGGTATGTTTTAGGTGAAAGTTACACAAGAACTGAAAAACATTCAAGTTGAGCAGATGACAAAACTTCAAGCCAAACACCAAGCAGAATGTGATTTGCTTGAAGATATGAGGTAAGGTTACAGTGAATTATTTGAGAATTTCTGTATCTCTGTTTCAAAGAACCTTTTAGTTCCCAAGCCCCAGGAACTGATGATGGAATTTCCTTTTGGATTTCCTGCTTGAAGGCTGTCAGAGCTTTGACTTAGTTAGGAGTTATAACTGGAACTAACACAATACAAACTTGTTTCTTTTAACGGGGGAAGCTCTGACATGCGCATGCTATTATGAAGAAACAAGGGTCTTAAAAGTTTATCTGTCACAATATAATCATTGAAGCAGAAATTCTTATTTAAATCATCTTTCTACTGAATTGTAACATTTATTGACCTTAAGGATTTCACGTGGATTTTTAAGCCAACGCCTCTGGTTAATGGTTAATGTCTGGGGGTGAGCGGGTCAGCCTCGGATGATTAGATACCAGCGATATTTGTTAGAACATAACAAATACTACTTTGTCTTTGAACACTAAATTTAGTAGGGAATGTGTTTGTCCTATTTTGTGATTAAAGTTACCTGTATTTATAATCAAGGTAACTTTGAATCTGATAGATGCAACATTGTGCCAGCATTGTGAAAATCAGTGTTTTTATTTCTTTCCAGAGGGAAGCATAACTCATTTTGTTGAAAGAAACATGACTATTTTATTTCACAGTCCTATACTACACACTGACAGCTTCACAAACATACTTTGGTAAAGAATAGAAGATGATTTGCATGTTGAAGCTGAGTGGCTGAAATTCTTACTTTCTTTAGTAATATGTTTATCAAATTGGAATTGGGTCTGTAAACCTCTCAGTTTCCTTTTCTTCCAGTGGTGTACAACTTCATGCTGGCATTATGAAAGATATTAACTATATGTTGCTACAATAAATGTATATGTATTTGGATAGCTGAATTGTTTGTAGCCAATTGTTCATAGCTGAATTGTTTAAAGAGTTCCTCTCCCCCCAATATTTAATTTATTTATGAGTATTTCTACTGTATACCTGTATTTACAGGGTTTCTTTCTTTTTTCCCCTTTTGAGATTTTACTTGTTTATTTTTTAGAGGGGAAGGAAGGGAGGAAGAGAGGGAGAGAAACATGGATTGATTGCCTCTTGCATGCCCCGTACCTGAGGACCTGGCCCGAAACCCAGGCATATGGCCTGACTGGGAATTGAACTGGCAACCTTTTGGTTCACAGGTCAGTGCTGAATGCACTGAGCCACACCAGCTAGAGCTCAGGGTTTCTAACTAAGGCATATAAATTTAGTCTCATCCAGTTCTGGATGTACCAAGATTATTGTTTTTTCTTTTTTTTTAATCCAGTATTTGTTTCTTTTCTTTTTCTTGTGGTCACAGGGAAATTTTAGTCTTAAATAACCCCGGTAGGATAACTGAAACTCTTAATATGGTTGAAATTTAAAGTTTTTAACATCTAGTAAGTGAACTAAGTTTTTAACATCTGTTTTAGTAGACATCTCAAGATGAAGAAACTAAAAGGTTTTCAGAAGCAGTTTAGGAAGGTAAAATTAGTGTGTAAATGAAGATATTCTTTGG
Source organism: Phyllostomus discolor (assembly GCF_004126475.2). Classification (NCBI taxonomy): domain Eukaryota; kingdom Metazoa; phylum Chordata; class Mammalia; order Chiroptera; family Phyllostomidae; genus Phyllostomus; species Phyllostomus discolor. The sequence continues at coordinate 121,250,460 of NC_040908.2, forward strand.
GTTTTGTATGGTGAATGATTATTAAGTTCTGTTGATTATCTTAATAGACTTCTTGCTTGCATTCTTTCATTGCCTGTGCCCTGGTAAGGGACCTTATGATCAAATGTATGGACACACAATCACTGTTAAATTCATGTAGGTCGTTGCTCCTGCTGCTGGTTCTAGTTGTTGTTGTCATTGCTGACCCATCACATTTTACTTGCATTATTGCAGTTATACCCTAAATGTTGCCGATGTGTTCTCGTATCTTCCAACCTCCCACCCCCGCTTTTAAGCCTGTCTTCTGCATTGTCACCAGTTAGCTTTTGAAAAACATTGCTTATATCAGGTTCTCTCTGACTTTCTGGATAAAGACCAAACACCTCTGCAACCCAGCTGCAAGCTTCCTTTCCTGACTTAATTACTGCCATTTCATGCCGTGCATCCTTCCTCCTTAATCCCCCTGCCCTGGCCCCTCAGGATTTCTGGCTGTCTAATAGTGTTCTCTGCGTTCGTGCCTTTGTTGCGCTGTTCTCGTTGCCCGTTGAGACTCTTCCTCCCACTTTTTCACCTGACAAATTCTGGTTATCGTTAGGTGAGTGAGTTTGTTGTTCTCTGTGACCTCAGAGAATTTTGATTTTGCACGCGTTTCTGACTTTCCTCCTCACGTGAATTCCTTGAAGTCAGGGTCAAAGTTACTGGTTTTTGTATCTTTTTACTCTTTATTTGGGCTGGTAGAATTGTTAAATTGTTATATTTAACTGCACCATGTTTGTTTTTAGGTGAGATACTTTTAAGCCTTATTTGTAGGGGCTATCGCGGTGTCTGTTGAGCTTGTGTTATGCTTTGATTCACGTGGGTACTTTAAAATGGACTGTGCTACTAGATGTAGAGTATATGTGTACTCATGCATAATGTGTAGATACAGAGATTGTTGATGCTCCGAGGATTAATGGATTCTTTATGCTTCTGAAGGAGTCAATGCGTTTTTTTCTGTATTAAATTAACAGAATGAATTCCTTCACTCCTATATAGTTGTGAGCAGAACACTATACTACTTACTAAAATGAGTTTAGATTTCTGATTTGCCTTCTTTTTTTTTCAATGATGACTGAATTGGAAGTTGAAAATTGCCTACTCTTGGTATTCATGATATTAGTTGCTTGAGGAGGGAGATGGCTTGGCTTTTCCAGTCTGTTCTAGCTAGTGGAATGACCTTTTAAAAATTCATTAGAAATCTCTGAACTGGGGTTTTTAGATGTGTTATGTTGTAAAGGATCTTACCTGCTTTTCCTTTTTCGAGGCTTCTGCCACCCTTCTCCCTCAAACCCCATGGATGGCGCTCCTTTTAACCCTGCCCCCCCCAACAGTGTTATACCCAGTTTAAGTTAGCATGAATTCACTCAAAAAGGTGCAAATAGCTTTTTTATTCTTAATATAAAGAAATTAGTAGTAGAAAAGTTTTTATGACTTTAAAACAAGTTTTTAAAGAGGCCACAGCAAGTTAAACTGTAAATAGGAAAATTTTATGCTTGGTAGTTCCTTCCCCTTTCCCCTCTGGTCATCTTCTGGAATTTCGAAGGGAGGAAACCAATTACGATGCAGTTTTTTTCCTTTGCTCTCTTCCCCTCCAGTTCACTCGTTTCAGGGACTCGCTTGGAAGCTGGTGTGTTGGGAGTAAAGTAGTGGGAAGAGAGATAACTCATTGGTTGTTAATCAGGGACATTCCATGCTTTGGCGACACTGCATTCTAGTGTTTCCTGTTGACTTTTGCTGTCAGCAGTAGGCAAGCACACTTTGCTCTTTTTAATTTATTATTTTTTTCCCCTCTTTGCTTTCTAAGGCCACTCATAAGTAAGTTTCTAAATCCATAGCCTATTACTGTTTATTAGTACTATGTATTTAGTATTGTTTATTACTATGATGTGCTAAGTAGTCAGGAAAGAAAGTTCTTTGCCAGCACCCACCTTGTGAAGAACTATCTTTTTAGCAGACATGTTTAGGGTGTAATTATATAGTATGGAAAAACCATGGTGTTTTAGAGTTAGGTGGATACTATCACATTTGTTGATTTTTATAGATGAAAATAGAAACTGAGGCACAGTGAGATGAAGTGAAGCGTACTGAGGAAGACCCTGACATATTTCCCGGAATTTGTAGGCAAGTGTAATTATCTGTATTTCCCAACCTTTTAACCAAGGAACTTGTCATGGACCCCATTTTTTGAAACATTTTTGCTTATCAAAAAGTACGTTTTAAAAGCTAATAGCTTTTATGTCTTTTTTAACTTCTCATACATTAAGCTGTCAATCAGCTTTGAATCAGTATTTTAAAACTGCTAACATGAAACCAGCCAAAGGCAAAGACACTTAAAACTTTACCTCAGAGAGGGCAGAGTGTATGGTTTCCCTCGGATGTTCTGAAAAGCTGAAACTGACTCAAGAAGCACCTGTCCTTCCTTCGTTGACACCTGGAGGTCTGGCCACCTCAAGTGAGGAATTACCGTTCTATATGATGCTTTCTCTAAACTGTAGGTTCACGGGAGTCAACTGGAAATTGGCTCTGAAGTCTGTTTATAGATGCTCTGAGACTTTCATGTCTAGAAAGGAACCTTAGAGGTAGTCTGGTAGAGAGGAATTTTTTAAAAAGATTTATTTATTTATTCTCAGAGAGAGGAGAAGGGAGAGAGGGAGAGAAGCATCGATGCGGGGTTGCCTCTCGCACATCCCCAACTGGGGACCCAGCCCACAACCCAGGCATGTGCCCTGACCGGGAACTGAACTGGCAACCCTTTGGTTCACAGTCCGGCAAACCAAACTCAATCTACTGAGCCACACCAGCCAGGCTGGTGTAGAGGAATTTTAAAAAATAGGTTTACTGAGATAAATTCACATACCATACAATTAACCCATTTAAAGTTTTTTAATAATATATTCATGGGTTTGTACAACCATCACCACGCTTTAACATCAGAACATTTTTGTCCCACCTAAAAGAAACTTGGTACATAATAGCTGTCACTTCTTATCACCTTCTTCAGACTTAAGCAACTACTTTCTCTCTCTACAGAAATGGAATCTATATAAATGGAATCATACAGTATGTGGTCTTTTGTGACTGGCTTGTACTTAGGATATTGTTTTCAAGGTTCATCCATGTTATAACTTCAGTACTTCATTCATTTCTATTGCTAAATAATATTTCATTGTAGGTCTATACCACAGTTTATTAATCTGTTAATTAATTGATGGACTATTTGGCTGTCATTAATAATGCTGTTTTGAATGGTCATGTACATACTTTTTTGTGGCCTGTTTTTATTTATCTTGGGTGTATACCTAGCAGTGAGATTGCTGGGTCATGTGGCAACTATGTTTAACCTTGTGAGGAACTTTCAAACTGTTTTCCAAAGTGGCTGTACCATTTTATATTCCCATTAGCAATAATGTTTTAAGTTCAGTTTCTCTGCATCTTTGCCAATGCTTGTTGTGTGTCTATTGATTATAGCTATTCTAGTGTGTGTGACATGGTATCATATTGTGGCTTTGATTAGTATTTCTCTCAGAGCTTAGGGTTTTTAGCTTTTTTTCATGTACTTGTTGGCCATTTGTAGATCTTCTTAGAAGAAATGTCTATTCACATCCTTTGCCCATTTTTAAATTGAATTATTTGTTCTTATTGAGTTGTAAGATATATATATGTAAATACATATATATTATACCACATATAATCAGCTTTATGATTTGCAAATATATGCAGTATTTGCAGTATTTTTTCTGCTCTGTGGAGGAATCACCTGTGGTGATTTTTACATGTACTAAATTTTGAGAACTGCTGAAGTGGTGGGAAAAATAAGGACTTTGAAAGTAGACCAGAGATTGAAACGCAGCTCTGCCATTTATTAGCTGGGTAATTTTTGACGAGTTACTGAAGTTCTCTGAGTCTCATAGTTCATGCATGTAAAACAAAGTTCATACCTACAGTTTTGCTTTTCTCAAGAGTTAAATGAGATATGTGAAATGCCCAGTGTGGTAGGTATTCAGCATTGGTAGCTACTATTGTTAGTGGAAATTTAAGGCCGAGAAGGGTGTTGTCTTATTCAAGGTAACAAAGGAAGTTATTGTTTCATTAATTCTAAGAGAAGCACTGTTTTTACATTCTTATACTTCTGAAATCCAGAAACTTCTTACAGTTGCTTTCGTCCATGGTACAGTTGCCCTTGTCTCTTCACGCATAGAACTTACGGAATAGGTGTCAGCAAGCTTGGAGGAAAATCCCAGAGATAATCATCAGAATAGAAATCTCGGGTCACTTGGGCATTTGGTGGCCCAAAGCATGATATTGTGTGGAAAACATGGGTGCTGGTGGTGACTCAGATTTTGATTCAGAAGTGTTCAGCTCCAATGTGACCCGTTTACGCACTGATTTATTTTGTTTCTCTTTTTAAAATTAGGCACAAGAGTAATACAAGCTAAAAATCTGAGTTTAAAAGAGATCTTTTAATGAGCATACATAAAAATTGTTAGTGCTAGGGCATTCTATCAATTTAATTGGTGGCATGTTTTTTATTTTTAATCCTCACCTGAGGATGTATTTATTGAAGAGGGAGAGGAGAAAAAAAGAGAGAGAGAGAGAGAAACAGAGACAGAGAGAGACATCATTTGGTTGCCTCCTATATGTGCCCCAGCTGGGAATCGAACCTGTGATCTGGGCAGCATTTTCCCGTGGTAGAGCATCACATGCCTTGCAGTCAGTGGTGTGTTAGAGACGGTGAGGACTGGAAGCAGCAGATGAGGTACTGGACTCTGGTCTTTTTTCATTTATTCAGCAATCATCATTGCTTCTCAATCTAGTGTTCTTTCAAATTAGAACTTAAAAGTGATGTAAACCATGAGATGGAGAATTTTTTAAAAACAGAGTTACAAAAAAAAAGATCAAGTAGTACTATAAATGTTTCTTTGAGAGAGAGGAAAAAAAGCATTGCCTGATTTTAAAATTAACAGATAATGTGGAACTTCAATGAACTAAACGAATTTCAAACTTAAACGTACCTTTTCCCACTGTGGTCCGGTGTGGAGGGGGCTGAGCACGGGAGCCACAACCGGGCAGAGGGAGAGAGAGGGAAATCCCCGTGTGCGAGGGTCTAGCTAATAAAACCTTTTGTCACAGACCATTGCGTACTTGAATTGAAAGAGTCAGGGTTTTAATAATACCTCTTTCTATTGCTATTTAATGATTTAGGAGCTCATAAACCATTGTTCATAGATCTTTATGTACTCCTAAAATTTGAAGATTTGGTTCTGAATGGGACAGCCATTGCAGCCCACTGTGAGAAGAAGTTGTTTCATGACTTAAAGGCTTGAATGGAGGATATTTTCATGAGCCGGATGAAATTAAACTAGGGAGTCATAATGGAAGTTTCCCACTACTTGGGTTGAGAATAGAGATGTGGAAGAATTTTGTGTGCACTTCTCCTTGCCTTGGTCTTTTCAGCCACACCCAGGTGCACAAGTGCCAGGGGCGGCAAAGGCGGGGCGTGTGGCTGGGTGGCTGGGATACACTGAAACAAACTAGTTAGTTCTCAGTCTCCCGTTAACTGCGTGACTTTGGCCACAAGTCACCACAAGTCACCTAAACTCCTCCAAGCCTCATCTGCACAGATGTTTCTCGTCTGTAAAGTGGTAATTAATTATAATACCTTACAGGATTGTTTGGATAATTAAACATAGTAATGGATATGAAAACCGTCTTGCATAGTGTGTGGAATGTAATAGATGCTCAGTAATGGCATGTGGACAGTGATATTGTTAAGTAATTGAGAACATCAATTTAGAAATTATGGTCTGTGACTTATTTATCCCTTAAAGAGTTAACTTGTGGATTAAAAAATGTAAGGGACCTCAAAGATAAACTGTTCAAGTAATTCTAAAGAATTTTCTTGCCCTGGCTGGTGTGGCTCAGTGGAGTGAGCACAGGCCTGTGAATCGAAGGGTCACTGGTTCAGTTCCCAGTCAGGGCACGTGCCTGGGCTGCAGGCTAGGTCCCCAGTTGGGAGTGCACGAAAGGCAGCCACATACTGATGTTTCTCTCCTTCTCTTTCTCCTTCCTGTCCTTTCTCTCAAAAATAAATAAATAAAATCTTTTTTAAAAGAAGAATCTTTAGCCCTGGCTGGCGTGGCTCAGTGGATTGAGCACAGACTGCAAACAGGGCATCGCAGGTTCGGTTCCCAATCAGGGCACATGCCTAGGTTGCAGGCCATGGTCCCCAGCAACCGCACATTGATGTTTCTCTCTCTTTCTCTCTCCTTTCCCTCTCTAAAAATAAATAAGTAAAATCTTTAAAAAAAAGAATCTTTAAAAAAAAAGAATTATTTTTACTAAGTTCAGCAGTCCTAGGTAACTTCCATCTTTTTATTTTTTTAAATATTTTATTTATCTCTTTTGGAGGGAGGGGATGGGAGGGAGAAAGAGAAGGAAAGAAATATTGATTGATTGGTTTCCTCTTGCATGCCTCCAACCTGGGAACTGTCCTGCAACTCAGGCACATGCCCTGACCAGGAATCAAACTCGCAACCTTTTGGTTTGCGGGACGATGCCCAACCCACTGAGCCACACCAGCCAGGGTGTTACATTCCATCTTTGTCTGTGTTGGTAATGATTCTCCTCATGGTTGCTGCATGAGTTCAGCAACTCCAAGCACGATCATTTCCATTCTTCTTTCCTTCTATTAGGGAAGACAGTTTCTGACAGAAGTTATCCCAGTTATCCCTTATATCTCATTGGCTGAGTTTGCTTTACATGCTTGTGCATACCTAGCTGCAAAGGAGTCTGGGAATGTGATTATCTTCTTGTAGAGGTGGTCTTTGCCAGCAAAAAAATAGGATATTGGTTACCAGTACTATGGCTTTTGCCACATTCCTGTTTTGCCCTGTTTGCCACAGCGACCCATTTCTGATGCACTCCTAGTGTCGTCCATAAAAGAACAAGCAATGTGTTTGGGTTAGAGTGTGGAAGATGTAGCTGGAATTCCAGTTGCTCCAGACAAATTGGGAGTAAGGAACTCCTTAGAAACCATTGTAACCCCTCCTCCCAACTACTTTTGAATTAACTGTCTTAGGTCAGGAGTAGGTTTTTGTATTGACATAGGTAATGGGCCAACAGTCTAGGGCTCTCTTAGGATTTTCTTCTCAGGAATATGGGAGTGGATGAATATCTTGCCACTTTTGGTCTTCAGATAGTTTGGAGAAATGGCGGCCTAAGGACCACCATTGTTGGTTGTTGTGTTGTATTTTTGCTGAATTTCTTTTACATCTCAGGTGAAGGCATTAATATGTAGTAAAGCGGCTAATCTGAAAGCAAGGAAGGACAAATAAGAGCTAAAAAGAAAGTACACCTAGCTGAATAATTTTCCCCTTAATCAAGGATTGGCAAATCAGTCTTGAAAGTATCAAGTACAAAACCTTCTACCTGAGGAGACCTGTGGTGGGAAGTTGATGTTCCTTCGTAGATTCTTCGAATGTTCATTTGAATCCCACAGATGCTGCTCTGTTTTGCTGGTGTCGGTCTGCAGGGACGATCTGCTGCATAGGCAGGAGTTGGTTCGTGAGTCTGGTTTGTGCTGTGGGCTCTTCAGTGACTAATTTGGGAACTAGGCACAGAAACTTGCAGTCCTGTCCGTTGTTCCATGGCTGCAGATTTCCTGTCATGTGCTGGTCAGGACTTGGCTGGTATTTTTATTTCATTTCATCGTGTCCTCGAAGTGTCCCTTGGTCATGCTTTGTTTTAACATTCTGCTTGATCTCCTTTTTGGCATTCATGTTTGAGTGTCTTGTCATCCAGATGTTTTCTGTTTTGCGAACTTTGCAATAATCCTAATTCAAGAAGAAAATGTTATTTCTGGTGTTATGAACAGTGTCATCATGCCTGGGTCCCACAGGACACAATTGGGAGTATATGTCCCTCCATTATACTTGAGCAGTATTTTTTGACCCCCATTGGCAGCTGGACAGGGGAGGTGAGAGACAGAGACTTTTTTTTTTAAGATTTTACTTATTTATTTTTAGAGAGGGAAGGGAGGGAGATAGAAAGAGAGAGAGAAACATCAATGTGCGGTTGCTGGGGGTCATGGCCTGCAACCCAGGCATGTACCCTGACTGGGAATCGAACCTGGGACACTTTGGTTCTCAGCCCGCACTCAGTCCACTGAGCTACACCAGCCAGGGCGAGACTTTTTATTGTATTTATTTTTGGTATGTTTTGAATTTTTGAGCTATATGAGTGTTACCTGCTCTCAAAATGAAAATTAAATGATTTTTGTATTGGTAACATTTTATTGCATGTCTGTTAACATAATACATTGTAAAAGTTCATATTAGCCAATGCTAAAATGTCATTTTAGGCTTTTAAATTAGTTTTTAGTGAAGTTATCTTTATTGTTAGTAGACTTGACTATTTCTAATATGTACCAGTGGTAAGAATACTTGATTTACTTCCCTGGCTGGTGTGGCTCAGTTGATGGGGTGTCGTCCTGCAAACTGAAGGGTCGCTGGTTTGAGTCTCGTCAGGGAAAACGCCTGGGTTGTGGGCCAGGTTCCTGGTTGGGGGTGTGTGAGAGGCAGCTGATTGATGTTTCTCTCCCTCTCTCCCTGCCTTCCCCTCTCTCTGAAAATAAATAAATGCAATCTTAAGAAAAAAGAATACTTGATTTACAAACTTATCTTCATAAAATGACTGGCCTCCAGTGGGTCATGGCTTGGAGCTGGGAAAGCAGGCCGCGTGTGGGGCCATGTTCCTTTTTTCCGTGTTTTGGGATTGTTTTGTCCCCAGACAGGCAGACTTTTAAGGTGATTGGATTCCTGTCCAGTCTAACTTTATTTTATGTAACTTTATCCAAAGGTTTTACATCACGGTCATTTAAAATGTTGTTTTGTGGTAAAACACTTTTTGCATTATTAGCCTGCTCGCCCCATGGGGAAACTGTTTTGTCTGTTTTACTACAGAGGTATTTTATACATAATCGTTGTCTCAGCTATATTGAACTAACTACGTATTTTTTAGTATTCTATTTTTAGCTCTATCTCTTTCCGTTTTTCGAGCAGCTGTTCTCGTTGTTACACCATGCATCTTTAATAGATCGCTGTGCACTTGGGGTTAGTATCGGGCGCTCCACATAAGATGCTCACAATAGTTCGTTACTCCATCCCAGACTTTGTGCTGTATACTTCATAAACCTTATAATACAGTGTTGGTTGTGCCCTAAACAGTTATCTTTTAAAGAGATTAAGAGAACAAACAAGTCTTGTACGTTTACCAATTTTGGCTCTCTTCTTTCCTTCCTGAGACCAACACACAGTTTTGAGTTTCAGTCTGGTATCGTTTCCTTTTGGGCTGAAGAGCTTCCTTCAGTGTTTCTGGTGCCGTTCTGCCGGTGACAGTTCTTTTAGCTTTCGCTGCTCTGAAAGTGGCTTTGCTTTCCCCTTATTTTTGGATGACAGTTTTTGTTGGATATAGAATTCTGGGTTGACAGTTGGCCACTGCATTGTCTTCTGGCCTTCATTGTTTCTGAATGGAAGTGAACTTTTCTTTATTTGCTTGTTCTCTTCTGTGTAATGTGCCTTCCCCCTCCCCACCCCTGCTGATAGCTCTTTCCTCCTGATCTTTGGTTTTCTGCACTTTGAATGTGACGTGACGTGACGTGACCAATGTGGTGTCTTTGTAACTATCTTGCGTGGGGTTTACTGAGTTTTGTTTGATCCGTAAGTGATGTTTTTCAACAAAAATTGGGAATTTTCAGGTCAAAACATATTTTTCAAATGTTTTTTCTGCCCCATTCTTTGTTCTTTGCTTTTTGGACTCCAATTACACGTATGTGTTATACTGATAATAAATAGTCTGTGTTCTCCAGATTGGGTAATTTCTGTTCATTTCTTTTCTGGCTCCTTAGTCCTTTCTTCTTTGGTTTTTAATCTACTTCTAAGCCCATCCAGTCAAGTTTGCATTTCTGATCTTGTACCTGAAGGTGCTACAAGGTTTATAATATTTATGGTAGCTGTTTCCAAGCTCTTGCCTGCTGTTTCCAACATTGCAGTCCTGCCGTGGACTGTTTCTGTGGGATGCTTCTATGACAGTGGGTCATATTTTCCTGCTTATTTTCATATCTAATACATTTTGATTAATTGGACATTGGGGACAACACATTACAGGAAGTCTCAGTTGTGTTGTCTGTCTTTGAAGAGTGCTGAGTTTTGGGGTTTCATTGGAAAGCCCAAATGCCCAGGGTGTGCAGCCAGGCTTCCGCCCTGGCTGAGCTGGAGCACCGATGTCCGCAGTCATGTTCAGCATCTGGCAGTTGCTCAGCTCTCAGGGCAGCACCAGGGACTCTGTTATGCCCCAGGGAGTCTCACCCTGGCTTGTGTGTAGCTGTGTACTCAGACAGGAGTGGTTAAAAACCCCATGCAGATTTCTGAGGCCAGCCCCTTGCATTATTGCCTCCTTACTAGTGTTCTGTCCCATCAGGTCTAGCTTACTCCAGTAGCCCGGAACTCAGATGTCTGCATCTCAGCTCAGGGAGACCGTTGTGCTTGGCCTAGGATCCGGTGTCCTGTGACAGAGTCGGAAAAGTGTCCTGGGCAGAAAGCTGGAGTGAATGTGGTTCACCCCTGTGCTGCCAGCTATTTCATACCTGAGAAGAGTAGAGTTATATATTTCATCCAGTTTTACAGATATTACTCGAAGAGGCTAGTCTGGTACCAGTTACTTCATCATGGCTAGAAATGGAAGTCTACTTCTTGGATGTAGTGGAGGAAAACATTTAATTTATGTTTTAAAAAAAGATTTTATTTATTTATTTTTAGAGAGAAGGGAAGGGAGGGAGAAAGAGAGGAAGAGAAACATTGATGTATAAGAGAAAACATCAGTCAGTTGCTTCTTGCACGCCCCCAACTGGAGACCTGGCCTGCAACCCAGGCATGTGCCCTGACTGGGAATTGAACTGGTGACCTTTCGGTTCGCAGCAGGCTGGCACTCAATCCACTGAGCCACACCAGCCAGGGTTTTCACTGTCTTTAAATACATAAATAAGATTATGTTTTTATATATATTTAATAACTACATAATCTGCTTTTGGATATATGAGTTTGGATATTCCATATTTAAATGTATGTATACTGTGGCACAGGAATTTTTTAACAGCTTTATTAAGATATAATTTACACACTGTGTAATTCACTTATTTAAAGTGCATAATTCAGTGGTTCTTGGTATATTCATAGAGTTGCACATCCATTAACACATTAATTTTAGAACATTTGCATTACCACAAAAAGGAACCCACACCCCTTAGCCATCATCCTTCCCCTCTCCTTCCATGTGCCCAGCCCCAGGCAGCCACTAGTCTACATTCTGTAGATTTGTTCATTCTGGAATGGAATGGTCCAACTGTGACTCGGTTCTTTCACTGAGCATAATGTTCACAAGGTTCATCAGTGTTGCAGCATCTATCAGTGCTCCATTCTTTTTATTGCTAAATAATATTCTATTGTTTGGATCAATCACATTTTATTAATCCACTTATCAGTTGATATTTGGGTTGTTTTGCTTTAGTCTGTTGTGCCTAACATGTCTGTGAACATTCATGTATAAGTTTTTTTCACGTACACGTGTTTTCATGTCTCTTGGGTGTATTCCTAGGAGTGGGATTGCTGAGTAATCTGGTAACTCTGTGCTCAACTATTCTAGCAACTGCCAGACTGTTGTTCAAAGGAACTGTATCATTTTACATTCCCACCAGCCATGTATCAGGGTTCTGGTTTCTTCATATCCTTGTAAACAATTGCTTTTGAACGTTAATTATATGTCAAAGCCAGTAACTATGTATTATATTATTATTGTTCCCATTTTGTACATGAGGAGACTGAGGCTCAGGATGGTTAAGGTGCTTACTTGCCCTGGATCATAGAGCTAAGAAATGGAGGAACTGGGTTTGAACCTGGGTTTATGCCTGACTTTAAAATTTAATTTTTTTTCCTCATTGAAAACTATCTCTACAGATAGAGCAGTTGAAATCAAATGAAATTTTCACGGTATTCCAAGCAGTGAGAGAGCCCAAGCGGATAGATATTTTCTCAGCCTTTATTAGGTCTTGGCAGGGGTCCATTGAACATAAAGAACATCTTTTTTTCCTGGCTTTGATGGCTGTACTCAGTTTTCTTGAAAGTGGAAGACAGCTGTTTTTTTCACTCAGGATTATTTTAAATAATTGGAGACACAGCATTTTTAATGCCCATCATGTCCAGACATTGTGGATGGAGTATAGTATCTTGTTTCAAGAACTACTACTTAGAATAGACACCAAAGAAGAGGTGTAAGATTCGGTGCCTTGCAGACCTCTCAGTTTGGCTGACTAGTACGGGAGCGGAAGGAGATCCACTGTCTGGCGTTTCATGTTTTTTTCAGATCCAGGATTGGTCAAAGATTGTGTGAAACACTGAACTTTTAGGGATCTTTGGGCTCTTCTGATAATTATATTTGGGATTTAGGTTTTATTTTGTGATATTTCTTAGTTCAAAATGCTCATCTGTCTTATTTGTTGTAAGTTAAGAACAGGCAGTTTTGTGATGATTGAGTGAAGTATACAAAGTTTCTGAATAGCAAGGTTATTTTTTTATGTCCACCTAATTATATTTATTTTCAACTGTTTGACAATGTACATAAAATAAAAAATACACTCCACAAATAGCTTAGAATCAGCACATATTGGGTGGTAGAAAGGTATATAACTTCATGATCATTTATATTAGTAAAATCAATTTAATAGAAAAAATTCTTTACATGTTTGAAACCAATAGGTTACAAAAGTTACTGAAATGCTTTTTACCCAGAATATAAATTGCTATTAGTCCATTCCATGGTTTCATTCTGTGCAGCTACATGTATGAAAACAAAGATTCTCCTGAGGAGACATGATGATTCTAAATTTACTTTCAGGAAAATAACCAGATTTTCAAAGCTCCATTAGTTTATTTAAAAAATAAAAATAATAGTAACCAATTGTAAAACTTTGTTGCAAATTTTAAACTGGTTTTGACAGCCTCCTATTTTGTTAATGTCTCTTTTGTCACTGATTTAGGTCTAGGCTTTCTGTGTTAGTATACGTGTTGAAACTGTCTCCAAACAGTTGTTTGTATATCCCATTTGTTATATGTCTGTATCATTTTAAGGAAGGAGAAGGCAAGGAAAAAGATCTCAGTGTTTAATTTTATGTAACTCTTCCAGGCAGAAGGCTATGAAAGATTTATGATGTATCTTTTAAATGGACAATGTAATTCATGGGTAAGGAGTAAAATGTGTCTTGTAGGAAATATATTCAAAGACAAACCATGTAGTAAGAAATTGTGCTAACTTTTATTTGTGTCCTATAGAAACAGCAGAAGTTTTCATTTGATTAAAATGTTTGATATGCATTGTCTGCCATGATCTCAAAGGCATGTGCGTTCCACTGTAATGACAGGCTATGTGATGAATGACTGTCTCCCACTCTTTTCCTGGCAAAGAAAACTTGGCATCTTAAATCAAGTCTTAAATGATATATTATAGTTGAAAATATTTAAAGTCATGGTTTTTAAAGGTGAATCTGATTATGGATCTCCTGGTGAGATGATTTTGGCAACTTGATTAATGTCAATATATCTTCATGGAAATTAATTTTTTTTAAGTGATGTACATCATAATGACATTTGGGTCAATGCCAGACTGCAGGTACAAAGAGGAAGCTGAAAAATTCCTATTGCCTGGTGACGTCGCACAACACATTCTGTACGTGTTTGTGGCGGCGCCAGTGTAAACAGACCTCCTGCACTGCTAGTCACGTAGAAGCATAGCATGTACAATTTGGTATCGCACATGATACTTGACAGTGTGAATAAATGGTAGTGTTACTGGTTTATGTAATACTATACTGTACTTTTTGTCATTATTTTAGAGTGTAATCTTTCTACTTATAAAAAGTTTGTTGTGAAACAGCATGCTGAATTACACACTGCTGCCTCGTGCCTTGCGTGTTCACCGCATCTCTTGATTGCGTCATTTTCTCTTGCACTTGATTTAATCTTGTGTTGTCCTGTACAGTGACATGCTGTCCAGGCCGGCAGCCCCGGGCAGTGGGCTGTACCTCAGAGCCTGGGTGCGTAGTAGGCTGTACCATCTAGGGGTGTGCAGGTACACCCAGAGTTCTCACAGTGATAAAATCGACTAATGGCACGCTCCTCGGAAAGTGCTCCTGTTGTTGAGGGGTGCACGATTACCTAAAAATGCAATTTTAGTCGGGGGTGATCAACCCTTCTTCCTCAGGTCTGTGTGTGTGTGTGTGTGCACGCCATGATATCAGCATTGCTGAAAAATAAGAAGATACAGTAGTCCTCTGTCATCATGGGATTTTTACTAGAATGACCTGACTACTACTTAAAGGATGTAATTTTTTAAAACATTCGAAGATTTCTTGTGACTCTCTTCATCTTAGGTCTAATTCATGGCAAACTTGGACTTTCCATTTCTTTGTGATAAAATTGTCTCTTTTCAGGTAACTCAGTTTGATGACATTATTATTTTTTTAATTTATGGTGCATTAAGGGCTGAAAGGAAAAGGAGATTAAAGATGGTCAATTAAATAAAATAAGTCAGCTGGTGAACACATGTAAGTAGAAAACAAGCAGCTCTCTTTAGATTGTATTCTCAGAGTCTGAGACTCCATGCGGGGAAGTGCCGCGTGGGGGAGGGAGCTGGGGAAGGATGGCTGTGTGATGAGGGAGATCAAAGAACCTTTTCAAATTCCTGAATATTGTCATCACAGTGTGATGACATTGTCTTCTTTGGAATATTTTGAATTCCCAGAATTAAACGTAGCTCTTTCACATGTGGGTGCCGACAACACACTGTATTTGTAAGAGAGTCACCTGTGACCTTTACAATATTACAGGTGCTTAGGGCTTACTCTTAAGATTCAGAGTTGGTAGATTTTGGGAGAGGCTTGGACACTTAGTCCAAGTCTTGGCTATTGTGAGTCATGCTGCAATGAACATGGGTGTGCAGGTATCTCTTAAAGATGGTGATTTTACTTCCTCCAGGTGTATACCCAGAGGTGGGGTTACCGAATCATATTTATATTATAGTTCTGTGTTAATTTTTGAGGGACCTGCACACTGTATTCCACAGCGGCTGCACCAGTTTCCATCCCCACCAACGGTGCGCACTGACCAGCATTTACTTCTTGTCTTTTGGGTGATGCCCATTTTAATAGGTGTGATGCAGTATCCCATTGTGGTTTTGATTTGTATCGTCTGGATGATTAGTGATGCTGAGCACCTTTTCATGTTGGCCATTTGTATATCTTCTTGGAAAACTGTCTTTTTAGGTTCTCTGCCCATGTTTAATAGGATTCTTAACTTTTTTTGCTATTGAGTTGTAGGACTTCCTTACGTATTTTGGATATTAATCACTTACTAGATATATGGTTTGCATATATTTTCTCCCAGTCCATAGGTTGCCTTTTCACTTTGCTGTGCAGAGTTTTTTAGTTTGATGTGGTCCTACTTCGTTGTTTTTGCTGTCGTTGCTTGGACTTTTGTATCATATCTAAAAAATTGTTGCCAAGACCAGTGTCAAGGAGCTTTTGCCCTATGTTTTCATCTAGGACTTTTACAATTTAAGGTCTTATGTGTAAGTCCTTAATTAATTTCAAGTTAATTTTTGTGCATGGTATAAGATAGGGGTCCAATTTCATTTTTTTGTATGTGAATATTTAGTTTTCCCAACACCGTTTATTAAAAAGACTATTCTTTCCCTTCTGAGTGTTCTTGCTCCCCCTGTCAAATATGAGTTGACACTATGTGCATGGGTGTATTTCTGGGCTCCTTATTCTGCTCCATTGGTTTATATGATGCCTTTTATGCCAGTATCATACTGCTTTGATTATTATAGCTTTGCAATTTAGTTTGACATTTTAATTCTATCTGGAAGTGGTATTTGCTTCATTCATTTTATTATTTGAGTGTTAAAAATGCATTTGAAATATTTGGTTACATATTACATCTGCTTCATGGCAGCATTCTTCTCAGGGGTGTCCTTTGGCTGTTATCTTTTTCTTGTTTTTTTTTTCTTTTTTAAATTTTGTATTTATAGAGATTCTGTTCCTGGTTCATTTTCCGTTATTTCTTTTTGAATGAAGAGGGTTTTTGTCTGTACTACTTTTTGGGATATCAGCAGTAGGAATCTCAGGGTAGAGGTTGTCTTCCAAGTTTACGGTAGTTTGCTTCATGACCAGGATGTGTGTGTGAACTTGTTTCTCCTTAGCCGGAGATTGGCCGCTGCAGGCCCACTCACAGTGCGGCTGTCTCACTGTCTCCTTGCTGCACTAGCAGCCCCACTTCTGCCAGCAGAGCTTGTCTGTGTGATTTCTTTAGTACTGTCTCCTCTACTCCTTCAAACCGTGAACAGCAAAGCTCTCTCCACCAGCCCGTGTCCCCTGTTTTTGTTGTTGTAGATGTGGTTTAAATTTTATGTCTCGGGAAGTGCACTTGAAGAAATACACCATTCCCATCCCTTTGCTTGTTTTGGAGCCTCATGCCTTATATTTACCCTCATTCTTCAGTTCAATTTTCTCTTTTTTTGGCCTATATTCCACTTATTTTTATATGCTTCTAGTTTTATTGGAGATCATGTTTGCATGTTTGCTTTTTCTTCTTTTTGTTGCTTTTGGGCCATTTCTGAGAGGAGACGGGAGATTCTGACTTTACTCTGTTATCTAAGACCAGAAGTACTTGACATTTATTTTTTGTTAGTGCTTTGAATATTCAGTTAGTCAAAATATTTAAACTAGATTAACTTTCATAATTATAAACTGTAGGATGTGATATTTTCACTTACTTACCAAACAGTCTTTCTAGTACTTCATGTGCCAAGTCTGTTCTAAGCACTTTGCAAATATGTACTCACTTAATCTTTGTAGTGATCCTTTGAGGTAGGTGTTCTTTTTATACCCATTTAAATGATAGGAAGCTGAAGCACAGTCAGGAAAATTAACTTGCCCATGGTTACCTAATTAATAAGAAGTAGGAAGAACACGTTCTGCTTTTCATTCAGGGACTCTAGCATTTGTGGTTCTTGGCATCATCTATTTATACCTCATGCTAATGAATCCCTTGAGAGCAGAGTCCCTCCGTGTCCCTTTCATCTGTGTAGTCCCAGTGCATATTTAGCAGAATACCTGTAATTTAGAAGTTACTCAGAGGATGCTGTTGGTGAATTAATATTCTTTGTTAGGAGCCAAATAATTGCCTCTCAGCCAGACTTACATAGCTTCAGTTGTTCATTTTACTTGCCTTGTTTAAGAAAAAAAAAACATTTGTTTTCTCATGTCATCATTTTAATGCTATTGCCATATTTGCTGTAATAAAACCTCTAAAAATAGCCATTGTGTTCCAGAACAAAATTATAAAAGTTTCTTTATAAAAGACCTTCAAGGCGCTGATAGCATGAGCACTAGATCCTTTACCCTAGTACACTATCCACACTAAAAGTTACTTTTTATGTTTTAATATTAGTTATATTTAAACAGTGTCATGTGTAAAACGATAGAAGTCAGCTAACTCAAGGTGGTGAGAATGCGGTAGTTCATTTGTTTTCATTGCTGAGGTTTATTTTATTGTGAGAATATACTCATGTCACCATTTGTTAATCTGTTATCCCACTGGTGGGCACCTGGACTGTTTCCTGGTTTTGCTTCTTTATGAATAAAGGTGCTACAGATATTTTTGTCAAATGTTTTTGTGGCATATGCTTTCACATGTCTTCGTAAATGTCTAGCATTAGAATTGGTATGTCAAGATAGATTTTTGTTTAGTTTGTTGACATAAGAAACATTCAAACCTGTAGAGAATTTTTTTTTCTTTGCGTGTTGTTTGTTGTTATTTTATAAGAGTTTGTTTGAGCTAAACTGACAACATGCTGGGAAGCAAGATCTCAGATGGGTTGGAGAATGACAGCTTTGCAGTTTGTGCTGTGCATTTGGAATCGAGGAGAAAACTAAGGAGGATCACATGAAAGGGGGAGAAAGCGAGGCAGGAACTCGGTGACCGGATTATAGACCAGTCGGCAAGACTGACTGCTCCCTTGAGGGTGATTACTCCTCTGAGGGGTCCAGGAACGAGGCTTGTGAGGGTGTGTTAACCTAGATACACAGGAACAATGGACAAGGCTGGCTTAAATTGAAGATAAACTTTTTATAGGCCTGGGATGTGACTATCCACTGTGCATGACCTGCCCAGTTAGGAATTTATGGTCAGGTCAACTTGTGAGGTTACTTTTGGTTAGATTTATCACAGAGGCCTTTTTTTTTAACCCATGAGTTTTATGAGAAATAACCAGTTTTTTCCCCCAATTTTCCCCCAAAGTTGTTGTATCATTTTTACATTTTTACCAACATGTTCGAGTTTCATTGCTCTATAGCCTTACATATATATGTATCAGTCTTTTTACCATTCTGGTGGGTGTGTTTAATTTTTTAAAATTAATTTATGATTTTTTTTAGAGAGAAAGGGGAAGGGAAGAAGAAAGAAAGAGAGAGAAACATCAATTGGTTGCCCTTTGTAGATTCCCTGACCAGGGACCGAACCTGCGACCCAGACATTCATCCCGACTGGGAATTGAACCTGCGACCTTTCAGTTTGCAGGACGACTCCCAACCAACTGAGCCACACTGGCCAGGGCTGTTTATTTTAATTTTTAACATTCATCATTATGGTTATTGATATCCCATCTGGACTACCACCATTTGAACTTAGGTATTCTGCTTATCCTAGTAATGAATTACAGAGTTCAGGAGTCCCCAAGAAAACTCACTTTTCTTTTTTTTTAATTGTTGTTCAAGTACAGTTGTCTCCATGTGTCCCCATCACTCCCTCCAACACCAGCCATCCCACCTCCCACCCCCAATCCTACCCCCCTTTGGCTTTGTCCTTCATATATGTTCCTTGACAACCCTTCCCCTTTTCCCCCCTTATCCCCTCCCACCTCCCCTCTGGTTACTGTCAGTTTGTTCTTTATTTCAATGTCTCTGTTTATATTTTGCTCATTTATTTGTTTTGTTGATTAGGTTCCACTTATAGGTGAGATCATATGGTATTTATCTTTTACTGTCTGGCTTATTTTGCTTAGCATAATGCTTTCCACCTCCATCCCTGCTGTTGCAAAGGGTAGGAGTTCCTTTCTTTCTGCTGTGTAGTATTCCGTTGTGTAAATGTACCATAGTTTTTCGATCCATTCATTTACTGATGGGCACTTAGGTTGCTTCCAGCACTTGGCTATTATAAATTGTGCTGCTATGAACATTGGAGTGCATAGGTTCTTTTGAATTGGTGTTTCAGGGTTCTTAGGACAAAAGCCCAGCAATGGAATTGGTAGGTCAAAAGGCAGTTCCATTTTTAGTTTTCTGAGGAAATTCCATACTGTTTTCCACAGTGGCTGCACCAGTCTGCATTCCCACCAAACCCTCCACATCGTCTCCAACACTTGTTTGTTGATTTGCTTATAATGGCCATTCTGACTGGTGTGAAGTGGTATCTTACTGTGGTTTTAATTTGCATCTCTGTGATGACTAGTGATGCTGAACATCTTTTCATGTGTCTCTGGGCCCTCTGTATGTCCTCCTTGGAGAAGCATCTGTTCAGGTCCTTTGCCCATTTTTTAATTGGGTTGTTTGTCTTCCTGGAGTGAAGTCGTGTGAATTCTTTATATATTTTGGGGATCAAACCCTTGTCTGAGGTATCATTGGCAAATATATTTTCCCATATGGTTGGTTCCCTTTTCATTTTGCTGATATTTTCTTTAGCTGTGAAGAAGCTTTTTATTTTGATGAGATCCCATTTGTTTACTCTTTCCTTTATACCCCTTGCTCTACGGGACATATCAGTGAAAATATTGCTGTGTGGAATATCTGAGATTTTTCTGCCTATGTTCTCCTTTAGGACTTTCATGGTATTGCAACTTATATTTAAGTCTTTTATCCATCTTGAGTTTGTTTCTGTGTATGGTGTAAGTTGGTGGTTGAGTTTCATGTTTTTGCATGTAGCTTGTCTAGATGTCCCAACACTATTTGTTGAAGAGGCTGTTTTGACTCCATCTTATGCATCTGCCCCCTTTGTCGAATATTAATTGGCCATGGAGACTTGGGTTTATTTCTGGTTTCTCTGTTCTGTTCCACTGATCTATGAAGACAACTTAGTTCTGACACCAACTTAAGTTTGGAGGTCTCCAAGACCACCCTCATTTCTGACATGTCTTGTAAGATTGGGTGTCCCCAAAACCACAGTCCCCCAAACCACTCTCAGATTTGATAATTTGTCAGAAGGACTCACAGAACTCACTGAAAGTTTACTAAATGTTATGGTTTATTATAGTGAAAAGTTACATTTTAAAATTGGCCAAGGGAAGAGTTGCATCACTTAGATAAGATTGAGTGCACATCGGCTGACCTTAGTCTCCAGCTCCTTCGGAGGTGGCCCGACCCCATGCTCCCCACCTGCCTGCCCCCAAATAAATCACACTGTAGTGTAGACTGTCTGGCATGGCCTAATGTCCGTAGGTAAACAAAAATGCTTTTATTAGGCATGACATTCCAGAGGTTTTGGGCAAGGTTAATACTTTACTGTACACTTAACATACCCCCCTTGGTTTTTAAAGCTCATAAAACACAAAATGGTTGTGTTAACTGATATAATCTGTTACCAAGGTCAGGAAACTTGAAGTGCAATCTTGTTCTAAATTGCCAGGTTGGTTCTGCCTGTGCCAGGAGCCAACCCACTGAGCTATTTAACTCAAACGTGTGGAGTGTGAAACCTGATGTAGTTTCTGTTCGTTGGTTTGTTCATTCGTTCATTCGTTCATTCATTCATGGACTCAGCAACATCTGTTGAGTGTCTGCAGTGTTCAGGCATTGCGCTGCACGTGTAGACAAAGATTCCACAGTCCATTCACTGTTGCCAGTACTTGAAGCAGGTGGAATTCAGGAAGACTCCTCGGGAAGAGCATGCTCAAACTAAGTTTTGAAGGCCGAGGAAGATTTAGGGTAAATAACGGGGGAAGGGAATTTCTAGCAAAAAGGACCACATTTGCTAGAGTGTGAAAGCATGAGCATACGGGTCCTTTTAAGAAACCTGGCTGTGCCTGGACTGTGAGTGGGGGAGGGAGGGTGGTTTCCAGAGGGGAGGCCACATTAGCCGTTAAGTCCTGACAGTCAGCAGCCTCTTGAGGGAAAGGCAGACAGCTTTTGACTCTGGGATTGATTTCTGGAAGCCATTTCAGAAGTGTTAGCAGGAGAGTAGTTTGATCAGATTTGTCTTAGGAAAATTATTTGAAACATTGGATTTTATTAAAAAATTAGTTGTCGCAGGGATTTATTCTTGCTCCTTTCCATATGATATAGAATTTATATTTTTCATATAAATAAATGAGTTGATTGTAAATTAGTGCTTTTATATCTTTGTTTATAATTATATAAGTAATAGATTATTGGACAAAACATAGAGTAGAAAGTAAGAATGTCATGTCCTCTTCTCTGCACAATAAAAATTTGGCAAACATCCTTTCAGGGTCTTCCCCCATATGCACTTTCCAGGTATTGTATACAAGACCTGGTGAGTGAATACAGGTATCTGTGTTACACAGCGCTATATTAATGTTTTTAAGGTAAAATGAGATTTTGCTTTGTATACTTTTCTGAAGCTTTTAAAAATACTAGATAATATATTTTAGCTTCCTTCATAGTACTTATAAATATCCCATTTATCATTAAATAATTCTTTGTATAATGATTTTTTACTCTCTGTTAGTCCCACTGGATGTCGGTCTGTTCCCTGCGACACCATCAGCACCTAGAGACCGTGCCTGGCCCATCGCAGCGGGGCAGCCGGTGTGTCGGTAACTGCATGAATTAATTGAGGACGTCTTTGATACCAATGCATATAGGTCCACCGTGTTCTTTTTAGTGGCCTTATAAGGGTCTTCTGAATGAATGTAGTATAACTTATTTTCAAAGGTCAGTTTGTTTTAACTATTTACAATAGCCATTATGGAAAATAGTTTGACTGTTCTTCAAAAAATTAAACATAGAACTGCAGTACGACCCCGCAATTCTACTCCTAGGGATATACCCAAGAGAACTTAAAACATATCTCTACATAGAAATTTATGAGCAAATGTTTATAGCAGTACTATTCTAATAGTCAGGGTTTAGAAATAACTCAGATGTCCCTCAGTGGATGTGGTATTTCCATGCAATGGAATATTATTAAGCTATGAAAAGGAATGAAATTTTGATACATTCTACTACTTGGATGAACCTTGAAAACACTGAGTGAAAGAAGCCAGCCAGGCAGTGTTATATGATTTCATTCATACAAAATGCCCAGAACAGGCAAATATGTAGAGACAGAAAATAGTCTAACCATTGCCAGGGGCAAGGGGCATGGAGAGTGTTTATTTAGTGGGTATGGAGCGTTCTGGAGTGACAGCAAATTTTCAGCACAGAGAGAGGTGGTCACACACACCGTGAATGTAGTGGCTGCTCTTGAGGGGTGCATTTTAAAGGGGCTAACTGTACGCCATGTACAGTTCACCTCAATAAAAACATACATTCCTTTATACATGGTGTTAATTTATATAATAAAAATAAGATTGCAGTAAAGGTCTTTCTTTTACAACTACCACCAGTTCCTTTCTTCATGTGGAGCCAGTTAGCCCAGTTTCATGGTAAACATTTCAGGAAATTCTCTCACAGTGATTCCTAAGGGGATCGCAGCAGGCATTTCTGCACAGAGCAGTTTTTCATTTGAAGGACTGTTGTAATTGAGAAGTATTGTAATTATCTTTCCAGTTTTAGTGTATGTGCTGCTGAAGCTAGCACAATAATTATCATAATCTAGAGCATTCATGTAAAACATTTTAATATGTAAAGATAGTATGCTATATACATTATTCTGTAACTTTTCTGTTTACTTAACATTGCATCTTCCTATAAATTGTCCCAGTACCATTTACTAAATAATCCAGCTATTCCCCTTTGAATTGAAATGTCATCTTTTTCAGTTCATAAATTTTTATGTGTGTTTGGGAGTGTTTGTGACCTGTGTTTTGATTATCTCTTCGTTTTACTCACATTCTATTACCAAACTGTTTTAATTTCTGTTGCTTTTTAAATTATTTTTACTATCCAATGAGGGTAGGTCCTTTTAATTTTTTCTTTTCAGGATGTTTGTGACTCTTCTTAAATGTTCATTTTTTTTCCATGTGAATTTTATACTCTACTTTCCTAGTTAAAAGAAAAAATACTTTTGGAATTATGGCAAACTTACCTCAACTCCCCAACCCTTGACAATCAGTAATCTACTTCCTGTCTTTATGGACCTGCCTATTCTGGACATTTTGGATAAACCGAGACATATAACACGTGTTTGTTTACTATCTGGTTCACCCGTGTTGTCATGCATATCAGTGCTCTGTGAACGTGCCATGCCCTGTTTACCTGCTGTTCATCCAATGGTGGACATTGGGTTGTTGCCCCTTTTTTCGCTTTTGTGAGTAATGTTGCTATGAACACCCCTTTCCAAGTTTTATGTAGACATATGTTGTGAGTGGTTTGGGGTATACAAGAGTCGCCCTTTACCCATTGTTTTGCTTTCCATGGTGTTAGTTACTCATAGTCAGCTGTGGTCTAAAAATATTAAATGGAAAATTTGAGAAATGAAAAGAAATTTATACGTTTGGACTTGTGTGCCACTGAGCAGGATGTTGAGACCTTGCACATTCATGCTCTGCCCCGTCCGCACCGTGAGTCACCCCTCTGTGCAGCCCGTTCACGCTGTGAACACTACCTGCCCGTTTGTCACATAGTAGCCCTCTCAGTCACGAGGTGGATGGGCACGGTGTCACAGTGCTTGTGTTTAAAAAATCCCTTACTTTACTTCACAATGACCTCAAAGAGCAAGAGTAGTGACTTCAGTGATTTGTATATGCCAGAGAAAAGCCATAAAGTGCTTCTTTAAGTGAAAAGGTGAGTATTTATAGGAAAAAACATAGTGTATATAGGGCTTGGTGCTATGGACAGTTTTAGGCATACACTGAGGGGTGGGTCTTGAAATGTGTTATCTGCAGACAAGGAGGGACAACTGTATACCTGTGAATAGAATTGCTGGGTCATATAGGAACTTTATGTTTAACCTTTTGAGGAATTCCCAGACTTTTTTCCAAAGCCACTGCACCATGTTGCATCCCCTCCAGCGCCACGGGAGAGTTCAGATTTCTTCACATCGTTGCCGACCCTTGTTCTTGTCCATCCATTTACTTGTAACATCCGTCAGTATTTGGGAAGAGGTTTTATGATAAACTGATGGTGCGTTTTATTTAACAAATACCTTTACATCTTATATGAAGATTACCAGAGCATTTTTTTCTTGCTTTGCTCTCTTCATATGGTGAATCATAATTTATTTCCTGATATTGATGATGTTGATTTTGAGTAATTGTCATCTCGGATTTGTTTTCTTTCTTTAGAACAGGAAATTACTTAGTAAACATGTAATTGTTTAGTAGTAACTAAAAATTCCATTAAGAATTTTGAAATTAGTTGTTATGCATGTTCAGAGTAAAAGAGTTAGTTCCCATTTTCTTGCAGACTGTACTTGTTACATTCTTATTTTCAGATGAGTTACATAAGCTTAAAAGGGTAATAAGTAAACAGCTTAAGTATTTACTTTTATTTTTTTATAAAATATTAAAAATAGTATCTCCTTCAAAATATAGGTAAATTTTCAGATTTATTTTAATGGTGAAAATATAAGCTAGTTCATTTAGCTTAGTGTCTTTTGCCTAAATATTTGCATTGGGTAGGGAGATAACATATTTGGTAGTACTAGTCATAATAATTTCTAAGTTCAATTTTAATTTTAATTTTTTAAGTTAAATTTATTGGGGTAGCATTGGTTTATAACATTACATACGTTTCAGGTGCACAGCTCTGCACTACATCGTCTGTGTGTTTCCTAGTGTGCTCGCTGTCAGCATTCTTGTTGGCTTCTGTCACCGTGTGTTTGAGTCCCTTTACCCTGTTCTCCCTCCCCCCACCCCCACCGGCAATCACTGTGCTGTGTCTATGAGTTTGTTCTGTTTGCTCATCTGCTGCTTTTTGTTTTATAGCCCATGTACGAGTGAAATCATACGGTTCTTGTCCTTTTCCATCTGACTTCTGTCACTTAACACTATACTCTCAAGATCCATTCATGTTGTCATGGAAAAGATTCCATGTTTTTATGGCTGAGTAGTATTCCATTTTATATAGATACCACATCCTCCTTACCTCGTCATTGGTTGGAGGTCACTTAGGTTACCTGTTTCCACATTTTGGCTCTTGTGAATAATGCAACAATGCACATAGGGGTACTCATATCTTTATGAATAAGTGTTTTCAAATTTTTCAGGCAGATACCCAGAAGAGCCAGTGCTGGGTCATATAGTAGCTGGGTCATATAGTAGCTCTATTCTTAATTTTTTTTTTGTTCTGAAGAAATTTTATTCTTTTTTTTTAATATATTTTATTGATTATGCTATTACAGTTGTCCCATTTCCCCCCTTCTCTCCCCTCCACCCTGTACCCCCTCCCACCCACATTTCCCCCTTTAGTTCATGTCCATGTGTCATATTTATGAGTTCTTTAGTTTCTATATTTCCCGTACTATTCTTGCTCTCCCCCTATCTATTTTCAACCTACATTCTATGCTACTTATTCTCTGTACCTTTTCCCCCTCTCTCCTCCTCCCACCCTCCTGCTGCTAACCCTCCATGTGCCCTCCATTTCTGTGGTTCTGTTCCTGTTCTAGTTGTTTGCTTAGTTTCTTTTGGTTTTGCTTTAGGTGTGGTTGTTGATATTTGTGAGTTTGCTGTCCTTTTACTATAGATGTCTTTTCTTTCTCTTCTTTTCTTAGATAAGTCCCTTTAGCATTTCATAAAATAAGGGCTTGGTGATGATGAACTCCTTTAACTTGACCTTATCTGAGAAGCACTTTATCTGCCCTTCCATTCTAAATGAGAGCTTTGCTGGATAGAGCAATCTGGGATGTAGGTCCTTGTCTTTCATGACTTGGAATATATCTTTCCAGCCCCTTCTTGCCTGTAAGGTCTCTTTGGAGAAATCAGCTGACAGTCTGATGGGAACTCCTTTGTAGGTTACTGTCCCCTTACCTCTTGCTGCTTCTAGGATTCTCTCCTTTGTTTTTACCTTGGCTAATGTAATTATGATGTGCCTTGGTGTGTTTCTTCTTGGGTCCAACTTCTTTGGGGCTCTCTGAGCTTCTTGGATTTCTTGGAAGACTGTTCCCTTTGCCAGATTGGGGAAGTTCTCCTTTATTATTTGTTCAAATACATGCTCAATCTGTTGCTTTTCCCCTTCCGATTCTGGTACCCCTGTAATTCGGATATTGGAACGTTTAAAGGTGTCTTGGATGCTCTTAATCTTTTCCTCAATTTTTTGAATTCTTATTTCATCATGCTTTCCTGCTTGGTTGATTCTATCTTCCTTCTGGTCCACTGTATTGTTTTGAGACTCATATTCCTTCCTTTCACTATTGGCTCTCCTCCGCGAGTCTTCCTGCATCTGTTTTATGGTACTCTGCATTCTTTCATCTAAATTTAGTCCAAAATCCACCAGTTCCGTGAGCTTTCTGATCACCAGTGTTTTGAACTGCGCATCTGATAGATTGGCTAATTCTTGGTCGCTCAAAAGGATGAGTCCTGGGGGACTGATTTGCTCTGTTGAAAACATGGTTTGTTCCCCCCCCCCCCCCTTTTTTTTTTTTTTTTCCCGGTCTGGTTGCTCTAGTTACGGTGGGGGGCGGAGCCTTAGGTGCTCACCGGGGCTGGGCACCCTGGTTGCTAGATTGTGACGTTATATGTGGGGGCGGGGCGGGAGCAGGGCGGGAGAAAACAATGGCGGTAGTTCCGTTCCCCTGGACTCAGACCCTTGTCTGGGCTTCCAGGCCGAGAGTTCTGCCCTGGTCCACAATCGCTGCCCCTCTGGGTCTGCCAGCCGCAGCTTGCGTACTCAGGGATCACCGCTGCCTTCTTGCGCGCCGGATGGCTTTTGCGCCGATTTCACGCCAAACCTTCCCCCGACCTCCGCGCGCCGCCGACCCGAGCCAGCCCCACGCCCACCGGCTCGTCTTCTCCTACCAGTCCGGATGAACGCGTCTACTTCAACTTCTTGGCTGCCCGACTTCCATTCAGATAAATCCTCTGCCGGATCTGGGTGTTATTCTGACTGTAAATTATTGTTGTAAATTATTGGTTTTCTAATCTTGGTTGTACGAGGAGGTACGGTGCGACCACCTATTCCTCCATCTTGCCGGAAGTCCTATTCTTAATTTTTTGAAGAGTATCCATACTGTTTTCCTTAGAGGCTATACCAGTTTACATTTCTACTAGAGGTGTACAAGCGTTGCCTTTTCTTCACATCCTGTCTGCCACTTGTTGCTTCCTGTCTTATTGATAATAGCCATTCTGACAGGTGTCACATGTCACTTTGTGGTTTTGATCTGCATTTCCCTTTAGCTAGTGAAGTCGAACATCTTCTCATCTATCTGCTGGCATCTGTATGTCTTCTTGGGAACCATATCTGTTCAGGTCCTCTGCCCATATTTTAATTAGATTGTGTTTTATTGTTGAGTTCTTTATATATTTTGGAGATTAGCCCCTTACTGGAGGTATGCTTTGCAAATATCTTTTTCCCTTCACTTATTTACCTTTTGCTTTGTTGATGGTTTCTTTTTCTGTGTAGAAGCTTTTTGGTTGGAAGGAATCTCATTTATTATTGCTTTTATTTCCCTTGCGTTTTGGGGTCAAGTTCACAAAAACCCACTCCTTTGAGACCAAGGTCCGTAAGTTTAGTACCTATGTTTTCATATCTCTACTTTATTGTTTCAGGTTTTATGTTCATGTCTAATCTGTTTTGAGTTAATTTTTGTGCATGGTGTCAGATAGCAATCCAGTTTCGTTCTTTTGCATGTGGCTTTCCACGTTTCCCAACACTATTTACTGAAGAGGCTTTTCTTTCTCTGTTGCATGTTTTTGGCTCCTTTGTTGAAAACGGTTGTCCATATATGTTTGGGTTTATTTCTGGGCTCTTGATTCTATTGCATTGGTCTGTGTGTCTGTTTTTCTTCCAGTACTGTGCGGTGTTGATTATTGTCACTCTGAACTATAGTTTGAAGTCAGGGAGTGTGATGCCTTTGGCTTTGTTATTTTTTCCTCAAGATCGCTGTGGCTATTTGGAGTCTTTTGTAGTTCCATATAAATTTGAGTATTTTTTGTTCTGTTTCTGTGAAAAATGCCAGATTTTCATGGCAATTACATTCATACTATGAAAGGCTATACACCACCAAATTCAATAACGTACAAGAAATGAACAAATTCTTATGAATATATAAGAGCCACAAAGAATTGGACAACCCAAATAAACCAGTCAAATGCTAAGAAAAATGAAACAGCAATCAAAACAGAAGTCCAGGCCCAGGTGGCTTCTCCAGTGAATTCTACCGAACATTCAAAGGAGATTTAAAAATTTATCCTTCTCAAACTCTTCCAAAAGATTGAAGAAGAGGACGTATTTCCTAACTTAGTTTTATGAGGCCAGCATAACCCTGATACCAAAACCAGGTGAGGACACACGCACACACAAAGAAAACTTCAGGCTAATATCCCTAAAGAACACTGATGTAAAAACCCTGAACAAAATGTCGGCGAGTCAAATGCAACAGTGCGTTAAAAAGAGAGCACATCGTGACCCATGGCGTGCGTCCTGGGGATGCAAGGATGGTCCAGTGTTCTCCAGTCAGTCAGTGTCAATGCACCACTTTAACAAAATAAAAGCTAAAAATCACATGATTATATAAATGTATGTAGAAAAAGCACCTGACAATAACAACATCCATTTATGATTAAAGTGTTCAATAAAATGGGTATAGAAGGAAAGTACCTTGTCATAATAAAGGTCACATGTGACAGACAGAGCCTCAGCTAACATACTCAACAGTGATGAACTGAAAGCGTTTACCCTCCAATCAGGAACAAGGCAGGGCTGCCTGCTCTCACCAGTGGTATTCAGCACAATACTGGTGGTCGTAGCCAGAGCAGCCAGGCTGGCCTGAAATAGAAAGCATCCAAATGGGGGGTGAAGAAGTAAAACCCTCACTGTTTGCCCATGACATGGTTCTCCATAGAGAAAACCTTTAAGATGCCGTCAAATGACTATCAGAAACAATAGAAATACAGTAAAGTTGCAGGATGCAAAGTCAGTATACAGAAATATGCTGTGTTCTTATATACCAACAATGAAATATCAGAAAAAGAAATGAAGTAAACAGTCCCATTTGTAATTGCAACAAAAATGATAAAATACCTAGGAATGAACTTAAAGAAAGTGAAGGACCTATACACTGAAAACTGCAAGACCTTGTTGAAAGAAATTGAAGAAACAAAGAAGTGGAAAGATATTTTGTGTTTATGGGTTAGAATAAATATCATTAAAATGGCCATATTACCTAAATCCAATTTTAACAAAATAACACAGGTATAAAAATGTATGTGTGTGTGCTTGTGAGTGTTCGTTTATTTATTGAAAAATAAGGACTATATATTTTTTGAACACAAGACAAATTCTTACTCAAACATCAGGAAATATAGAATGCAAAAGCAGAAGAAGAAAATGAAAACCTGTAATCCCACTACCTAGAGCAAACTCACAGTACTATTTTGGTATATCTATATAGAGAGAGAGAGTTCTATAACCCCAACACATACACACAGGTATGTGTGTGTATCTACATATGTAAAATACAGTATATAAATGCATATATACACACATATATAATATATAGTTTATGTGTTTTCTCTTAAGGAGAGTAGACTAATTGTATTTTAGAGGACTGTTAAATACTTTATAATGTGCAGTACACCATAAGAAAAACGTTCTTGTTCAACTTCGTTTTCCATTTTTTTATTGTAGTAAAATACACACAATATAAAATTTATTATCTCGACCATTCTTGAGGGTACAGTTAGTGGTGTCATGTCCTCTCATATTGTTCTGAACCCTGCACTACCTCCCGTCTGCAGAACCCTTTTTATGCTGCAGAACTTAGACCCTGTGCCTGTTAAATAACTTCTCTGATCGCCTCCCCCCAGCCCTTGGCACCAGCATTCTCCTTTCTGTCTGAATTTGACTACTCCAAGTACTTCGTATAAATGGACTCATGTAGTATGTGAATTTTGTTACTAAATTATTTCACTTAGCATATTATCCTCAGGGTTCATTCATGTAATAGCACAGGTAAGGGTTTCCTTCCTTTTTAAGGCTACATAGTAGCTATTTGCCCAAAACAAATGTAATAAAATCTTAAATGGCTGTATTTCTTATATAAGAGACGAACAGCCATTAAATACTTGTTAAAGTGGGAATTTTGGCTTATTGCCTTTTTTCCCCTATTCTAGCTCTTTTCTTTATGTTTTTCACTTTTTCTCTGATATCTCTGCCTTAATGAGGTACTTTTAAGAGCACACACATCTAGCACCTATAGGAAAGTTTTTAAACCCACACTATTTAAGGTAAATTGTCAATATTATCATATTTCATTGATTCTACCTTGCCTATGGTTTGTAAGGTACACTGTTACTGCATCACTATTAAATAGAAGAAAATAACACCAATCATTAATGAAAGGTGAACCCCAGTATAAAAAATGTTCAAGTGTGGAGAGTGCCTGCCGTGGAATCTGTGAGACGTGTGTGTGGAGAGGGTGCTCCCGCCACACCCCAGTGTGTGCTTTGTGTGTGGCTCTCAGAACAGCCTGGGGCGAAGGACGTGATGCAGCTCTTCTTCACACTGAGAAGCTGATAGAATTTCATTTGAACCTCGTTTTCTGTAGTTCCCTCTACATTGGTTAATAAACAGTTTGCCTACTATGCACTAGCCATTCTAATGACAGTAGCTAACATTTATATAGCTTTTATTGTGTGCTAGACACTGTTTTAAGTACTTTATGTATTTTAGTTAACTAAATCTTGCATTATCCCTGCAAGGTGGGTATTGTTACTACCCCCATTTTACCAAAGAGGAAACTGAGGCACAGAGAAGTCAAGTGACTTGACCGAGGTCATGCGGCTAGTAAGTGGTGGAGCGAGGGTTTGAATGCAGATTGTCTGACTCCAGGGTCTGTAGTGTAAGCAGTATTCCTAGGCACATAGGGTGAAAGAAAATCATCTCTTCACTTAACACAGCTTATCAGGCAATATTTGAGGGTGGGTTGCTAAATTTATGTGAAATTATTATTACGCTTTTAGTAATGAATTATTTTTATTTGTGTTTTTAGGACATTCAGTCAGAAGAAGGCTGCTATTGAGAAAGAGTATGCACAGGTAAGCTTCAGAACGGAGGTCCTCATCCTACGTATACCTGTCCTTTATACGGCATGAAGGCATGTGTTTGCTGGAGAGAAGCCCTGGTATCCCTGCATTCTCCTTTCCTCCTTATTTCTGCTTGTCTCACTTAGATTCCTGTTTTACTCCGTCTGAATCTTCCGATAAGGATCTATGTTGTTCTTTACTACAAAGAAAGCTGTGAACCTTTTGGGAGAAGATATTTATGATATTTATAAAGTAATTACAAGTATATGTAATAACAATGAATACATTTATGTATTCTCCCTTACATATCCCTTTCTCTGCTATTTTATGAAAGGTTAATTGTTATTTTTGTTCCATTAGGCATTTATTTCTCATTAGGCCCCTATTTATAGGGAATGATGTGCTTTCAGTATGGCACAGAAAATTTAAGCATATCCTTCTTTTATTTTACTTTTTTTTTAAAAATATTTTATTTATTTATTTTTAGAGAGGGAAGGGAGGGAGAGAGAGAGAGAGAGAGAGAGAGAGAGAGAGAGATCAATGTGCGGTTGCTGGAGGTTATGGCCTGCAACCCAGGAATGTACCCTGGCTGGGAATCGAACCTGGGACACTTTGGTTCCCAGCCCGCGCTCCATCCACTGAGCTACGCCAGCCAGGGCTTATTTTACATTTTTAAGAAAGATTTAAGCCCTGGCTGGCATAGCTCAGTGGATGGAGCGCGAGCTGCGAACCAAAGTGTCGCAGGTTCAATTCCCAGTCAGGGTACATGCCTGGGTTGCAGGCCATGACCCCCAGCAACCGCACATTGGTGTTTCTCTCTCTTTCTCCCTCCCTTCCCTCTCTCTAAAAATAAATAAATCTTTAAAAAAGATTAATGTAGAAATACTAAAAAAATCTTTTTTAAAGATTTATTTATTTTTAGAGAGGGGGAAGGGAGGGAGAAAGAAAGGAAGAGAACATCTATGTGTGATTGCCTCTCGCGCCCCACTACTGGGGACCTGGCCCACAACCCAGGCATGTGCCCTGACTGGAAATCAAACTAGCGATCCTTGCTTAACAGTCTGGTGCTCAATCCACTGAGCCACACCAGCCAGGGATCCTTCTTTTATTTTAATTAGATTCTTAATTGCTCCCAGATAGCTAAATGTGCCAAGAAAAAATTATGTTTATATATCATTTTATGGGTATGTAAGAATTAATAACTTAACCTTCCTTGTGCAAAAATAGTTTAACATAATTTGGAAATTTTGGCCCTTATAAGCAGTTACTTTCTATGTGGAGTAGTATTCTAAAATTGATCACCTCTCCCTCCGCTCCCCCAAAAATTGACTCTTCCTCAAAAAAAAATTATAAAAGTAGTGTTTATAACACAAATTAAAAATACAGGGGAATGTTAGAAGGAAAAATTTAGCACCCAGGAAATACTGTATGTAGTAACCCCTAGTGCTACTGCTGCTATTGATATTTTTTGCTATAAATAATAAAATTGGGACATGATTTTTTTATACCTTGTCCAGTTTTGATTTTAGTTTTATTCTAATTTCATTGTAGTTAACCAAGTAGCTCTCTGTCTATACTTTATTTGATAGTCTTGGAAGAGAATTATCTGTTTCTTGAAAGCTAGATAGACGAATTAATTTAGCCATTAGTTTTTGAGTACTTATTATATATCAGGGGCTTTATATAATGAATAGTGTCAGTTCTAATATATTAGTGTTGAGCCTTTACTCTATGCAAATACAATGAATACCAGTAATGATAGCTAACATTTATTGAATCCTTACATTATACCCGGCGCTTTGCTGATTATTTTACATATGTTATCTTTTTTAAACCTGTGAAATCGGGAATAGTTATTATGACCTTTACAAATACATTTCCACAGAGATCAAAGTGTATAATCTCCTTTTAAAGTTGAAAATATGTGCATGATATATTCTTTGTAACTTGACTTAAAGTTTTAACAGTTAAGTAAGTAGGACAAGGTAATAACTAAAGTTATAGAAGAGCGCATTGAATCGTATGAAAAGTAGCAGTCCGTCTGCCCCACTACTGGTCTTCTTCAAAGAAAGGGTTCAAAGTGATGCCTACCTCGTTCTCCTGGTGATCATTTCCATGTCTTCGAATAATGTGCTTATAACTGATTCTTGATTTGTCAGCTCTAAACATTGCTTGATTACCTCATAATAAATGAAAAATTAGCTTCCTAAGCCATTTCTTTTCATCTTCTTCTTTCCAATATAATTTGGTACTATTTTAGTGCCTTTGTTACTTTTCTAACTCTAAATGCTAAATTTAGACTTCTGTCTCGTCTTCTGTTAAATGCATGTATGTATTTATATGTGAATGGGTATATGTACTTATGTGTTGTATGTGCAAATAAAATGGAATTACATTTCACAGAGCAGTCAGATTTACTCTTGAAAAGTTTCTTTAATTTTGCCCATCAAGTAAACCATGCCTGGTTTTGTCTATTCAATTTTATATAATAATGAATGTAAACTGTGCAAGGTGCCTAATGATACATATTTCAGAACTTCATAAAATAATCGTATTCAGAAACTAAAGTGTTCTAGTGTGTCTCTGCTTAGGACAGTAGAACACAGTTATGGAGAGCCAGTTTGCTGGTTATTCTTGTTGTCATTTTTGCCTTTTAGACAACTTTTCTTAGTTCTTCTTACTCTTCAATGTTTTTACAATTAAATTTTCAGTTTATTTTGTGAGGATGTACAGAAACCTACCTCTGTCCTCTTTTTTGGTTGACAAAACAGTGGCTTTTACTTCTTGTCGATCGTAGGAAACCCCTAAGGCGATGGGCACATTCCTTCTGTGGGTTTTGCCGGGACGTGCTGACTCTGTCCGGCCTGTCACTTGCATTCCCCACGTGCAGACGCACCCCCTCTGGTGCTCAGGTGCGCTCAGAGAGGACAGGTGCCCCTTTTCAGTTAATTCCTTTTCTTCTCTGGCTCAGTGTAGAGGTGAAAAATGTAAAATTGAAATAATAATATGTATAGTAAGATGAACAAATCTTGAGTATACTGTTTGAATTTTTATGAAGCGGAGTCAAGCAGCTGCTACCCGGATTAAGATACAGAACTGTACCCTGGGCCCCGGAAACAGCCATTATTCATGCCTTCTGGTGGCAGCCAGGACGCTGACTTTGATCAGAATGGTTGTTACCTTCGGATTTCTGACTGTTTCAAATTTGAACTGAATGGTATTGTGTAGTATGTATTCCTCCGCATCTGATTTCTTTCATCCAACATTATGTCTTTGAGCTTCGCACGTGTTGCATGTAGGAGTTCATTCTTTTTTATTACTACATGTTATCCACTAAATGAAGATATCACAGTTTGTTTTTCTAGTTTACTGATGGTTAAAATTTGAGTTGTTACCAGTTGTGGATGATTTTGACTAATGCTTCTAAGCACAAGTTTCATACATGCCTTTTGGTGGACACACGGATGTATTTCTGTTAGGTGTGCACATAGAAACACTGCTGGGACGTTGGGTACATGAGTCTTTGTTCCACTTTGGTTGATGCAGCCAGTTTTCCCACGCTCTCAGCAGCAGTGTATGAGCATTCCAGTTCCTCCATATCTCTGTCAACACTGGTATTCGCTAGAATTAAAAAATGACATTTTGATGAGTGTGTAGTCGTACCTCATTTTCTTTTAAATAAACTTTAAAAAATTGTCATATAGCATGCATACAGAAAAGTGTGCAAATCCTCACTGTACAGCTCCATGAGTGTTCAAAGTGAACACACCCGTATAACTAATACCCAGGCCAAGAGACAGAACATTAGCATGGCCCCAGAAATCGCTCCTGTCCCCCCATCATTTATGCCCTGCTCCCACACAAGTGTCTGCCATACTGACCTTTTGCAAACAGCCTTATTGCCATATATTTGATATATGGTAAACTGAGCAACTTACAACTTCATAAGTTCTGACATGTTTATACCCGTGAACCTACCATCACAGTCAAGGTAATGAGCATGTCTTTAACCTCCGAAAGTCTCCTCATGTGCTGTTTATAATCCCTCCCTTCCAGTGACCCCGCTCAATTCCTCTTTCCCCATGATCCCCGGACAACCACTCATCTGTGTCCATCCTCCTAGATTAGTTTGCATTTTTAGAATTTTAATTTAATGCTATGTAAATGAAATCATACAGTATATTCTATCTTGTCTGGCTTCTTCCATGAAGCATAATTCTTTTCCAACTTATCTATGTTGCTGTGTATTTGAATAGTTCATTTCTTTTTATTGCCAAGTATTATTCTGTTGTGTGGACATAGCGCAGTTTATTCACCTGTTGATGGATATTTGAGTTGTTTCTATTTTTTGGTTATTATAAATAAAGCTGCTGTGAACAGCTGTGTGTGGACAATGGTTTTGTTTCTCTTCAGTAAATACAGAAGAGTAGACTGGATGCTTCATTTTTAACTTCTTAAGTAACTTCCCAACTTTTCCCAGGATGGTCGTACCATTTTACATTCCTGCCAGCAGTATATGACTGACAGTACCAGTTGCTCTGTGTCCTCCCCAGGCTGCATATAGTTACTCTTTTCCATTGTAGATATTGCAGTAGGTCCATGGTGGTATTCATTGTGGTTTTAGTATGCGTTTATACAAAAACTAATGATGTTAAGCATCACTTTCATGTGCTTATTTACTATCCATTCATATTCTTTCGTGAAGTGGTTCATTTTCTTTTTGAAAACTTTTTATTGTGAAAAAATTTCAAGTTTCTTTGAAAGTAAAAGGAATTAGAACAATGAATTCTTGTTAGCTATTACTCAGCTTCAACTGTTACCAATATGTTATGAAATTTGTTTCATTTATAGCTCCCTACTGGCTATTCCTTGCTAGTTACTTAAAAAAATTTTTTTCTGAGGTATAATATATATGTCATTAAAGATTTATATGCTTTAATGTATAATTAATGATTTTCAGTAAATTATAGAGTTATGCAGCCATCAGCACAATTCAGTCATAGAACGAGTCCATCAACGCAGTGAGTTCCTTACACCTGTTTGCAGCCAGTCTCGGTTTCCTGAGGCCCCCATCAGCACAGTATCTCTATAAGTTTTCTGGACATGTCATGAAAAAGTACTCTTACGGTACATAGTCTTGACTGGGTCTTTCACTTAGCAAATATTTTTGAAGTTCACACATGTGCTATCATATACTAGCAGTTTATCCCTTTTTATTGGTGAGGAGTATTTCATGGGATGGATACATATTACATTTTGTTTACTCATTCATTAATTGATGGATACTTGAATGGCTTCTAGTTTTAGCTATTATGTATAATGCTGCTGTAGACTTGCCCATATTAGTGTTTATTTGAACATGTGTTTTTATATTCTTGAGTTTATACCTAGGATTGGAGTCGTCAGGTCATTGGGAAGTTTATGTTTAACTTTTTAAGAAATAGCTTAACTTTTTTCAAATTGGCTATACAGTTTTTCATTCTCACTGGCAGTGTATGAAGGTTCCATTTCTTCTACATCCTTGCAGGTCCTTACCATTGTCTGTGTTTCCAATCGTAGCCACTATTGTGATGGAAGTCAGGACGAATGGTGCCACTGTGAACATTCTTGTATGTGTCTTTTGGTGACTGTGAATGTTGTCTGCTGTGCATACAAGGTCTGTCCAGAAGGTATCCAGCCATGTAATATGAAAAATAGAGACATTTATTGAAGAAGATACAAGATACAAGAAATATTGTACATAGGAAATGACACCTCAGTCAGGCACTCACCTCAAAGTAGGCACTTTGGGACCTCACACAGTTCTCCCAGTCACCATCAGCTGCCTCATTATATTTTCCTGAATCTCATTTATGGTCTGAAATCTCTTCCTTTTCAAAGGTGATATTAATTTTGGAAAAAGCCAGAAGTTACAGGGTTCCAAATCTGGGCAATAGAGGGTGCTGAGTTACCTGATGATCTGATGT
The DNA here is from genome assembly GCF_004126475.2 of Phyllostomus discolor. Lineage (NCBI taxonomy): Eukaryota > Metazoa > Chordata > Mammalia > Chiroptera > Phyllostomidae > Phyllostomus > Phyllostomus discolor. The sequence goes on from NC_040908.2 coordinate 121,287,899, forward strand.
TTTGCCAAAAAACTCTGCACAAGAGGTGATGCGTGAGCAGGCGCATTGTCATGATGAAGCTGCCAATCACCAGTTGGCCTATGGAGCTGTAGCTTTCTGAATCATGCGAATAGTTTCCGTGGCAGAATGTTCCAAGCTTAATCCAAAATTTGGTGCGTATCTGTTGCTCTACTCACTCAGTCATTTTGTTTTTTCTTTCCACTTTTTATTTTTTAAATATATAATCTTTATTTTTCCCATTACCATTTAGTCCCCTTACACCCCTCCCTGCCAGCAGTCACCACCCTGTTGTCCATGCCCATGAGTCCTTTTTCTTTTTTGCTCTGTCCTTCCACTCCCTAACCTCCCCCAACTAGCTGTTGCTCAGTCATGTTGAATGCAATGGCCACACAGTACACATGCTCACTCAATGAATGGTGTCTACAGCCCCCACTGACTAGTACAGCAAGGTTGTCATTGTTCATGCATGTGCATTCCAGTACCCTGTCCTTGGCTGCCAGGTTACATTGATGTCACACAAACCATTCTCGTTATATTAACAATGGCTATACTTTTCCTGGACAGACCTTGTATACTTAAGGGGAGGATTTGCTGAGTCATAAGGTATGTGTTCAGATTTGGAAGATACTACGCAACAGTTTCCTAAAGTGACAGTTGCAGTCACTACCAGCAGTGAATGAGAGTTGTAGTTGCTTCAAAACCTTGGTTTTGTCTGTGTTTTTCATTTTAGCCTTTCCGGTGTATATTGGGGTAAAGAATTGTGGGCTTGATTAGCATTTTCCAGATGACTAATGAAGTTGAGGAACTTTTAATATATTGATTGGGCATTTGCATGTTTTGTTTAGTGAAGAACCTGTTAAAGTCTCTTGTTGGCCCTTTTCTCATTGATTTATTGTGTTTATATATTATGGATTTGAATCCTTTGTCAGATGTACAGGGTGAGGCAAAAGTGAGTTCGAAGTTGTGAGTGCGTGAAACCAGAGTTCGCTCCTGTGTTATTATTTATTAACTGCTGCACCGCTGGTTTGTGTGAGCACCGGCCGCCTGCTGCTGCCAGCCCTCTGCGTGTTATGGGTCTCCGTTCAGCCTCACGGAGAAATGTCATGTTCTGTGTCTCGCTTTTTATCTATTAGATTATTTTGATTAAAACAGTTTCTTAATTTAATGACATCTAATTTATATTCTTTTATAGTCAGTTTTTTATGTCTTATTCAAGAACATATTGCTACCTTAAAGTATGCCTAAGGTGTTATGTAATGTTCTGGAATTTTTATTGTTTGTTTAATCTTTTACATTTACTTCTATGACGTGTCTGAGGTAAACTTTTATGTATGGTGTTGCGTCCGGGTCAGGGTTCCATTTTATTCTTGGATACCCACTGTGGGCAGCGCCATATGTTGAAAAGCATCGCCCCACCCTCACACTGTATTAAAGTGATACTTTGTGGTCAGTTGGGTAACTGTATATGTGTAAGTCTATTTCTGGACTTCGTTTCATTAATTAAACATATCTTTTTGCCAATAGTGTACTGTTTTAATTACTATATGATAATAAATCTTGATATCTGGTAGTGTAACAGCCTTCACTCTTCTCGGCCCTTTATACTTCCATATGCGTTTTAAAACCAGTTTGTCCATTTTCCTGGCCTGCGTGTTGGGGTTCTGATTGGGATTGCTTTGAATCTTCATGTCAATTTGGGGAGAATTAACATCTTAGCAATATTCAGTCCTCTAAATCATGAACATCTCTAGTTTTTCTTGAATTTTTCTCAGGTTTTCCAGTACTTTAAATACTGGAAAGGGTTCGAGTTCATGAAAACCTTCACTGTGTTGGAGACCTCTTTTCCTGAGCCTGCAGCCTCTTGTTCCAGTCTGGGTTTTCTCGGCAGTTGCTGCATAGACCTCACTTGAATGTTTTTACTACTTTCTTGGGTTGGATTTGTTGATTCTTGGCTCCTATTTTTCTTCTTAATTAGCTTCCCTTGTGGTTTTTAAAAAATTTTTATTTGTTGATTTGAGAGAGAGGAAGGGAAGAGAGAGAAGTATTGATTTGTTGTTCCACTTATGCATTCATTGATTGATTCTTTTTTTCTATTTGTTTTTTTCCTTTATAAAATATATTTTATTGATTATGCTATTACAGTTGTCCCATTTCCCCCCTTTATTCCCCTCTGCCCTGCACACCCCCTCCCACTCACATTCCCCCCCCAAATTAGTTTGTGTTCATGGGTCATACATATAAGTCTTTAGTCTCCGTTTTCTATACTATTCTTGACCTTCCCCTGTTTTGTACCTACCATTTATGCTCCTTATTCCTGTACCTTTCTCCCCATTCCCCCCAGCCCTGCTGATAACCCTCCATGTGATCTCCATTTCTGTGATTCTTTTCCTGTTCTAGTTGTTTGCTTAGTTTGTTTTTGTTTTAGGTTCAGTTTTTAATAGTTGTGAGTTCGTTGTCATTTTACTGTTCATATTTTTGATCATCTTCTTTATCTTAGATAAGTCCTTTTAACATTTCATATAATAAGGGCTTGGTGATGATGAACTCCTTTAACTTGACCTTATCTGAGAAGCACTTTATCTGCCCTTCCATTCTAAATGATAGCTTTGCTGGATAGAGTAATTGTGGGTGTAGGTACTTGCTTTTCATGACTTTGCATACTTCTTTCCATTCCTTCTTGCCTGCAAGTTTGTTTGTTTGTTTGTTTTTAGAAATCAGCTGATAGCCTTATCGGAACTCCTTTGCAGTTACTCCTTTTCTCCTGCTACTTTTAAGATTCTCTCCTTATTTTTAATCTTGGGTAATGTAATGATAATGTGCCTTGATGTGTGCTTCCTTGGGTCCAACTTCTTGGGACTCTCTGAGCTTCCTGGACTTCCTGGAAGTCTATTTCCTTTGCCAGATTGGGGAAGTTATCCTTCCTTATGTTTTCAATTTGTTGCTCTTCCTCTTCTCCTTCTGGCACCCCTATGATTTGGATGTTGGAATATTTAAAGTTGTCCTGGAGGTTCCAAAGCCTCTCCTCATTTTTTTTGAATTCTTATTTCTTCATTCTGTTCTGGTTGAATGTTTATTTCTTCCTTCTGCTCGACATTGTTGATTTGAGTCCTGGTTTCTCTGTGCATTTTCCTTTATTTTACTCTTCATAGCCTTCATTTTTTCCCTCTATTTTGGGACCATATTCAACCATTTTTTTAAGACTTTATTTATTTCTTTTTAGAGAGAGGGGAAGTGAGGGAGAAAGAGAGGGAATGAAACATCAATGGGTGGTTGCCTCTCACACCCCGTACTGGGGATATGGCTCGCAACCCAGGCATGTGCCCTGACTGGGAATTCAACCATTTCTGCAAGCATCCTGATTACCAGTGTTTTCAACTCTACATCTGATAGATTGGCTATCTCCTCATCGCTTAGTTGTATTTTGTCTGGAGTTTTGATCTGTTCTTTCATTTGGACCATTTATTTTTTGGCTCAGCATACCTGTTACATAGTAAGGGGCAGAGCCTAGGTATTCACCAGGGCTGGGCAATGCAAGTTGTTGCGTTGTGATGCTGTCAGGGGAGGGGAGAGGAGTCTGAGAGGGAACAGTGCCACTTGCTCAGCTCTCTGCTGCTTTCAGTCACTTCCCCTGCTACCCACAAGCAAACTGGGCCTTTCTGGTGCTGATTCCCAGATGGGTGGTTTTGTGTGCATTCTAGAACCCTGTGTGTCTCTCCACTGAACTCTCCTGTGAGGCTGGGAGTTTCTCTTGCCTCTTCAACCCCCACAGGTTTTTTTCAGCCAGAGGTTTTGAGGCTTTATTTCCCTGCGCTGGAACCCTGGGTTATGCAGTTTGTCTCACTCCCCAGTTGTTCCTCCCTGTTTATCTGTATGGAAATGTGGGACTACCCACCCCAGTCCTCCAGCCGCTGCCTTGCTGAGTCCTCCCTGCCCAGCTGTCCATCTCTGCCCCTCCTACTGGTGTGTGTGAATGTTTCTGCTTTAACTTCTTGGTTGTTGGACTTCCATACAGTTCAATTTCCTGTTAATTCTGGTTGTTTTTTGTTTTTAAATTTGTTGTTACCCTTCTTTTGGTTGTGTAAGGAGGCACAGTGTGTCTACCTATGCCTCCATCTTGGCTGGAAGTCAATGACTGATTCTTCTATGTGACCCAGGATTGAGCCTGCAACCTTGGAATATGGGGATTATACCTGACCTTTTTTGATTTGTTTTGTTTTGTATATGTTTCATGCAGTAATTTCCTAAGAAAGTTTTATATTTGTATATGTATGTTTATTATTTCAGTATAGTAAGGTTTTGTGAAGAGCAGACTTTGAGTACACAGAGTACTTGGAGTGCCTGTTATGATTTTAGAGAACCGTACACTTACCTTCATAAGGATGTAACAAAATGAAAGGTATTTTTTGTAGAAGATTCTGGAAATTGAGTAGAAGGAAGAAATCATCTATCACCCATCTTGTAGCTATTATCTTTATTAATTAATGTCCTATCTTAACCTTATGCTTTTTAATGAACATATATGCAATTTAAATATATTGAGTGAATTTATTTAAAGTTTATAAGCATTGTTTTGTTCACTGTATCTTCTCTTTCATTAGTAATATTTTATGATCAGCTGTCCTTTTATATCATCATTGAAATAACTGCATACTGCAATTTGGCATAATCATATTTACCTTTGTTTGCTGTAAATCATTTATTTAATATTTTGTTGGGTATTTAAGTTGTTTCTGGCTTTACTTTTTTACATAAACAATGATATTTTTTATTTTAAAAGCCTATATATTCTTAACTGTTATTTTTATATACTCTTTAGTGTCCAGGACGACACTCTGCCCAGCTGAGCCACACTGGCTCGGCTTCATAGACACATTGACATCAACTGAAAATGGGAGCGTTTGTCATTCTTGTGGGAATTTCCTCTACAGAGTCTGCTAGTTGTTAAACTGGAAGTGTGTGAAACATCTTTGTTACAACTGTCTAATAATAATGTTTGGTAATGATGATATTAAAAGCTCTCTTTTCAGAAAGTTCCATAGTTTTGCCTGTTCCTGTATTTGTCATTGGCACATCATCTGAATAGTCAAGACTATTTAAATACCTCAAAAGAAATGCAGTTGCAATTTATACGAGCAACTGCTTTGAAATTTTTTTATTTCCTATGTCAGTGTTGTCAACTTTAAAATGGTCTTTAAAAATAACAGTGGTTGTGTTTTGGTTCCTTTTTCATATCTTTGTCTGGTGGTTCATCTCTTGTCAGAGCTCAGTCCTGTGAATATTGGTGTCTCCTTACTTAGACCATAAGATGAATGGGAATCTGTGCTCTGGAAAGACTTACTATATTTAATTTTTTAAGAAAGCGCTATTTTAAAATTAGAAGTTTATTTTAAGATAGACCCGTTTCCATGTGTTGAGAATACTTACTGAGCACTCTTCTAGGTACTGGGCGTATCACAGCACCCGAAAAAGGAAAAAAAAGCCCCAGCACTCATAAAGTTTATATTCTATGGGTGTGTGTTATCTTTCAATTAAATACATTAACTCCCTTCTCCTCAAAGCCACTGATGGCATTATAGTCAGTTGGGAAAAATTACCTTTATAGAAGTATTACTAGTGGTGTATGTTGTCATTCCCTACACAAAGGATCGATTGGTCAAAAAGGTTGAGTGTTATTTATGAAATTTGGAGATCATATGGATGAGCCATCCCAATAGAAAAGTATTATAAAGGAAAAGAATTCAAGTGGGATTGATCATATGATAGCAACTTGAAAAATAGTACCTCAAGCACATGCAGAGTAAACTTATAGGACATTTTTAGGGGAATGACAGAAGAAAGAAAATAGTGTTGCATAACCTAGTATTTACACTTGAAGGGATTTGAGCCCTGAACTTTTTCAAGTTGCTTGGTACTTTCAATTTCCTACAAGAGTATTAATGTTTATTTTTAAGCATAGTTTGTGAAGTTCACTTTGTAACTCTCCAGAAATAACAGATGCATTGCATATCTATTTATACAAACAGAACAAATCTCTGAAAGTACAGAAGCCATGTAAATCACTAAACAGCATTAAATACAAGGGTAAAATCAGCTCTGCCTTTTGACTGCAGTTACCTAACCACTGAGGTGTTGGTAAAATCATTTGCAATACTCAAGCTGAAATTGCTAAAGGCAAGTTCTGTGTATTAATATACTTCCTGTAGTCTTTGGCAGAATGCTGCTAGTGAAGGAAGGATACAAAAGGTTACTGTGGCTGGAGAGAAAGAGCAGGAAAAGATTGTGGACTTTAAGGGCGGCTCCTTGCCTGTGGACAAACACAGAGCAGACTCGGACGCCCTGTCAAATAAGCTGTAGTATTGCACTGGTGTACTTAAAGTTTTTGCTCTTTATATTATTTTAAGATAAATTTATAAGAAGTTAGGTATACTCTCCATAAAGTTAGTATTATGTGTATGTGGTGGGGTTCTTTTTTGGTAAATCCCATCAGCATAGAAGTTTAAAATATAACTTAACTTAGCTTTGTGCAGTTAGCTTTCTGGCCACGGCTATTAAAGGAACACTGGTAAAGTGACTAGAAGTGGTGGGCTGTGTACTTGGGGCATTCTGTTCTGCCCGTCTCATCGTGTGGAACTATAAGGATAACTATCTTGAGAGAAAATTGAGGGTTGTTTTCTGTGTTCCTGTTGGTACTTTTTTTAAACCCTTACCTGAGAATATGTTTGTTGATTTTAGAGAGAGGGAGGGGACAGGGTAGGGGGAGGGGGGAGGGAGAGAGAGGAGGAGAGAGAGAGAGGAAGGAAGAAAGGGAGGGAGGGGAGAGAGAGAGATAAAGATAGAGAGAAACAGTAATGTGAGAGAGAAACATCGATCAGTTGCCTCCAATACTCACTTCAACCAGGGATCGAACTTGCAACCTGGGCGTGTGCCCTGACCAGGTTTCATACTCACAACCTTTTGGTGCACGGGATGATACTCCAGCCAACTGAGCTACCTGGCCAGGGCATTTTGATACTTATTTTTTAAAATTATTTTATTTTTGTGTGCCTCAGCTTGCAGTAGTGGTTAGAAATACATTTGGAGAGAAAATAGACTATTTTTTCTCCCAAAATACTTGATGTAGTTTGGTTTTTAAAAATTTAAAAACTATTAAGAGAAGAAATGCCGAATATGAGTAAATATTCATATTCTTGGGCACATAAATTTGCTAGTTAGCTTTGTCTTTTCATGGCTATTCTGTATCCCACATCTTAAACAAGTGAAAGGAAATTATTGCTTGTGCTGCTCCCATTCTTTTCCTCCCCAGATATCATTTGTATTAATGAATTTCGTGTCAGGCCAGGGTGACACAGAGAATACACAGAGGGGGAATTTAAACTAGAGCTGGGTTTGGGGGGGGCTGTATGCTAACGTTCCCTCCCTCCCGCCTCCTTTCACACAGGGCACACTGGTCTGCACGTGTCTTCACTTGCTGGCCGAGTTTGGGTCTGCTGCTCCAACCATTGACCAAAAACCATGATTTTAAAAAATGCTTCCCCTGTCTCAATCTCTCTGTATAAGTTTCAGTTTTATCTCACGGACTCCTCTCTGTATTGTAGGTTAAACGACATATATGGGACGTTTTGTGTCAGGCACTCTTCTCAGCACCTCACATGCATGAACCCATTTGTGTTTTTCCAGTAACCCTTAGGGGTACTACCTAAAAGTAACTTGCTCGGAGTCTTCGGTCCTCCACGCATCCCACCGCTTCCCTTCGGGTAATCTATCCCCGGGCACATTTTGAAAGAGACGTGAGCTGCCTTCTCGACCAGACTCTCCCCACGCTAAACTCTGCAATGGAATGTGTGTGGGGTGGCAGACGGGCGTCCAGAAGAAGATGACCAAGGGGGGTGGTGAGTCTGGGAATCACGCTATTTGTGAAGATGGTTGAAGGAACTGCAGATTTTAAACAGCCAGCATTATGGGTTTCGTGAATTGAATACGACTAATTTGTTGTAACTCCCAAGTGTAGTACTAGGAACAAGGAGTAGAAAGGTCAGAATGACGAAAGATGTTTTCTATTGAGAGCAGATCCAGAATGGAAGGAACCGTGTCTTCCGGAACTGCTGAAGTAAAATAATTGGCAGATCATGGTGTAATACATCCTTCTTAAAAGTTTTCGTTTAATACTCCTCATTGCTGATAGTGTCGTATGACAAATAAAACGTGTGGAGAGACTTTTCCTCTCTGAAGGGTACCAATTGGCAACCTCTGATTTAATTGTTGTAGGTTTTATTTTTGAATCAAACCAATTCTGAATTTGGGGGCCACATTATTTTCACTCAGCAGAACTGCTTTTGTTGAGGTCATGCTTACACCTCGGTCACTATTCACTTAGTAATTTGTTCAGTCTTAATCTTTTAAAAAATCTTAATCCTTTATCAAGCACCTACTTCATCACTGGCATGATGCTAGGTCCTGGGGATGTGAAGAGGCTGAATGGTGTGTGTGTGTGTGTGTGTGTGTGTGCGCACGCGCACGTGTTCAGGAGGTTGGGATATAAACTGGTTAGTGCTGGGATGTTACCAGGTAATGCAGGGAGTGGTGTGAGGTGAAGCTGAGGAACAGACAGCACTGTGTCATGCAAGAGCCATCTGAGAAATAGCCTGATGAAGTAGACCACATTTATTGTAGGTGTACCACCATGGACACTGCCTGTCAGATCATTAAAGACCATTTATTATATGAAGGTTAGGAGCATCATTGTTTACCCTGTGCCTCCTCCTTGGGACAGTGCAATTCTTATTATTGATAACTTTCCCTTTTTTGCTTTAACCTTCTAGAAATTAGTCTGAGAAGCTTTAGTCTTTATATCCACATTCTAAATTTTTACCTGGTCTTTATTATTATGTTTAATTTTCTCTGATTCTATTTTTTATACATATTTGTATGTGCTATTGTATCATGCATCATTTGATAAGCCATTTTAGATTCTTTGCTAAAATGAAATTGTCAACCAGTAAAGATTTGAGGCTATAAAACAAGTCAGAAGTTTATTTGCGGTCTTAAAGGATTTGAATCTGGGAGACAAGTTCAGGGGAAAACCTGAAACATGCTCTGAGGAAGACAAAGAAAGCCAGGTCTTAAAAGGCAAAACCACAGGCGTAACAAATGGAACTTCTCCGATTGGCTGTCGAACATGGTATGATGACTAGTTCAAAAGGATTGTTCAGGTCTGGGTGGCGAGACTGTGGGGTAACCAAGTTCCATCATGTGCTTCTATGCAAGCAGGAAAGTTCAATAGTTAGAACCTTGTTTAGATCCTCTATGCAAATGAAGGATTCTGGCTAATGAAACAGATTGGTTCCTTTCAAGATGAAGAGTGCAGAGGATTTGGTTGCCACAGTGAGGAGGAAGTAAAAAAGCTCAGGATGTGGTCTTGCTGGTTCAAAAGTTCAAAGGTGGAAGGAGCATAAGGCAAACCTCCTCATGACCTCCTGGCTCTGTTTTCGTTCTCTTGACATAAATGACTGTCTTGACCATTTCAATTCACAAACTAAAACAATAAACTTTACTCTTTGTTGGATAGTGCATTGTACAATTATGAAGAGTATAATGCTTGAGTTAAAAGGTAGAGCAAGTTTTCCTGTAGTGTAGAATGATCTTTTTTTTTTGTTTTTGCTTTGGAGTATCTGACCTCCTTCCTAAGTGTGGGCAATTTACCATTTCTGAATCTAGATGTTTAATTTACCTGTTGGGAATCCAGAGTCATTTGTCAGAGTCATTTTTCCAGAACTGAGAAATTTTTCCTCAGTTCTGGAAAAATTTCAGTTTTTTCTATAAACATTGCTTCTTCATTGTTCTAAAACTTACTGTCATAAATTGGATCTTCTCAATATGTTTTCCATGTCAATTAGTTGCTGTATTACATTTTTAGAAAAGATTTTATTTATTTATTTATTTGTTTGTTTTTAGAGAGAGAGAGAAACATTGATGTGTGAGAGACATGTCCATCAGCTGCCTCTCACATGCCACCTGGCCCGCAACCCAGGCGTGTGCACTGGCAGGGAGTCAAACTGGCGACCTTTCGGTTTGCAGGATGATGCTCAACCCACTGAGCCGCACTCGTCAGGGCACTGTTTTACACTTTTTATTCTTTGTTCTGTGTGCTGCATTCAGGCAAATTGTCCAGTTTGAACTTCCAGTTCACCAGTTCTCTGTTCAGCTGTGTCTATTTGAGGGTTTTATCGTACCTGTTACTTTTTAGTGACCATATTCTTTATTTATAGGATTTTTATTAGTTCTTTTTAGATATAAACATGTTATGTACATATATGTATATATGCACATGTGTGTCACCATTTTTTGTTTCAGTTCTGAATGTTTTCATAACTTCTAATCTTCTAGAAGTGAATATGGCTTTTTAAATTTCTTCATTTATTTTATTTTTTAAGTTTATTTTTTAATTATAGTTTATAGTCAGTATTTTGGATTAGTTTCCAAAGTTTGGATTTTTGTATATGACAATTCCCTTCTCATATTGCTTTCTAGATTCTCTTTATTTTTGGTTTTGACAAATTTGATTATAACATATCTTACTGTGGGTCACTTTGAGTTCATCCTACTTGGAATTCATTGAGCTTCTTGGATATTTATAGTTGTGTCAGTCATCGAGTTTGGGAGGTTTTTAGGCATTATTTCTTCAGATAATCTCTTTGACCCTTTCCCTGTTTTTCTTCTGGGGCTCCCACAATGCATATGTTGGTTCACTTGTTAGTATCACACAGGTTCTTTAGGTTCTGTTTTCTTTTCTGCAGTATTTTTCTTTCTCTTTCTCAGACTCAGTCATTTTCATTGCCCTGCCTTCACGTTCACTAATTATTTCATCTGCCTGCTCAATTTCACCATTGAATTCCTCTAGTGAAATTTTTATTTCAGTTGCACTTTTCAGCTTCAGAATTTTTGTGTTTCTTTATAGATTTTCCATCTCATTATTGATATTTTCATTTTGTTCACACATTGTTTTCTGGACTTTCTTTGGGAATCTGTAAGATAGTTTATCTTATATAGGGAGTTTTCAAGGGACAGTTTTTGTTGATTTATTTTTTTTTCCTTTGAATGAGCCACGCATTTTGGTTTCTCTGTGTGCCCTGTGATTTTTTATTGAACACTAGGCATGTGAATATAATAATGTGGTAATTCTGGAAATCAGATTCTCCCCCATTCCCAGGGTTTGCTGGGGTTTTTTGGGTATTGTTTTTGTTTCATTTCTTATTTTTGTACGCTCTCGCTATGCTGAGAGTCAACCTGAAGTGGAAAGGTCTTCTCAGGTTTTTTCTCATCCTCACCCTGTGCATGCATGACCACTTCCTTACTTTCTCTGTGCATGCAGTTGTTTTTAAAACATTCTAGGCTTTAATGGCTGGTTTCTGAAAGGAAAAAAAAATGAAAGGGAGGAAAAGTCCTTTAAATTCCTTGGAAATCACTTCAGCTGGATGAGCAGGGACTTGTAACAGTAAGGGGAGGGACAGCAACCATGGCTGCCTGTATCTTTGTTTTCACTTTTGTGATCAGACGCAGCAATCAGGACAGCGATCCCTGGTATTTGGAGGACAGGGGCATTTTTGCCCACCCTGGTTCCCACAAGCTGTGTGCAAGCTGCTCCAGGAACATGTAGGCAGCTACTTTCCAAGTGGCTAAGAGTGGAGGCTGGGTAGCTGCTACTGTGCTAAGAGCTGAAATGGACTGAAATTAACTGCAATTTACCCATCTGGGTTTCCCTCTGGAAATTACATACCTTCATCAGTCCCCACAGTTCCAAAATAGGTGTGGCACCCAGTTCTGTCAGAGCAGTTATTGTCTGGGTTGGGAGAGAGATTTCCCGCTGCTTCCTGTTTCACAGTGTTACCAGAAGCCTATTCCCATTGCCTTCTTTTTAACCTTGAGTCGAGTGCAGTGATTTTCAACTGGTGTGCCACGGCGCACTGGTGTGCCACGGCGCACTGGTGTGCTGCTGCAAGATGCACACGAGTGTGCTGCAAGAGTCTTTAAAACATGCAATACCTGACTATTTAGTCAGGGACATGGGCTTCTTTTCGCTTAGATTGTCAATTAAAAAAAATGGCAACAGCCAACATGACTAATAGCCATCCTGTATGAATGAATCAAAGTTAAACCTATTTTTTGTCAGATTGGCAGAAATGATATTTTTTGGTGTGCCATAGAATTTTAGTAATCAGTGTATGTGTGCCATGGGGTGAAAAGGGTTGGGATTCGCTGGCCCATGTGTTTCCGACTTCAGTCCTGGTCACAGCTCTACTTTTCTGGGGAGGAAGACAGTTGGCTCGTTTCGATGTCCGTCTTCATCTTACTGGGTTTCTCTTTTAATTTACCTCTCATTCATAAATGTTTTGAGTAGGGTGGGTGGACATTGTATCAAAATGTAAATTTATTGTTTGATTTTTTCACTCAAAGTCTTTCTTAGAGAGTCTTTATGGCTCCCTGTGGCTCTGGCATTTTATGGTGTACTGTTGCTCATCTGTCCTGGAAAGTGCTGGTTGAATCGTACTCCTTCATTGCCTCTGTGTAGGAGCACAGTGAAAACAAAACTTCTCTATCCTGGTTATTTTTCCACATTCCTGGTATTAGAAGGATTAAAGTGAAATGATACAGGGTATCTTAAAATAAATCATGAGTTCTTAGGATATTACATTTGAATTTTCTCATGACACATAATAGTAAAAAATGTGCAGATATGAAGACATGAATAAATGTCTCCATTTCTGAATGACTAAACCTGGTACAATTAGACATTTGTTCAAAATTCTTCCTTGAACAGGTGTTATTTTCCTTGAGGTTTAACTTTAAACTAGTGGTTACATTTGCATTCATTTAATGAATTTATCACAAAAGAATTACCTCCTTTTTCAGTAACACAGGCAGAAGTTAAGGCTAGTGGTGTTAGATCATCTTTGGGAATGTTCCACCTAGTTTTTAAGGGGGAAGGTTGTCAGGAATGTGTATAAAGGACCCATGGACAAAGACAACAGGGAGTGAGGGTGAGGATAGAATATGGGAGGTCGGGGAGGGCAGGGCAGGGGAGAGTAATGGAGGGAAAATGGGGACAACTGTAACTGAATAACAAAAAAAGTAAAAGGAAACTTTTAGTAAAGATAGTAGGAATACCAGGTAAAGTATAACTTACTTGTTAAAATAGGGATACCTGAGAATGTATTGATGGCTATGTACATAAGGTACTGATGACTTTAGGGTAGCCTATCTGTGGATATAAACAAAGTTTTGATACAAGTGGCTAATAATTTATTAAGGTTTCTCATGTTAGTTGAAGATTATTTGAGAGTATGGTAAACCTGTTGTCTGTTCTGTAACTGTGTTTTTATTGTCTTGGAAAAATAATCAATACTGTTAGGTCTTCAGAAAAGTGTTGACAGTTTTAAAAAATGGAAAAATTTTAATAAAACTCATCATTAATTAGTTACTCAGGACTTCATTTTATACTAGGTACATAAAACTTGTATTTTCATAGACTAAAAGCTACTTTTGCTTCCCCTCTTACCTTGGAAATGGGAGGAGAAGTAATGGTTGATCTTTAGCAAAGTAGGCCTAGTAGAAGACAGAGCAGGGAGCATGCCTCATTTTTAGGGGCGGTCATATCTGGCGTTTGTGTGCCTGCTTTCTGTGCCCACTGAAGTCAGACAGCGTTCTCTGTAACCTCCCCTGTAACATTTTAATCTTACCAGATCCTGGAAATTAACTTTAAAAAAGGAGAAAATAACTTTATAATATAGAATATCCTTTTCTATTAGTGGGTTTACCTATTTTTTACAATAAAATTATATATATTGAAGGTGTACAACATGATGTTTTTATATACTTAGTGAAATGATTACTACAATCAAGCAAATTGTCATATCCATTTCCTCAAATAGTTACTTTTGTTTGGTGTGCTGGGAGCACCTAAAATCTACCCTCTTAGCACCTTTCCAGTATACAACATGATGTTATTAACTAGAGTCATCATGGTGTACATTATTAGGTCTTTTAAACTGTACCCTTTGACCAGCATCTTTCCATTTCCCCTGCCTCCTTTCCTCTGGTAACTAAAGTTTTGCTCTCTGCTTCTGTGATTCCATTTTTTGAGATTCCACATGTGAGATTATACAATATTTTTCCTTCTGTGTCTGGCTTATTTTATTTATACGCACCCACCCACCACCGTTTCTTTACCCATTCATCCATTCGTGGGCCCTAATGCTGTGCCGCGTCTTGACTGTAGTCAGTAATGCTGCAGTGAACATAGGTCTGCAGATGTCTCTCAGGGTACTGATTTCATTTCCTTTGGGCTATACAATATAGGGATTGCTGGATCACAAGGTAGTTTAGTTTTAAGTTTTTGAGGAACCTGCATACTGTTTTCCATAATGACTGTGCCAGTTGACACTGCCACCAAGAGTTTAGAAGTGTTGCCTTTTGTGCACATCCTTGTCAACACTTGTTTTATCTTTTTGATAATAGCCATTCTAAGAGGTGTGAGGTGATATTCATTGTGGTTTGATTTGCATTTCCCTGATAATTAGTAAAGTTGAGCACCTTTTGATATATGTGTTGGCCATTTGTATGGAAAAGTGTCTATTCGTGTTCTTCGCCCATTTTTTAATCAGGTTTTGTGTTTTTTTTACTGAGTTGTATGAGTTCCTTATATATTTTGGATATTAAGCCCTTATCAAATATGTCATTTGCAAATATTTTCTGCCAGTTTGTAGGTTGCCTTTTGATTTGTTGACTGTTTCCTTTATTCTGCAGAAGCTTTTTAGTTTGATGTGGTTCTACTAGTTTATTTTTGCTTTTGTTGCCTGAGCTTTTTGGTGTCATATGAAAAAAAATCACTGTCAAGACCAATGTTAAGGACTTTCTCCTGTGTGCTTTCTTCTAGGAGTTTTATAGTTTCAGGTCTTAAATAAATAATCTTTCTTTAATCTTTAAATAAATAATCTTTACTTAAATAAATAATCTTTCGAGTTGATTTTTGCATATGGTGCAAAATAAGAGTCTAATTTCACCCTGCATGTGGATATCCAGTTTCTCTGGCATCATTTATTGAAGGCTATCCTTTCCCCATTGTGTGTTTTTGGCATTTTTGTCAAAAATTATTTGACTATATATAGGTTTATTTCTGAGCTCTTGGTTCTGTTCCATTGTTCTATATTTCTTTTTTAGGCCAGTGCCATACTGTTTTGATTCCTGTAGCTTTGTAATACATATGGAAATCTGGGAGTGTCAGGCCTCCAGCTTTGTTCTTGTTTCTCAAAATTGCTTTGGCTATTTGGGATCTTTCATGGTTCCATGTGAATTTTAGAATTTTTTTTTCTGTGAAAATGCCATTAAAATTTTGATAAGGATTTCATTTAATGTGTAAATTACTTTGGGTAGTATGGACATTTTAATATTTTTTTAATCTGTGAAAATAGGGTTTCTTTCTATTAATTTATATCTTCAGTTGCTTTCATCAATGTTTTATAGACTGTCTTTTCTTTCTATTATCACTGTCTCTCTGTGCTCTTACAGAGGGTAGTTTCTGTTATTGATAGATTTTCTTCCTTAACTCACAATTTACTTTGTATAATCTTGGCAAATAAAAAATGATGCCCCCTTAAAGACTGTACCAGTCTTTTTCAAAGGTTGTGTTTTGTATAATTTTAGTGTTGGGTTGCATTTCTTATTTTCAACCAGTGGCCAGAATCTAGGACCAACTTGTGTCATTCTCTTTTCTCTGGGATTGTTGAATAGCTGAAACCAGGAAGTACAAGAAATTCCTCATGGAAGTTTCAGGAACTTTAGAATTATGTCTGGAGAATCAGAGTGATTACAAAATGCATTCTCGATTAATCGCTTTAAATAAGACCATTCAAAAATGGTCAGTGGATACATTTTATTTGAGAACCCAGAAAACAGAGTGACTGCCAAGAAAGACTGTTGTGATTGATGGGGCATCATGTATCCCATTTATGAAAGCTGGTCATACATAAGATCAAACCTCTTAGACATCTTTATGGAAAGAGATGACAAAGTCCTGAGCATAAAGGTTTTGTGTGTTTGTTTGATTGTATAGTTTGGGAGGATTTACTACACTTTGGGATAAATATTGAAACACTGCATGGATCAAAAGCATAAGTGTGCAGCTTTTCCATCCATCCCCTTATCTACTGAGTGTTTATTAATAATGCAGTTCAGCTAACACTGGTGACCTCAAATATAGCAGGTACTATTAGGTGATAAGGTTATTATTAATAAAAATTAGATTATTTCCTTTTTAGATACAAATATTTTATATTCATAATAAAAAGTAACATTTTAATTGGGTTGGGAAAAGAAACTATGAATATATTATAAAAGGGTTTTTTAAATGTAGATAAAATTGTAATGTATATGGGTAGATAATTTATTGGGTAATATGCATATTTGAAGCTTTAGAATAATAAAGGAGGGCATCTATTCTAGGATTTATATAATTTGAAAGAAAAGAGCAGTCTCTGCAAAAGGAAGTATTTTTATGCATTTGTATTTATTAAAAGGAAAAGCATAGCATTGGACACTTTGTGATAGAAATTAATTGCTATATTAAATTATATTCTTCTTAAAAGTAAAAAGGACAGTACACCATGATCAAGTGGGATTTATTCCAGGGATGCAAGGTTAGTGCAATATCTGCAAATCAGTAAACCCGATACACCACATAAACAAGATGAAGGGAAAAAAACCCTGTAATCCTATCAGTAGATGCAGAAAAAACATTTAATAAAATCCAGTACCCATTCATGAAAAAAACTCCCCAAAAAGTGGTAATAGAGGGAACATACATCAACATATAAAAAGGCATATATGACAAACCCACAGCCAACATCGTACTCAATGGACAAAAACTAGAAGTGTTTTCCTTAAGATTGGGAGCAAGACAGGGACGTCTCTAATTCAACATAGTACTGGCAGTCCTAGGCACAGCAGTCAGACAAGAAGAAATAGAAGGCATCTGAATAGGAAAGGAAGAAGTAAAACTGTCACTATTCACATATGACATGATATTGTATATAAAGAATCCTAAAGATTTCACCAAAAAGAAACTACTAGAAATGATAAATGAATTCAACAGGATACAAAGCAGATACCCAGAAATCAGCTGCATTGTTATACACCAATAATAAACTATCAGAAAGGGAAACTAAGAAAAAATCCCATTTACAATCCATCAAAAAAACCACATAGGAGTAAATTTAACCAAGGATGTAAAAGACCTGTATTTGGAAAATTCTAAGACACTGAAGAAAGAAATGGAAGAAGATACATATACCATGTTTGGCGATAGGAACAATTAACATCATTAAAATGTCATATTACCCAAAGCAAGCTATAGATTTAACACAGTTTCTATCAGGATACCAGTGATATATTTCACAGAACTAGGACAAATATTCCAAAAATTTATATGGGAACACAAAAGATGCTGAATAGCAACAGCAATCTTGAGAAAGAAGAAAAAAGTTGGAGGAATCAAGCTATGTGATATCAAACTATACTTGAAGGCCACTGCAATCAAAAAAGCATGGTACTGGTATAAAAGCATATAGATCAATGGAACAGAGTAGAGAACTCAGAAATAAACCCACACCTTTATGGTCAATTAATATTTGACAAAGGAGGCAAAAGCATACAATTGGGTGAAGATAGTCTATTCAATAAATGGTGTTGGGAAAATTGATCAGATACGTGCAAAAAAATGAAACTGGACCACCTTACACTCAAGAACAAACTCAAAATTGACTAAAGACATAAATATTAGACTCAAAACCATAAACTCCTAGAAGAAAACAGGCAGTAAAATTTCAGACATTTCTCATAGCGTATTTTTTCTGATACATTGCCTCAAAAAGTGAAACAAGAAAAAAAAACAAATGGAACTATATCAAACTAAAAAGTGTTTGCTCAACCAAAGAAACCATCAATTAAGTGAAAAGACCCACTTAATGGGAACATATTTGACAATGATACATATGATAAGATGTTAATATCCAAAATTTATGAAGAACTCATACAAACCAATACCTGCCCCAAAAAATCCAATTGAAAAATGGGCAGAGGACCTGAATAGACATTTCTCCAGAGAGGACATACAAATGGCCAGTAGGCCAAAAGATGCTGAACATCACTAATCATCAGAGAAGTGCAAATTAAAACCACAATGAAATATCATCGTACCCCTGTCAGAGTGGCTATGGTCAATAAATCATCAAACAGGAGTTGGTGATGGTGTAGAGAGAAGGGAACCTCATGGACTGTAGGTGGGGATGCAGATTGGTGCAGCCACTGTGGAAAGCAGTATAGAGTTACCTCAAAAAACTAAAAAGGGAACCACCTTACGACCCAGTGATTTCACTTTGGGGAATATTCCAAAGAAACCCTAAACATTAATTTGAAAGAATATATGTTCCTCCATTGTCACTGCAGCATTATTTATAGTAGCCAAGATTTGGAAGCAGCCCAAGCATCCATCAGTAGATGAGTGGATAAGAAAGTGGTGGTATATTTACACAATCTAATACTTTGCTATAAAAAGAAGGAAATCTTACCCTTTGCCACAGCATAGATAGACCTAGAGAACATTATACTAAATGAAATAAGTCAGTCAGAGAAAGACAAGTACCATATGATTCCACTCATATGTGGAATCCAGTGAACAAAATAAACTAAAAGAGTAGAAGCAGACTCCTAGATGAAAATAGACTGATGTCTGTCAGAGGGGTGGGGGTTGCAAGGGCTGGGTGAAAAAGGTGAAGAGATTAAGCAAAAAAAAACAAACAAACACAGACAACAGTATGATGATTACAAGAGGGGAAGAGGGTGGGGGAGACAGAAGAAGGTAAAGGGGGGATAAATAATGATGCAAGGAGACTTGTGGTGGTGAACACACAATATGATAAAAGATGTATTATAGAATTGTACACCTGAAACCTATATAATTTTATTAACCAATGTCACCCCAATAAATCCAATACTTAATTAATTAATTAAAAAATTAAAAGAACGTGATTACTATCTCAGATTAAGTCTTAGTCTAATGGAGAAATGTACCAATAAACAAATAAAGGTAGCTCATCTGGTTATGCCTAGTAGAATTATCCATTATTAAATAAATGGGCATTTAATACTTCACATTAGAGCACTGCTTCACTGTATTGCCCATGTGAGAGAAACTTCTGCACTTTAAATAGTTCAGGTGAGTTTGATTTTGGGATTCATATCGGAAATCACTTTTTTCTGTTGATCGGTATGTTATGTCATTTACAATCAACCATCACATAGGTCTCTTGTTTGTTGTGCCTGAGAAGCAGTTGTCTCTCTGATGCACTCCCCACAACATGCCATGTGAATTTTGGATAAGCCACATAGACAGTATTTTAAATCAGCTGGGCTCAGCCGTAACTTCCAATTGGAGAAAACGTGATCCAACCCTTTATTGTGATGTATCTAAAAAAGTAGTGAACAGAAATTTTATTTTATAAGCCAATATTACTCTAGCCTAAGCTGTTTTCCCTTTCTGGTTCTCTAAGTTGGCTTGCTTCATGACTTTTCTGAGAAAGGAGAAGGTGACCTAATGCTTTTACTTGAAAAGAGGGGACCATTACAACTGTCCAGGAAACATTCCATGATAACACCCACGTCTCACCTCCCCACCAGTAAAGTTCTTGAATGCAGGATTAGATTTCCCTCGTGATTTATGTCTTGCTCTTAGAGTGTCTGACACATCATAAGTGCTTAAATAACATTTGATGCATGAAATGAAGAGTGTTCTTTTTATGTCTGCTGTGTTGGAAATTACAGTTCAGAATGGGAATCAATAAAATGTTATTCTTAAGCTGAGGAAGTGGTATTGCTAAAAGGAAATCAAAGCATGTTTTTTCACCCATAATTGAGAGCCACAGGTAGTTCCTTTATATTCTCAGCAATTAATCATTATGAAGTTTACATATGAACAGTTTGTAAAAAGTTTATATATTTCTGATATACGGTTAAACCCTTATATCCATTTAATGACATTACTTTCTTCAGTTTTAAAGCGTTATAAATATACCCATATGTGTCATTTAGCAGAATTGTATCCTTAGTCCTCATACACTAATAAATGTAAACCACCATTGTTGATTCAAGGAACATACATTTTTAATGAATTGTTATTAATGTTATTAACTGTTATTTTAGTGAATGGGTATTCATACCTTCTTTTAAGTTACTTAAACATTGGAACTGGAAGAATTGTTGAATACAAGCAAGTGGTTTTTTAAATCAGTATTTCAGGATAGATGCAAAGATAAATAAAACTTGATTCTTACCCTCAAAGTGTTTATGACCAAGTAGGACAAATAAATGTGTAAATGAGTACAGTATAAGCACAATAAAGTAGCTTCCAAACCGCAGGTGCATGCAGCGAGACAATCACAGGGAGAACTGATCCGCGCTCGTAATGAGCAGGGAGGGAGGCGTGGGTAGGCGTTCAACACCAGTTGCTGTTGTAATGAGAGAGCCAGTTCTTCAACACCGAGACTTCCTTTGTCCTGGTTCGCTCAGTTTTTAAATACTAAGGCCGATTTTTAAATTTTGTGATTTTGAAATCTTGTCTATTGGCTGAAAATGGATTTGGAGAAGAATTTTCTAAGTGAGGAGTGTAACCTGATGGTTAAGAATATGGTTTGAATCCCAGCTCTGCCACTCACTAACTGTATAACCTTGGGCAGTTCACTTAACCAGTCTGTGCTTCAGTTTACCAGTCTGTAAAATGGAATAATAATAATACCATGGAGCGTTATTTGTCTTTATTTCTTATTAGAGTATGCTTTGTCGTGGGTAGACACTTTGTAGCAGAATAAATGGATGGAGACTCTAAGAAGAACAAGACATCGTGTGTGTGTGTAGGAGAGAGAGAGAATAGGAATGTGTGTGTACTAAAAATCCAGTTGTAGCTCAGTGAAATCAGAACTATAGCAAAAACAAGAGTAGGGGAGATGTATTTTAGAGGAAACTTTAATCTGGAAATTTTGTATTATGTCCCAGATTTCAGGAAGAGAACAAATGCTTCTTTGCTACTGAAGATTTTTTTAGAGAACATTGACTTTTAGGTTTGAAGCAGTTCTGGAATTCTGAGGATTCTAAAAGCCTGAATGCCAATTATCTAAGTATCTTCTCTGCTTTTAAAAACATTTTCTCTGACTCTTTAAAGGTGATTAGGGCAAAATTAATGGGAGCCCTGTCCCCTTCTATTTAATGTCTCATTATTCTTTGTGTGATTTTAACTAGTTCTCTGTGTTTCTGTGTTAGTAATTCAAATCATTTAGTCTGGTGGAGAAAACTGGGCACATTCCAAATTCTTTTTTTGTATCCAATTATATTGTACTCAGTAAATTCTGCAACTGATGTCATACTGAAAGGATGTTAAAATGTTAATGTAAATTTTTTTAAATGTTAAAAATTTAAAAAATGTTAATACAATTTTATATGCTAAAAATGTTATATATGTTCCCTTTTGTAGATATCCAAACATATATCAAAGTCAACAATATGACAGCTAACACCCATATGTCCACTTGTATTCTACTGTAACCATTTCATGCACTTTATTACATATCTCTTCTTTATTGATTATCTATCATTCATTAATCTATTTTATTTTGGGTGCATTTCAAAATAAATTGCAGCTACCAGGACGCTTTCCTCTAAATACCTCAAGTATACTTCGTTTTTGAAAAGTTTTTCCCTCTCCATTTATGTGCGTTATTTTAATTTTGGACTAAACCCACTATGGTTAATTCTGCTACTAAGCCTTCTCATTGTTAATTAGGTCTGCATTTCTTTGTGTTTGTGTTTTTTTAAAGGTACTTAATAGTCCTTTCAGCCAATTTTTAAAAGTACTCTATGGCTTATGTAATTGTAGCATTTTTTCTCCCTACAGTTTTCATGACTTCAGAATATCACTGCTGATGTGAGTTTTAAAGACAAATCCTATACCATTAGACATTTAAGTACTGCTTACTTTTAAACTATGTAGAAGGCTTCAACTAGGTTTGAGCTATTTGTAACCAGGAATTATATACATATCCCATAATTCCTCATGGCTCATAAATTCTTAAAGAACTCAAATACTTGTTGATATACAGATTTTTTGATACCAATGATCAAATATTTTGGGCACTGTTTATTGTTATAAAGTTGAAAGCTTAAAAACAGATCCCAACTTAAATTTTTCATCAGATTTCAAGAATTTATATTCATTATATAATGTATATTATAATGGTATTCAAAAAATCATAATAGGAAATTATGTGAGAGGCATATAATAGTGAGGCATTGTTCTTAGAATTACAGGATATCCTTCTGTTTTATAGGCTTTGCATTGCCAGCTCATGAAAGAATATGATGACCTACTCTGCATATAACTTTTTATAAAAATAGTTCTATTATTTTAAAATAACTGAACCATGGACGTTGAATTAGATAACCATTATAGATTTAACATGTTACTTTAAGATTGGATTCCAAGTAGCAAATAAAATCCAAACACATCAAACTAAAATGATCTTTTTTACTGTTTTCGTGGTTTCTTCTTCTGTATAAAATCTATGTAGGACAATGGTTTTTGAAAGTGTTGAAAGTGCAGTCAGATAAGAACTGGAGTTGGAGGAGACTGATCCTTTTTCTCTCTGCTCCATTACGTGTGTGTGTGTGTGTGCGGACGCACATCCCTGTAGTTGGAACTCTTGTTACACGTCTGGCTTGAAGGTTCTTTTGGGTCTACCAGATTTAGTACTTCTTCCCCTATCTGTATCAGATTTTAATTATTTAAAATCAAAAATAGGCATGCAAATTAGAGCTCTGGATGCCAAGAGACAGAGACCATGTGAGGACATTTACATGCCTCTCATTCCTTGTCCATGAAAATGCCTGAATAATGTCTGAACTTTAGTTCTAGCCCTCTGTCTGCAGGTAGAAATGTTTCGTTATCTTAAGAGTACTGACCTCCAGTGACGTCTCTGTTTTTTGAATGATTGGGCAAGGAATGTAGAGAGGCCTTCCCCACGTAATGTTCAGCCATTTAGAGCAAAGGTTGACCATCATTTTTTGCAAAGGACCAAATAAATACTTTAGGCACAGAGGACCATATGGTCTCTGCCACAGTTGTCCAGCTTTGCTGTTGCAGAAGGGAAGTAGCCATAGCCAGCTGGTGGACAACTAGATGTGACTTTGTCCCAGCCAGACTTCATGTGGAGGAACAAACAGTGGGATGCACCTTCCCAGCCTGTGCGCTGGAGTTGTGTGTGTTGAAATACCTGCTGCAAGGACTTTTTTTTTCCCTAATAACTTGTGGATGGACACTTTCGTAAAATATAATAAGAATGAATTACTGGAACAGGGAAATTTAAAAAATAAAATACAAGGTTAAAATTTTAGATTGGCTAAACAAGTTACATTTTAATAAAAACAATTAAAACAATCATACATAAGGAAAAAGAAAAGAATTAGAAAAATTAAGTGTTTTAATTTGAAGTTCTTTTCTAACCTGTTAATATAGAGAGTTGCTATTACTTCATAACTTTTTTTTGTCATTCCACAGTATGAGCTACACATGAAGTTGAGTGAAATTGCAATTCTCACTAGTAAATGCCTGTATGTGCACTCGAAGCAAACACTGTATATATCAGTAAAAAATATAATGTGACAAATGAAGTTGCTTCTTACTGTTAATTTATCTGATCTAGGTTGGATTAACAACAGTGCTACTGACAATAGATAATGTATATCTAAATTATTCCTACATTTTAACCACATTCAGAGTAGAGAAACCAGACTCACAGGGGTATGTTGGTAAGAATTGGAGAAGAGATTTCAGAGGAATTTCAGCAAACTCAGGTATTCATTTTTAACTTTTTCCCAGCTGAAGCAAGTGATTGTTTATTTTCACTCTTTCATTAGCAGTGAGTTCTAACAATTTATCCTGTCGAGCTATAATGAAATTTAAGTTACCTTTCAATTAAAGAAATGGGCTCTGGATTTGTAAGTTTCCAGTATGTGGATCTTCTTTTGATGGGAAAAGAGAGAAAATATTCTATAAAATTTGTAAGGCACGTAGTGATAATTTTTCACTAATGTACAATATCTAATCATACCAACTTCATTAGAAATTATTGTTAATTTAACAATAGTGAATCCTCACTAACATATTGCATTAACCTTTAAGTAATCCAGTATTATTTATGTCATTAAGCATACTGTTTAGACAGGTGGCTTTTTAAAAAAAAATCATAGCAATGGTTTCTCGATGAAGGAAGCAGTACTTTGATTTACACTTTGTAGTAAAATCCTTAATCTGAGAAACTGTCCAGAATATGTTTCTGTCATTACATTTGCACCATCAGAATATGCCGTCCACAGAATCTAAAACTCCAAATCACGTTTGTTGACTACACAATCCTTCATAGATTTATACAATTAAGAGTTAGTTATGTTTGGCAATGAAGCTGGAAAAAAAAGTCTTTCTTCACAATGCTATCATATTCAAATACTAAAAGAATTGCCATATTTTTTTTGCATTTATGATGGTTCAGTAAAAAACATTTTCCTAGGTTTTTGTGTTATATGAATTATCTTTCATGTTATTAGCCAGGCCCTGAATGCATCAGACTGTGGTGTCATTAAAAATTGGTGCTTCGTTGCAGAGTCACTGAATATTTCCACGCAAGAATCTTCGATGGAGTGTTTTCCTGTCAAGATATTTGTTTTTGTTTTTAGTTTTAGTATCCTTAAGTGCAACTGTATAAGAAGTGTAGAAAGCACCAGCGTTCATATGTTAAAGAGGGGAACATCTGCTTTTCTTGGCTATATAATTCAGTAGTCCTCTTTTTCAGATTAGTTTTGAACTTAATATCTTTATGTTTTCTATAAAAATGCCACTTCGGTTTTGATGGTTATTATTTTATAGCAAGTACATCTCTGCAAATAACACCCTGTGGCTTCAGCACCTCACTGTCAATTATACTTAAAAGTAAAGTTAGAATGAACTCTTTGGTCATCCTTGGTTTCAGATAACTTCCATGATCATTCAATTCTCGACTTCTGCCTTATTCAGAGAAGGTGTATCTTTTCTCACCAAAAAAAGCCAGTTAAATTATTTGCCATTTGTAAATTAGAGGTGAAAATACCTATTTACTTACTTAATGTAACAAGTAATGTTAACTTATAAATTATAGGCTTGATTAAAATTTTAAATGATTATAAAATGATTATGATTTTAAAATGATTATTAAATGATTATAAATTTGATGGCAAATTATGGAAATAAATGTTTACATTTTCTCAGATTGTTTTATCTCTTGCCTTACAGTTGACAAACTAACCAATGTCAAATAGATATAAAAGCATCCAAGTGCCTACATTTAATTTCTGGGTTGTTGTGGGTCAGTAACAAACAGTAGGAGAACCTTTGATCTAGGGATTACTGAAGGGCCATTGGGAGATGTTCTGAGTTGTTACTTTTCCTAGGGTAGAAATTCTGGGCTTTGGTGAAACCCAGGTATAACTTTCTTTTGCCTCATTTGAGATGTATTAGAATAAATTTCTTCCCAAACGTGAAGGGGCTCTCAGCAGGCGATTCTGTGTGTCCTGCTGTCTCCCTGTGTCGGCGCGAGAGCCTGCTGAAGGCCGTGGCCGTAGTTAGTGCCTCATCTGTTCTCTGGATACTGAGAAGTCGTTGGGCGGTGCCTGGGTTCCTGTGTCCGCTTTAGGATTATTTCAATGTCCCATTTAAGAGCCTTGTATGTTCCGCAGCTACCTCTCACATCTATTTTAATGAGAGTGGCCTGTTCTATATATGTTTTTAGCAATCTTATTTCTGTGTGCGATTTATAAATATATGCATACATGTGTATGTGATATCTCCATGTATACTAAAATGTCCCTTAGGTTCCACCTATTTCTGTATATCATTGAATTGCTTTAATGACTTTTAATGGGGCTTTGGAGCTGGAAGTTGTGTAAAAATTATGTGTTTCAACCCTCTTTAGTCACTCTGTCTTCTTAATAGAGGAGCGGTTGGCAAACTGTAGCCCTTTGGCCTGACGCCTATTTCTGTAAATAAAGTTTTCTTGAACCATAGTCACGCCTGTTTGTTTATGTGTTCTCAATGGCTGCTTTCTTGCCGCATTGTCAGAGGTGACACGGGGATCATATGGTCTGCAAAGCCCAAAATATTTACTCTCTGGTGCTTTACAGTAAAAATTTGCCAACCACCACAGGCCGTGCAGCGTGTTCCGAGTTCAGTGATAGTAACTTCACCGTCTCTCGGGGCATTCATCTTCCAGTTCCGAAGTTCCTGTTTATATTGAACAAAAGTCTCCCCTTCCAAGTAACCTTTATGGGTACCTGATAGTCTTTTAGGAATTTGAAGACAACCTTTATGTTTGTTCTTATGTCTTTCTGCAAGTTTATGTCTCGCTCCCAGTCTTTCCAGTCCTGAACTTCTGTAGTTTATTCCATTTATACTTGAATGACCCATGTGACTCAGATTTAAACCTTTTACAATGCCTCTCTTGTTTTCAGTCATTATTCCTCAGGTATTGATACTCGTATCAGAACTCAATTTAATAATCCTGCAGGTGTGATTGGCACAGGAAGAGCAGACTGTTTCTCCTGTGTTTTTATTTTGTTAAATTTTACTAATGTATTCCCTATGTACTGGCCACTCAGTGATGTTATAATTAATATAGTGTAAGTTGCATTATCCTTTTAGGTAACTTAAACTCGAAACCACTAACTCTTTTACATATATTGCCATTAAACCACGTCTTCTCTATCCTGTACTGAACCGCAGCAGGACTTTTATTGCTATGCAGTTCTGTTGTACTGAGTTTGGCCCATTGTGTCTGTATATTGAGAGGTTTTGCATGTTGATTTTGTCATTCACATATTTACTGTTCCTCTTAGCTCTTAGTCATGTGAGAATTTGATAGCAGTGAGTTACTTGATCAACACCTTGCTATGTTTACTTATTCATTATTGAACTCGGATGAAATTTTTCTACAAGCTGCTCTTGGAGTTCATGGTACATTGAATTATTGCTTGTCAACTAATCATTCCTCCCCTTTTCCCTTGAGCTGAAATATACATCCCTGACTCACTGACTTTGGATTTGGTTATGTGGCATACTTAGACCAATAGAATGGAGGTGGAAGTGACAGCAGGCCATTTCTGAGAGGAGGCTTCAATAGGCCTGGCAAGTTTCTTCCAACTCCTTTGTACTTCTGCCGTTTACCACAAGAATAGCTTGTCCCAGGTAACTACTGCCCCTTCAGACTGGGTCCCAGAATGAAATCTAAGTGGAAGTGAACTGAATTTGACCCACAACCTGAAGCAGAGGAAGAAATCAGCATTCAGTCAGCCACTGGCATTTTTAGAGTTGTCTGTTATACAGCATTGATTCAGCAATAGCGATGCATACATAGTCAAGCCATTCTATTTGTGGGGAATTGTCTCTGAAATGCCTATTACCTGTATTAATAACAAAATATGCCAATTAATAGGCTGTCATGGACCCTGGGTAAAGGGAGATCAGAGGTAAATTTTGGGTCTTGTGCATGCTGAGATGCATGGCAGGGGTCTTGTGCATGGCTGAGATGCATAAGTATTTGCTATTAGAGATTGTCTTTGGTGAAAGAAACTGCCATCACCAAAGAGAGAGCACAGGTACGTCCTGCTGCCCTGGCTATGCCACAGATGCCGTGGGTTGATTCTTTACTTTTTACAATTTGCCTTGCTATCATTGCCAGGTTTCTTACTTCTTTCTATTATATTTTTCTGCTCCTCCTTATGCCCTGGGACTTTTTGTTCACTTTTTACCCTTTTGGAAATAGTTCACATTTTCACAAGCTACATGTACTATATAAAGAAATAGCAGGCCCTGGCTGGGTCCCTCTGTTGATTAGAGCATCATACCAATACACAAAAGTTGCAGGTTCGATCCCTGGTCAGGGCACATACAAGAATCAACCAGTGAGTGCATGAATAAGTGGAAAAACAAATCAGTGTTTCTCTCTCTCCCTCTCCCTCCCTGCACTCTCTGCATTTCTTCTTCTCTTCCTCCCTTCCTCTTTCTCAAAGTCAATTTAAAAAAGTTTTTTAAAGCCCTGACTTGTGTGGCTCAGTTGGTTGGGCATTGTCCCACAAAGCAAAAGGTTGTCAGTTTGATTCCTGGTCAGGGCACATGCCTGGGTTGCAGGTTTGGTCTCAGGCTGGGGCATGAATGAGAGGCAACCAATCGATGTTTCTCTCCCTCCCTCCCTTCCCCTCTCTCTAAAACTAAATAAATAAAATCTTTTAAAAATAAAAAACAAAATAACAGAATAAGACCATTGGAATCCTAATTCTGGGTCTACCACCATCTGTTAACACAATTGCCCTAAATAAATTACTTAAACGATTTCCTCCTCTAAGTAGTGGGGTTAATAAGTAACTAACAGTTGTTGCTAAGCTGAAGTGAAATGACAACGTCACCAGTATCATTTGTGTTGTATATACAGTCATTTAGCAAATACAGAGTGAATTCTGAGAGATACAATGTTTGCACAGTATAAAAAACTCAGTACATTTTATGGCATTTTCAAAAGCATAGCCCTACAAAACACTCACTGGTATCGCACTGATGCCAAGTGAAGAGAGTCCCATGTCTGTTTGTAGAAGAAGGTACATAAATATTTGCCACTAGAAATTATGGAACAGTTTCATGGTTGAGTTTCATGTTACGTCATGGCCCAGTACTTTATTTCAGGACTTTGTGCATTGTCTGTGGCAGTGGACAGGTACTCCCAATGGCTGGTATTTTTTGTTGTATCTGAAGATAAGAATCCAAGGCAGAGTGTAAGATTGCTTATGTTCTGTTTCCTCTTCTAGTTACATTTATTCAGAATATAAACTCAAGTATGTATATCATGTCATTTAATGTTATGGGTGACTGTTTTCTTCTTATAACCTTGGTTAAAATAACAGTAAAAATGATGAAGCTAACAACTTTTCTGCCCCATTATTTGGGCACGTGTCAGACATCTTGATGTCTGTTCATAAGATTTTAATTAAAAAACTGTCATTTTAACAATTCAAATAATACAGATGTACATGAGGTAAAATTAATTTTTTTCATTTCTTTTCGAATTCACCCTCTTATGTTTAGTGTGAATCTTTTATGTGTGCTCATTTAATATGTAGTTTTTATGTTTTATAAAAAATAGGATTATACATAACTTAATCTATGTCTTTCATACTTAATTGTATTTTCATAATTGATATTTTTCTCAAGTGAATAAAGATTTCAGTTTTATTGGTAGCATCACAGTTCATATTATGGGTATAAGTTACTTAACATCCACATTGATTTAAATTGTTAAAAACAACACTGCAATAAACATTTTGTTTATCTCATTATACTTATGCTTTTATTTTAATTCTGAAAATGACATCCCTGCAGCAAAGCATATCTGCATTAAAATTTTTAATAGATGCTAATAGGTTAAACTATTGAAAACCTTTTTTCTAATAAGCACACATTTTTAAATGCTTCAGCAATTTATATTTTTGCTAATGATTTTGTAGTATTCCCCATTATCTGCAGGGGATACGTCCCAAGACCCCCCTCCCCGCCCCAGTGGGTCCCTCAAGCCGCAGATGCCGAGCCCCATGGGTACTGCATTGTTTTCCTGTCCAGTAGCCTCCATCTGCGGTTTCACTTTTCCTGGTTTCCGTGCCCCGTCGTCAAGTGCGGCCCGGAAATATTAAGTGGAAAATTGCAGAAGTAAACAATTCTTAAGTTTTACATTGCGCCCCATCCTGAGCGGTGTGATGAGCCTCATGCAGCTCCTCGCTGTCCCCTCCGGGGTGGGAGGCGTCCCTGGTCCAGGGCATCCCTGCTGCGCACATGCCCGCCTGGGAGTCACCCCGCCTGGGAGTCACCTCGCCTGGGAGTCACCTAGTGGCCATCTGCTTGTCAGATTGACTTGACTGTCACAGTGCTTGTGTTCAAGGGACCCTTACTTTACTTCATAAGGGCCCCAAAATGTGAGAGTAGTGATGCTGACAATTTGTGTATGCCAGAGAGAAGCCGGGGAGTGCTTCCTTTGAGTGAAAAGGTGTGTATGTGGAGGAAAAAAACACAGTGTATGTTTCCTACATCCCCGGGGGGTCTTGTGCCATATCCCCCATAGATAAGGGGGAACTACTGCACGTACTACCTATGACAGAGTTTAATTCATAAGTTAGGCACAGTAAAAGGTTAACAACAATAACTAATAATGAAATAAAATAAGTACAGTGCAATAAAAGTTATGTGAATGTGATATCTCTCAGCAAAACTGGCACAGGTTTCTTTTCCATCCACCATTTCACAGATGGAAAATTCATTCTTACCATAGATTTTAACAACCTGAGAATATGATTTTTTTCTTTCCTTATTAAGTCGAGACCTTTGACCTTTTCTCTTAAAGGAAGTACTTTTTGGCTTGTCTTTGGCATATCTGAGTTGCCACCATTGCTACTCTTGAGTGTGGGGGCCGTGAGTAAGTAAAATAAAGGCTACTTTAGCACAGGCACAGCGATGTCTTGAAGGTCGACCTGTAACCTAGATGGCCGGGAGTGACTAGTGGGGGGGCGGGGTAACTGCTGACAGGGAAATAGCGGATAAGGGGGGACCTCCTGCTGTGCAGGAGGGTTTGGTGCATCTCACCCTCACCCTGAGTAGATGTTGCTGGTCAGTACTTTTTTTGCCGGGCTGGGTGAGAAATGGTATCTCATTTTAAGTTTCATGTCTCTGAATACTGGTGTCTTTGCACAGCCTCATGTTGCAGCTATTTGCAGTGCATTTTGCTGTATTTGCTATTCACATATTTTTATTATTGGTTGTTTTTCTTTTTAAAATCAATTCACAGGGGCTTTCTGAAAGTTCTTGCAGAAATTCAGGCAAGGGACCTTTTTTACATTCCAATCTTTTGTTTTAGCATAGTTTTATATAACATACTGCAAAATTAATGAATTATTTTGCATATAATATGTGCATTGTTTTGTGTGCAGTATTTACCTACCATTTGCCTAATATTTAAATATTTTATTTATTGATTTTTAGAGAGAGGGAAAGGGAGGAATAAAGAGAGGGAGAGAAGCATCAATGTAAGAGAGAAACAGTGATTGGTTGCCTCTCCTACGTGCCCTGACCAGGGACTGAACCTGCAACCCAGGCATGTGCCCTGACTGGGAATCGAACAGGTGACCTTTCACTTCAGGGAACAATGCCCAACCAACTCAGGCACATCGGTCAGGGCTTGCCTAGTTTTAGTGTATATCTCTAACATATGTGCTTAACCTCTGAAACACAGTTTGTATTACGTTATTGTAGATCAGTAGAATCTTGTAATGAAGATTTGGAAGTGACTTTGTAAATATTGTTTGGGAAATTTTCAGGGTGTTTTGTTTTGTTAATGAATTAAACAGTTGTAATAGGGTCAGTAGTCATAGAATTTTATGGTGAAGCTTAAAAATGAAGTGATCCTTACTCAGTATCTGTGTTCTAGTCACGGTGCTAGGCATTTCATAGGCTCAGTTTAATACTCACAATAATAGGATACCTTTGGTTGAATCTCCGTGGGTTGGACTTGAGGAAATTTGTAACAGGAGATACCCTGTTTGTAATTGGAGATAGCCATTGTAACTCTTATTCAGATAAGCAACCTCAGCTCCCAAGAAGTTGATTTTCTTGAGTAAGTAGTGCTGTAGCTCAAATGTCTTGGCCAGCTGGATTCCTTCCACCGTCCTCCGCAGTAGTTATCCCAGCCTTAATTTTACAGTGTCAGGAAAACTGGAACTTGGGGTAATATTAAATTAATAACAGTGAAAATATGTCTGTAGTTTGCTTGCAATGGATTTTACTTAACCAGGTGAGAAATTTAATATTTATATATTTTTGAAAAACAAACTGGGGTTCTTCTTGAAATGTGTTAGAATAAAAGAATAAGTTGACCACCTAAATTTAAATGTTTAATTTTAAATCTTAATTTTAAGAATTATGGGTTTTTTACCTAAAAGTTGATTTGCATATATGCAGAAAAATTATGTCTGCTTACTGAATTATAGTTGATATAGAAAATGTCATAGAAACTTTAGAAGCACCTTGTTCCTGGTGTTGGGAAAGGAATAGTAGAGAAGTTTGTCCGGGGCCTTCTAGAACAGTTCCACAGTTTGTGCCCTTGCCAAGTAGGGTTCAGTAGGAAATTGAAATCCAGTTCAAGTTTATCTCTGTAAGCCTTATTACAGGCCCTTTGAGAAAGGGACCTCTTTCCTTCACAGAGGTAAGGCCGCCTTGCCAAGCTGTTTCCTGTGGAGTTATGGCCTCCCAGAGGGGGCGCCTTTTCTTAATGTCTCTACTAAAATGGTCTCTAAATCACACAAGGTAACCTACAGGGAGTGGCAGGCCCTGAATGTATCAATAGTAATAAATTTGGAAACAAAAAGAGTTACTGGTAACTTTCATTGGTAAATGTTCTGTTTTCATCAGGATAGGCTAAATACTTTAACCAACAACCAGAAAATCTCTGGGTCTTTGCAAATGGAAATTTATTTCTCATTCACTTAATACTTTATTGCATAGATCTGTTGAATGACCTTCATGAGATGAGTCAGTGACCCAGGTGCTTTTAATGTTGAGGTACAAGACCCTTTAGGGCTCACGTGCTCTGCGTCCAGCTGGCGGAGGGGAGAGAAGGAAAAAGATTGCACGTGAGTGAGTGGTCTCGATAGGACAGACCTGCATGTGCATGCATTACTTCTCACATCCTGTTGGCCAAAATTCAGTCAAATGGTCACGTCTCATTTAAGAGGAAGCTGGAAAAACTCACCAAGGTGTACGCTTTGAAGAAGAGGAGAATATAGATACCACTAAGCTGGCAGTCTCTGACACGGGGTTTTTTTAAAACTTTTTTTTTTATTGTTGTTCAAGTACAGTTGTCTCCATTCCCCCACACAGTCCCCACCCCAACCATCCCCACTTCCCACCCTTGATCCCACCCCACTTTGGTTTTGTCCATGTGTCTGACATGTTTTTGATTGAAAGAATACAGAAATAGTTTTTTAATCTAAAAATAGTATTTTATCTATAGTGTATACATTGGATCAGAGAGAACAATGAAAGTTGTATGTATTTTAGCTGATTAATTTCTTTCATTATATAAATGGTTGGTGGATTGGGTAACCAAGATAGGAAGGAGCAATTAAACAAATAAAAAAATTAAATTATATATTACTTGGCAGATTGCCCAGAAGACTGGATAGAGTGGTGAATACTTGCTTATGAAAACAAATAATATTTGTGTTCATTACTGAATAGAGCCTTTTAGTGATTTAATTTATGATGCAGAGAAGTGATATTTGATATAAATGTTAAATATTAATCTGCTGCACCTATTTACAGGTTTATATACTAGCCTGTTTTTTTAGATGTCTCTAATGTTATTATAAAGTGATCCTTTTAAGTGATCCATGTGATCTTGTGATTTGGTACTGTTGTGTTATCTTCTGAGTTAATTAAGAAAGGAAGTGGGAAAATACCATAATTAGGAAATAGGATTCTTCCCATTTAGCATATGAATATAAATGTATATGCATAAATTTATATTGTCCATCTAAGATCTAGTGATTTGATGGTCCAGTCATTTGCAAAAGGAATTATTTAAAATTATGAAACATAATAGAAGTAATCTTAAAATGCCAGCAATAGAAGGGTACACTAAATATGTAATTACGAAGAAAATTCCCATGTAATTGCCATCAAAGTGGAGAAATAGAAAATTTCCAGCACCCTGGAAGCTAGCTCCCCATGTGTCCTTTTTCATTATACCTTCTCCGTTTGCCTCCAGAGGTAAATGCGACTCTGCCCTGTGATGATCGGTCTTCTTTGTAGCTGTGTATGCACCCTTAAAGAGTGCAGTGTAGCTGACCCCATTCTCAAACTTTATGAAAGTGGGTCACACTGAATGTATTGCTGAGTCTCATGTCACTCATGTTTATGAGATTCAAGCAGCTTTTTTATGTTGCTGTATTTGTTCATGTTCATTAAAATATAATTTGTTTGCAACAATTATATTTTATTGATTAGGCCATGACAGTTGTCCCAATTTTTCCCCCTTTGTCCCCCCCTCCATCTAGGACCCCCCATTCCTTCAGGCAATTCCCACACTATTGTTCATGTCCATGGGTCATGCACATACGTTCTTTGGCTGCTCCCTCTCCTATGCTGTACTGTACACCCCCGGCTATTGTGTGACTACCTATTTGTATTTCTTAATCCCTTCACCTCTTCACACATTCCCCCATACCTCCCTCCCATCTGGCAACCATCAAAACATTCTCCATATCCATGATTCTGTCTCTGTTCTTGTTTGCTTAGTTTGTTTTTTAGATTTAATTGTTGATAGATATATATTTGTTACCATTTTATTGTTCATAGTTTTGATCTTCTTTTTCTTAAATAAGTCAGTCCCTTTAACATTTCATATAATAATGGTTTGGTGATGATGAACTCCTTTAGTTTTTTCTTGTCTGGGAAGCTCTTTATCTGCCCTTTGATTCTAAATGATATCTTTGCTGGGTAGAACGATCTTGGCTGTAGGTCCCTGCTTTTCATACTTTTGAATATTTCTTGCCAGTCCCTTCTAGCCTGCAGAGTTTCTTTTGAGAAATCAGCTGACAGTCTTGTGGGAATTCCACCGTAGGTAATCCTTGCTGCTTTTAAGATTCTCTCTCTATCTTTAATCTTTGGCATTTTAATTATGATGTGTCATGGTATGGGCCTGTGTGTGTGCATCTTGTTCGAGACTCTCTGTGCTTCCCAGGAAGTTTTCCTTCATCAAATTAGGGAAGTTTTCTTTCATTATTTTGTCAAATTGCTTTCCAATTTCTTGGTCTTTCTCTTCTTCTTCTGGTACCCCAAGATGGGAATGTTGGAAAGCTCGAAGTTGTCCCAGAAGCTGCTTACATGATCCTTATTTTTTGGATTCTTCTTTCTTTTTGTTCTGATTGTTTGTTTTTTGCTCCCTTATGTTCCAAATCATTGATTTGATTTTCAGCTTCATCCATTCTACTGTAGTTTCCCTGTAAATTGTTCTTTATTTTAATTAGTGTATCCTTCATTTCTGACTGGATCTTTTTTATGCTGCTGAGGTCCTCACTAAGGTCCTTGAGCATCCTTATAACCAGTGTTTTGAACTCTGCATCTGATAGATTGCTTATCTCCATTTTGTTTATTTTTTTTCCTGGAGTTTTGATCTGTTCTTTCATTTGGGCCATGTTTCTTTGTCTCCTTGTCTTGGCAGCCTCTCTGTTTGTGGTTCTATGTATCAGGTAGAGATGCTATGACTCCCTGTCTTGGTACTATGGCCTAATGTAGTAGGCATCCTGTAGGGCCCAGTGGCACACCCTTCCCTATCACTCAAGTTGGGTACTCAAGGTGTGCCCTTCATGTTAGCTGAGTACACCTTCCTCTTATATTTGAGACTTGGTTGCTGTTGGCAGATCAGTGGGAGGGATTTACAGGCCAGTCAGCTGCAAGGACTGGCTATGACCACTGACCACCAACCTGCACCTTGTGGAGGATCAGCTGTGCAGGGGCAGGGTGGTGGTGCCCCAGTGTGGTCTGTAGCTGTCCACTGGGTGCACAGGCTCTCAGGTTTCCCAGGTGGTGCAGGCCAAGGTCAGCCCCCATCTGTGTTTTGCCTGGGGCCACCCTGCCTGAGCTATAAAGCAATGTGAGATGGCTGCTACTTGTGCTGGGCTTGAAGATTCCCAGGCTAAGCCAAGCTGTGAATCTAGGCTGGCTGCTGCTAGTACTGAGCCTGGGGCCTCTTAGCAAGAGGTATGGAGGCTGGGGGCACACTGAAATTGGCTAGTGCTTGTTTGATAGGATTTAGGAAGTCGTGAGCGTGAGCCAAGATCAGCCATTCATGTGGAAAAGTCTCTGTTAACTGCTTGGGTGGGCCTGTAAGTTAGGTGGAATGGAGTCTCAAGGATCTCCAGAGTGGGACAAACATGTTAGCCAGGTAGATGGAGTTTCAGATATGGCATCTGTGTGCTGGCTCTGTGGCTCTGTAGGTGAGGGTTCAGAAAGGGACAGTGGCCTTTCTGTCTGGGAGGAAGCTGTCTTCCAGTTCTCACGGTGATGCCAGACCCATCACTTCCTCCCCATATGCCATTGGTGCCTTCCAAGCTGCTTGCCTGCACTGGAGCTCAGAGGGAGTGAGTCTGATGAAGTCCGTATGTCGGTTCTTTAAGAGGAACTGCTTGGGATTCCAGTTTCATCCACCAGTTCAATCTCTGCTGGTTTTTGCAGCCAGAAGTTATGGGGACTTACCTTCCCATCACTGGAACTCTAGCCTGGGGAACCTGCTGTGGAACTGGGACTCCTCACTCTTGAGATATCCCTCCTGAATTTTTATCCACCACATGTGGGTGAGGGACCAGCCCATTCCACATCTCCACCCGCCTACCAGTCTGGATGGACGTGGTTTCTTTAATTCTGTAGTTGTCAGACTTCCATTCAACTTGATTTCTGACGGTTCTGAGTAATGGCTGTTCTCTAATTTAGGTGTACTTCTGATGTGGTTGTGCAAGGAGGTAAGCTGTGTTTACCTATGCCACCATCTTGACTGGAAGTCTATAGTTTTCTATTGTGTATATAAATCAAATTTTGTTCATTCTGTTGATAGACATTTGAGTTGTTTTCATTTACTGGTTTTTATGAAAAATGTTTCTCTGATCACTTATGTGCATGTCTCCTGTTGCACATGCATGACTTCTTCTGTGTCATGTGTTAGGAGTGGAACTGCTGTATCATAGGGTTAAATGTGTCTTATATTTTACTACATAATTTCCTCAAGTGGTTGCACACTATGCCAGGAGTGTATCAGAGTTCCCATATCATACATTGTCAACACATTTAATCTTGTCAGGATAAATATTTGCCAATCTGGTGGGTATGAAATGATCTTATTTTTTTATTTGCATTTCCCTTATTAATGAGATTGAAACTCCTTTTAAATGATTTTTTTACTATTTGGTTATATCCTCTTTTGTGAACACCTTCAAGTATTTAACCCTTGTCCCATTAATTTTTCTTTCTGCTTCTTATTTATAGGAGTTGTGTACATATTTGAAATAAAAGACTTGGTAACACAGTTAAAATATCTTCTGTTGTCTGAATTGTGTTTTTTTTTTCTTTTTATTTCACTCTTGGAAAAGTTGTCAAGAACCATCAAGGGTCTGAGATTTCTACCCTGTTTACAAGCTAAGATATTTTCTGGGTGTGTGAAAAAGACACCAGACTCCTATTCAGACCCAAGAGTGTTTATTACTCATGGCGATAGCACTTGGTTGCTGGTCCCTAAGCCCAGTTTGCACAGGGAGATGCGAAGAAGACTGAATGCTGCAGCGGATTGTTCAGGGAACCTCAGGCTTTTAAATAGGCAGTAAACAAATCTGACGTTGTCCTGGCGAGAACCATTATGTTTGTTGTGCTGGACAGGCACCAAACCTGCCAAAAGGGAAACACTGTTTCTGCCCTTCAGTGCTGTTTGCTACACAGACTCTTTGAAGAGATAGTTGGGAATAAAGGCAGCCATTGCCTCTGCTTACAAGACACACAGAAATGTATTGTAAGATGCCTGCAGACCCTTTTAATAAAGAGAGGCGCCTTTTAATAAGCAGAAGTTCTTCATTTTAGTATAGTTGAATTTACTGATATTTTGGCTTATGGTTATTTTCCATTATACAAAAGATATTCTCCAATATCCTCTTCCAAAAGCTTTATGGTATATTTAGATCTGTATAGTATATTAAATTCATAATTTATCTGGAATTGATTAGTATGTAGTATGCAGTAGAACCCCAGTTTTGTTTTTTCACACATGGATACCCAGTTGTGCTGGCCTCACGTGTTGAAGTTCCCCTTCCCCTTTCACACACATGTGTTTTAAGCAGAATCACTTTTGTATTGTCCACGTGCCTGTGCATCTCTTTAGGATCTTTGTTTCTGTTTTATCGTATTTGTCTTTCATGTTTGTACAGATACTGTACTGTCTTAATTCATGCAGCTTTCCGATACATTTTAGGATCTGGCATACCAAGTCTTTTCATATTGTTCTCTGTTTCGGCAGTTCTTGGCCCTTGGCCTCACGCAAATATTAACATCACTTGTCAGGTTTTGCTGAAAGACCAGTTGGGATTTGGGCTGAGATGACATTTATTTGTAGAACACTTGGAAGACAGACACTAACAATCCATAAAATGAGATATGCAATCAACTAGGCATGCCTCCACATTTTTAATGATGTTCTTTAATGTCTTTAAGTAAAAATTTTATATATTTTTTCTCAATAGAGGGTTTGAACATTTTTGTTAAATTTAATCCTGGGTACTTAATGTGTTTTTTGATGCTATAAGAACACAGTCTCTTATCTGAAACCCCTCAGGGCAGATGTATTTCAGAATTCAAAACTTGGATTTTAGCGAAGTTGTGCAGTGCGTGTGCCGTGTGTGTGCCTCCCGCAGTGTTTGGGGCACGCAAGTTGTAAATCACTTCATCTCAGGTCAGGACAGGTGTTGCCGCCCAGTGAGTTACAGGTAACATTTGTGCTCGTGTCATTTCCTGTTGGGGGACTGTGGGCCTTTATTAAAATTGACATCTTTAAAGAAATTCACATTTTAACTTTTGATCATATATAGGGTTTTGAATTTTGATTTTGGATTTCATAGTCTGCTGGACATTTTAAATTCTAGTACTTACCTTTGAAATTTTCCCCGTGCGTAATCGTGCTGTCTGAGAAGGACAGCAGACTTGTTTCTCCGGTTCTTACACAATGGCCCTCGTTCTGCATGCGAGTGTGGGGTTGTGCAAAAACAACCGTGCAAAATATAACTGTGCAAAGTGATCGTAAAGGAAACATTTGGATTTTTCTGTGACTTTAAAACAATTTTTGTCAGATTTTTACTGTTATTTATAAAGGTACAAGGAAATGAAAAATAGTAAAATTAGTGTTTAGTGTGTATACTTAATTTAAAACATTGGGAACTATGAGAATTAAATGTCTTATTTCTCTGTAAAATACTCAGTAAGAACAGTTCCAGCAGATGGGTGCCAGAGGCGGGCGTCGGGGATGGGTGAAGTGGGTGAAGGGAGTCGAGCCCACGCGTCTAAAGAAGGCCACGGGGATGCGGTGCACAGCGCAGCAGCTGTAGTTAATGAAGTGGCCAAGAGAGTAAATGTTAAAACTTATCGCCATAAGAAAAAATTCTGTAACTTTGGTGACACGTTAATTAGACTTACTGTGATTATTTCACAACACACACAAATACTAAATCAGTTATAAAAAAAGGTTTGAGCAATGCTTGTTTTTTCTTTAATGACATTTTTTATGAGCTATATTAGCTTCACACCAAATTTAGGGTGGAAGTAGAGTGATTTCCCATATACCACCTACTCCCCTCAGCTACAATCTCTCATGTTATCAACACCCCCGGCAGAGTGGCACCTTCCTTACAACTAGTGAGCCTATACCCACCCATCTAAACCACCTGAAGTCTGTGGTGTACATTAGAGTTCACTTTTGGTGTTGTATATACCCAGTGAGTTAGGACAAGTGTATAATTACGTACATCCATCATTATAATACACAGAGTAGTTTCACTGCACTAAAAATCCTCTGCGCTCTGCCTGCTCTGCACCCCCCACCCCAGCAACCACTGATCTTTTTGCTGTCTCCATGGTTTTGCCTTTTCCCAATGGCATGTAATTGAATTCATATAGTAGGTAGCCTTTTCACACTGGCTTTTTCACTTACTAATATGCATTGAAGGTTCCTCCATGTCTTTTCATGCCTTGATGGCTCATTTCTTTGTTGTACTGAATAACATTCTGTTGTCCGGATGTACCACAGTTTATCCATCCACCTACTTATGGACATCTTGGTTTTTTCCAATTTTGGGCAGTTATGGATATAGCTGA
Organism: Phyllostomus discolor; assembly: GCF_004126475.2. Lineage (NCBI taxonomy): Eukaryota > Metazoa > Chordata > Mammalia > Chiroptera > Phyllostomidae > Phyllostomus > Phyllostomus discolor. The sequence goes on from NC_040908.2 coordinate 121,328,013, forward strand.
TACAAACATCGTGGGCAAGTTTATGTGTGGACATGATTTCAGCTCCTTTGGGTAAAAACTAAGGAGTATGATTACTGGATCTTATGGGAAGGGCATGTTTAGTTTTATAAGAAATCCCAAACCGTCCTCCAAAGGAGCTGTACCATTTTGCATTCCCACAAGCAGTGTATGAGAGTTCATGTTGCTCCACATCTTCATCGGCATTTGGTGGTGTCAGTGTTCCACATTTTGGCTGTTCTAAAAGGTGAGTAATGGCATCTTGTTTTAATTTACATTTCCCTTGTGACATATGATGTGGATTGATGATAAGATGCTAAAGTGATAAGATCATCTTATCATCTGTTTCTTTGCATCTGTTTATCTTCTTTGGTGAAATGGTCTGTTAAGGTCTTTGGCTCATTTCTTAATTAGGTTGTCTGTTTTCTTATTGCTGAGTTTTATGAGTTTTAGATATATTGTGGCTACCAGATAACCAAAAGGTATTAGATAATAAAGGTATTGGATGTGCATTTGCAAATATTTTTTCCCAGTCTGTAGCTTGTCCTCTCATCTCTTGATATTGTCTTTCAAAGAGCAGAAGTTTTTAACTTTAATGAAGTCTAGCTTATAAATTTTTCCTTTCATGGTATATGTAAAGAATCATCACCATACTCAAGGTCATCTAGGTTTTCTCCTCAGTTATCTTGTAGGAGTTCTATAGTTTTGCATTTTACAGGTAGGTCTTTGATCCGTTTTGAGTTAATTTTTGTGAAAGGTGTAAGGTTTGTATCTTAATACACTTTTTTATTTTGCTTGTGGATGTCCAGTTGTTCTAGCACCATTGGCTGAAGAGTTGGGGTTTTTTTTTTGTTCCATTTCCTGCTCTTTCATCAAAGATCAATTAACTATATTTATGTGGCTGTATTTCTGGATTCTTTCTTCTGCTCCACTGATGTATTTATTCCTTTACCAGTACCTCACTGTCTTAATTAATGTAGCTTTATATAAAGTCTTGAAGTCGAGTAGTGTCAGCCCTCCGACTCTGTTCTTCTCCTTCAATATCATGTTGGCTGTTTCAGGTCTTTTGCCTCTCCATCCAAATAAACTTTAGCATCAGTCTGTCATCATTCACAGAATAAATTGCTGGAATTTTAATTGAGTTTGCATTGAATCTATAGATCAATTTGGGGAGAACTGACATCTTGACAATATTGATAATGGCTCCTTTTGCCCTCCCCCTGGTAGAGCAGGTGGCATTTTTTTTCTTCTGATGTTATTATGGGAACCTAGATGAGCTCCTGAAAGTAATTCTCACAATATTGAGGGGTTCACCCTGTGACTGTGCCCCCCTGGACTGTTTAACTCAGAATTGTTCATGTACAGCCTCCAGCAATTTGTCAAATTCTTGTCTCCCTCACCTAGCACTGGTTTCCAAGGAGGTTTCTGCCCTGGAGTCTGCACGGGTTAAGCTGTGACTCCCTGTGTTCACCTGCCCTGTCTCTAGTCCTGGGACAGTGGTTTGCCCTGTGTCTTCCCCTCTTACACCTCTGAGAAGAGTTGGTGGTTTTTCAGTCCCTTCAGCTTTTTGCTTGTTGTTAGGATGGTGTGGTGACTTAACAGACTCCGTACATGGGGAACCAGAAACTGGAAGCCCCACCTGGGGATTGGTGATTGTCTTTTTATCATCATGTGACTTGGTGAATTGTTTTTCTCTTTTCTATACTTGGGTTAGCTTCCAGCTTTATCCTTTGCCCTTTCTATGCCATGAAATATCTCTGTGAGTTTCTGTAATGTGAGTTTCTCTCTTTCTTTTTCTCTATTCTTTTCTTTTCCTCTCTTCCTCTCTCTTGCCATCCACTTAACCACATTCACTTTCTGCATTTATGCCAGTATGTTCACCTTCGCCTTCTGACCGCACGCCCAGAGTCCCCCAAATGGCAGCACTATCAGCATTCCCACAGACAGCTGTTTCTTCTGTAGCTGCATTTACAGCTGGTTAGAATTTTACTCCAGCATTATCACTTTTTGTTTCTTTGCTGCACTCTCATCTCTGTTGGCTAATTCTCTCTTTTGGTTCTTCATTTTTGAAAAGTATCATGGGGGTTTATCACTGTAAGACGAAGAAGCAACATAGCTACTTCTTCACTGCCTGTGTGAACCGAATAACATGCACAGTGATTAATCACTCACAGACTTTGAGGGAAGTGAAGTGAGTGGTCACTGAACGTGATGTACAGCTGTCGTTTGAAGTGATTTGTAGACCAAAGAGCTAGCAGTTAAGTCTGTACTTATACAGTTACTCATATTTAAGATATGAATAACTAAAATTCAAATGGTATTGTTGGGGGAATGATAATTTAAACTGTAAGGAACTGAAATTTATTCATATGGGACCATGCACAGTGAGGACTGCCTGTATGTCTTCATTTCTTTCTCTAGCCTTATCTCACTTCACTGCCAGGTGCCTCCAGCACCGCGGTGAATGCAACATTCTTGTCCTGTTCCCTGTCTCAGAGGAAGATCTTTTCATCTAATCATTCTGTGATGATTGCTGTAGAGTTGTTTTTTTTTAATCTATCAGCTTATGGTATTCCCTTCTATTCTTTGTTTGCTAAGAATTTTGATCATGAATGGACGCTGAACTTTATCCATTGTTTTATCTATTGAGACAGTTACACGATTTTTAACTTTTGTGGCAAATAATGTTCGTTTTTTTTTCTAGTGGTAAAGCCAAGTTTGCATTCTTGGGATAAAACACTCAGTCTTGATGTTCTATCATTTTTACACATTGTTAGATTCCATTTGTTCATGAATGAAATTGGACTGTAATTTTCCTTCTAATATTTTTTCTTCTTGAATTTTGAAATGAAGGCTTTATAAGATGATTTGAGGTTATTCCCCTCTTTCTCTTTCTTAAAGAATTTCTGTAAGTTGTAATTGTTTCTTTTATTCATTGTTCAGAAGTTCTTACTGGTGAAGCCATATGTAGCCTAGAGTTTTCTGTGTGAAGATTTAAAATTATTTGTTTTCTTTAATGGCAATATGACTGATGAATCTATTTTTTCTCACATAAATTTTGGTAAAGTAACATTTTTTCCCTAGAATTTGTTTGTTGGTCAAATTTATTGGCAAATTGCTCATAATAATTTGGTATTTTTCTTTAATCATGTGCAGCTCTCTATGCCCTTTCTATGCTATGAAATATCTCTGAGAGTTTCTGTAATGTGAGTTTCTCTCTTTCTTTTTCTCTATTCTTTTCTTTTTTTCCTCTCTTCCTTTTTTTAGGAATAAAAATAATTACTTTTTATTCCTAATGTTGATTTTTTTTTTATGCCTCAGGTTTCTTTGAGTAGCCTCACCAGAAGGTTGCCTGTGTTAATAGTTTCTTCAGGAAATTAACTTCTGGTTTTGTTTATATTCTCCCTTATATGTTTTCTATTGATTCATTTATGACTTTATCTTTTATTTCCTTTTTGTTTTCTTTGGAATTAGTTATTCATATTTTTAACTTCTTGGAGAAGGGATGAATGCTTGATTTGTTGATCTTCAGACTTTCCTCTTTTTGAATATAAATATTTAAGGTTGTGTTTCCCTCTAAATTGAGAGCATTCCATATGTCTTATTATGCAATGTTTACTTGTTTAGTTGGAGAACTTTTCTGACCTCCATTGTGATTTCTCCTTGGACCACTGAGTTAATGTCTTTATTTTTTTCATTTAATTTTTGGTTACAGTTTACATACGATATTATATTAGCTTCAGGTGTACACACAGTGATGAGACATTTGTATACCTTACGAAGTGACCACACCGGTAGGTCTAGTGCCCATCTGACACCATACATCACCTTCATTCTGAGGCTCAATCTGGAATATCTGTAAATGGAAAAGAGGGCATGGCAAATCAGGTCCTCATTCTTAAAGCTCCTGCTTAGAAGAAGTATATATAGTACAGCAATTCTACTCTCCTCTCATCAGCCAAAGTAAGTCACGTGGCCGGCCTGGTATCCTGGGGGCGGGAAAGTATAATACTTCCTCAGAGAGGGGTGGGGGGATGAACCCCCCATCTACTGTATTTTTTTACCGACAGCCTTACTGAGATGTAATTCACATACCATAAAACTCACCATTTTAAAGGGTACAATTCATGGTGTTTCGTATATTCAGAGTTGTGCAATCATCACCAAAATCAATTTTTAAAAGCATTTTTGTCACCCCCAGAGGAAACTCTGCGCTCGTTAGCGGTCACTCCCTGTTTCCCCACCAGCGCCCCCAGCGCTGGGCAGTCACCAGTTTACTTCCTGTGCCTGTGGATTTGCCTGTCCGGACGCCTCCTACAAGTGGAATCGTACAACGTGTGGTCTTTTGTGACCGGCTCTTTTACCCGGCACACTGTTTTCCGGGTTCTTCCATGCTGTGGCATGCGCTTCATTTTTTTTTTTATTGCTTAATAACATCCCATTGCCTGGATATTGCTGTGGACGTGCCCCATTTTATTTATGCATTCATCATGGGTTGCTTTTACTTCTGGGCTGTCACGAAGAGTGCTGCTATAGACATTCATGTACAGGTTTTTAAGTGAACACATATTTTCATTTCTGTTGAGCATACAATTGGGAGTAGAATTGCTTAGTCCATTCAGTAACTTTATTTAACGTTTTCAGAAACTGCGAAACTGTTTTCCAAAGTGGCTGCACCATTTTATATTTTTACCAGCTGTGGGTGGGGGTTCCAGTTTCTCCATAGTCTCACTAACACTTGGTATTATCCCTGCCCTCCCCTCCCCTCCCCTCCCCTCCCCTTCTCCCGTCCTGGTGGGGTGGTAGGGAATGTTTTAAACAGTAAAGTATAATGTACCACATTCAACTTGGGTATACCTACTCTATACCTGCATCTGGACGTACAGAAAACACTTTTAAAGAATCAGGTATCTGTCTCGCTTGAGCGTAGAGAGTGCAACTTACTCACTTGTTTGAATTTAGGGCCAAGGAATAAGTGAATGAATGAACATATTAATGTAAGGATTTGATAAATGCTATAGGAAACATAAACAAAACACTTTGTAAGGCTTTACCACAAGGAATAATAATTTCAGAACTGGAGCTAAGTCATTTTTGGGAGAGTTTTGAATATGAATTTGTATCATGAACAGTGAAGTTTATGTTAGCTTAATCTCACATCTGTAATGCTATTGAGGTGAAAGAAGTTATCTACTTATGGTTGGTTTAACCATAACAGTACATGTATTCTTAATTAGACATTTAAAAATTGGTAATGTCTTATTTTTAAAATATGTATTTGACTTTTAAAATATGTATTTGACTTCTATGAAGAATATTGTAATCTCTGTTTTTAAGCTTTTGAGAAAAATCCCCCTTTAAATAGCATGACATGGTTTCTGGAAACTGTTGAGTGACGTATAGGTAGGTGAAGCAATAGCATCTTAGCCTCTTGATAAATAAAGCAGGTAGTGTCCCTTCATCTTACAGAGGATGGGTTTAAGGGGTGAATATGTAAAAAGAGGTAAGAAAAAGGAAAAAATACTGTTTTTGAATCCTGTAGAATAAAAAATCCAACAGCAATAATATTTGAAGTAACTTTAATTCCAGAGAGAATTGAAAATCTGGTGTTGGAGCAGGTAACTTAAAAACTGCTAGTTAGAAACTAAGGAATCTAATGACTTTTTAAAATCAAAAACAAAATCCCCAAAACTGTGCTGAGATAGCATTAATTAGTAAATGCTAGGTGACAGCATTTCCTCGTCAGTGCTGCACTTCAGATCTGGTGGGTTTCCACCTTCAGCCTGTACCTTTGTGCCCCTGGATGAGAATGAAAAATGCTTTACATATATACAGAGTAAGAATGGTTCTGACCCCAGCTTTCCCAGAGAATATTTGTTTCATAATTACAAGATGCAGTGGTCAAAGTTAATGCACTACTGTACATATCTTGTTAGCAAGGGAAGACATGAGCAGCAGAGGACACTTGGTATTGTTAAGGAGGCAGAGCTGCCTCGCAAGGAGCTCGGGGGGGAAGAGTGTGTAATAAGCTGTGCACGGCGTTTGAGAAGTGCACCTCAGACACGAGTGCACACACACTCACAGACCAACACACCCTCCACCCCAGCCCAGGGCGTATCCTTCTCTCACTCAGTGATATGTGTGAGGGTTCCTCCAGGTCTTTTAATGATGTGTGTTGGTGTGTGTGTTTGTTTGTGTATCTCACACATATTATAGTTGTGTCCTTAATGAAAACACTCTGCTTCCAGGAAAAAAAAAAACCTGCTTGCTTTTCCACATGACTGCGGAACAATTACAGCTTCTAGGAGTCCTTCTCCTGTTCCTGGGAAAATAGCTGGGTTGGCTGGTATTTGCATAATCGTCTTTAGGGCTATTGTGGGTGGGTTTGGGCTGCGGACACAGGGCCACAGACTGGCCACCTGTCCATTACAAATGGACTCGGCCTTTGTGCAGCATTATTATCTGTTTCTCCACAGTGTTGTTTCTGAGTCACGAATGATTTGATTAAATATTATAAAACTGTTATTTAGGAAATGTTTGTGTTGAACTTAAATCTTGCATCTTGGGGAGAGAGAAATTTCCTGCATATTCCACTGGCACAACAACATATTTCCACACCCCTTCTGGCATAGTCTTGTATCTGCTTTTGTGAAATTGTCCTCATGAATATTAATTAGGAATGTGAGAATTTAAAAAGAAACTTCAAAATGATTTGTAGTCATCCTTCTATAAATTATAAATTAACTGTCTGTTTTCTAGGAGTCCATTACACTTATGTGGAATAATTAATGAAATATTTAAAGTCAGCAAAGGAAGAAGAAATATCTGTGGTCTTGAAATAAATACTAACCAGTCCTACTTCATTCGTTATCCTTGATAATTAATCTCTTTACTCATTTAGGAAGTTTGTGTCCTAATAATATGTGCATTGCTATGTTAAGTAATTTTGTCAATCATTTACATTCAGCATATAATAGGAAATTTCTCAGTTTTTCAAAAACTTACATGTGACAGTGTTGATGTTTCTTGTACATAATGACCAACTGAATTGAATTTTCATGTGAGAATTAACTGATTCTACAGTGAGAACTAACTGTAATTGATAGGCCTCATACTCATGTAAGAAAAATCTCGATATCAAATAAGTGGTCGATGAATTAGTAAACATTGCTTTAAATCACTTGCCAGTTATTTGGGGGCAGCGTTTACATGGTCACAGCCATGACCACTTCTCTTAGTTCCCATTGGCCACGTGTGAATGAGTGAGGGACCAAGGGAGTGCTGCTAGGAGACAGTTGGAGTACCTGTAGTATACACATCGGGTACTTTGTGTATGTCATTTCCTTTGATTATTGTAACTATCGTTTGAGATAGATGGTGTTATACTTACTAAATCTGCTTTAACTTGAGCAGTTGTAGGTGTGTAGTAACTTGGAGCAGAAAGCACAGAGCTCCACCTGTCCTCAGGCCCCACGCATGCGCGGCCTCCCCCACTGCCGGCGGCTGCACCAGAGGGTCGTTAGGTTTGTCACGGCCATGGAAGCTACATCAACCCTGTTGCCACTCGAGGTCCACATTAGGGTCGCCTCCTGGTGCTGCACATTTTGTGGTTTTTGGCAAATGATAATGATATGTGTCTAGCATTATCGTATCCCACAGAATAGTTTCTCTGTGTTAAAAATTTTCTGTGCCCCCCTCTTTGTTTCTTGATCCTTACCTAACCCCTGGGAACCACTGATCTTTTTCTGTCTCCATATTTTTGCCTTCTCCAGAATGTCATATAGTTGGAATCACACATTATGTACCTTTCAGATCAGCTTTTTTCACACAGTAAAAGGCATTTAAAGTTCCTCTGTGTCTTTTCATGACTTGATAGCTCACTTCTTTTTAGTGCTGAATAATATTCCATTGTCTGGTTATGTGACAATTTACCTGTTCACATACTGAATTATTATCCTTATTTTACAGATGATGAGACAGAGGTGAGGTCAAGTGACCTACTATTCACAAGTATAGTCCACGTCAGGGCTGAGACTGAAGCCCATGACGCAGCCCGTGGCCCCAGGATTGGGGGGCCCGCGCTGCCGGAGTGCGCGAGGGCGGTGTGTCCGCGCGGAGGGCTGCCTGACGGCGCCCTGTCTGCTTGCCTTTGTGTTGCGCCACACAGCGGTTTCCATCCGACTAACGTGATCTACAGATGACATTCTCTAATGAAAAGTAAACTGTTTTGAAATAACTAAGGCTCAGGCACTTGAAATTGTTATTTGCTTCTTGATTTGATACCTTCCTGTTTCTGCTTTAAAGAAGGAACTGCTTTTACAGCTGTCTTGAGGTCAAGTGGGCAGTTCAGCCACGCCGGCCAATCTAACACTTTTCTTATTGTTGAAAAACAACAGCAACTGACTTGTTCCCTGCCAACTAAAACCTTCTTGTCAGAGAGGTATACATTTCATACAAACAGTTTTCAATTAACCTAGGTCTTGAAACATAACTTTAACAAAATATTGAAACAAATTACAAATTTTAAAATGTTTAGTGACTTTTTAATGTTCTTAATAAGCCAAAATTACATAGATTTTGCTCTAAAAGTTGATAAACCATAATTTATATTTTTCAATTGATGTTTCAATATTATAAAATAAACTCCCCCAATTCAGTTTTTATCAACAAATAACAATAATCTTTATTAGAAGATGACTGTAACACACAGTGGAAAAATGTTGCTTTTCTTACTAATAGCTTCCAGTAATTTGGAGAGAAAATTTCACAAAATGTGGGGGAAAGGAAAAACATTCATAGAAGTATAGCCATCATTTCTCGGTTAAACAATCTAAATCTCCAAAGTGGAAACTGAAGTAAAAGCTGTTAAAATAGTAGAGGTAGGCCGAGTCAGTCCTTTTAGTTAGTAGGGTTTTCTCTTAAAACTTGAATTTAAATGAAAGCTTGCTTATAAACTTCTGTGGGAATAAACGGAGGGACTCTGTAGGAGAAAACAAGACTGGAGGGGTGGAAACCATCCACGTAAACTTGAAAAGGATGGAATAGCTGACGTTTAACGTCTGACATGGGGTGGAGTTGGCCTCGTGCCACCTGAAGGGAATGTGCCTCTTTGCCCACAGACTTCCGAGTCACACACTCATACTGGCACCAGCGTCACATAAACTGGACACTTGACACTTCCTCTCTGTGTAAGTCCAACAAGATTTATGCACATACTTGCTCTCATGAAATTGTCATAATATTCAGGGGAGGAGTAAGCAGAGTTCAGGCCAATGCTTTTATGTCTCTTATGTGTATGAAAGCCAAGACTGTGTGTTTCCTGTAAGTGTAGTGAGTTAACTTAAGATAATACACCACAGTTCCAAGGAAATATCTTGTTAAATGTGTTGCAATGATTCTGTTATCATTACTGTGGTAGTAATGGTGCTTTTATTCTGAAATGTGTAAAAGAATGATATTGGAGAGTCTTTCTTAAAGAGAACAACTTCGTGTAAAACTGCTTTGAGAGTAGGTATCTCCTGGGCGCTAACAAAAACAATTCGCTGTATGAATAAGCATCAGCTTCAAAGAACAAGCTGGATGTGTACGAGTTAAAATTTACCCGGCCACCCCATCTCCACATCCCCCTGCTATTTTTTACATCATCAGTTTTTCACCCAAGTTAGGCCAAGCCCTTTTTCCTTTCTCAGTCGGTCAAATTCCTGTTTATTCTCTCAGTTCTAGTTCTAATATACTCAAATTCACATAGATTTTCCTGACATATCACTTTAGGAGAGATAGTGGCTTTTCCTCTTTTCTTATACTTCTGCTACACCTAGTATTATTTATATTATAGTCCAACAACTTTTTCTGTAATTGAATAGCCTCCCCCTCCCTGTGGGATATACCATCATCCATCCATTTGTATAAGGTCAAAATTCAAAGGGTCATTTTTGTTGTCTCCATGCTTCTTACCTTTTCCATAGCTAGATAGACCATTACCAATCAGGTCCATTTTCTCTGTGACATATACTTGTACGTGGTCTGGTTCTACCTTAGGGCCTCCACCACAGTTGAAGATGTTATTATTTCTATCTGAATACTGCTCTTCTTTGGATGAGTCTCTTCTACAAGAGACCTGAAGAATCTGTTGTAGATAGCATATAGTTGGATAATGTTTTTTATATCTATTCTGCCCATCTGTCTTTTGAATGGATAGTTTAATCTATTTAGTTTACATTTAAAGTAATTATTGATAAGGAGGTATTTCTGTCATGTTGAATTAGTGTCTTTTTTGTGTTGAGTTTTTTTGCAATGCAATGTTTTAATTTTCTTATTTTTTTGTGTGTGTCGTATAGCTTTTTTCTTTGTGGTTACATTTAACATTCTAAAGTTGTGACACTCTAATTTGAATTTATACCAGCTTAACTTCCGAAGCATACAAAAACTCTACTTCTTTATAGTTTCCCCACCTTGTTATTTATTGATGTCAAAAATTACATCTTTGTACATTGTATGTGCAAAAACAAACAAAAAATTCATTCTTAGTGCATTAGTCAATGAACCAAATATGGATTTACATACTAAAGTTAACAGTAATGCTAGCTTTTAGACTAACACTTTTTAAAAAGTGTTACTCTCTTAAATCACATAGAAAACAAGAAGTGGAGATACAGACCACTTTTACAATAATACTGGCTTCTGTAATTGCCCCCATATTTGCCTTTATTCCTTGATACAACTTCAGGTTATGTCTAATGTCCTCCCCCTTCACTCTGCATTTCTCATAAAACAGGCCTAGTGGTTACAAACTCCCTCAGATTTTGTTTATCTGAAAATGCCTTAATTTCCCCCTCACTTGTGAAGGACACTTTTGCTAGATATAGTATTCTTAATTGATCATTTCTTTCTTTTAGCGCTTTGAATATTTGGATCCACTGTCTTCTGCCCTCCCAAATTTCTGTTGCGAAATCTGCTGATAATCTTACTGGTGAGCTCTTGTATGTGGCAGTTTGCTTCCCTGTTGCTGCCTTCAAGATTTTCTCTTGGTCTTTAGCTTTTGACAGTTTGATTACAATGTGTCTCACTGTGGGTCTCTGAGTTCATCCTACTTGGAATTCATTGAGCTTCTTGGCTGTTTATATTCTAGACAAGAAGACATTTGTCAAATTTGATCACTATTTCTTCCTATAATCCTCTGTCACTTTCTCTCCTCCTTCTAGTGCTCCTGTGGTGCGTCTGTTGGTCCATTTGATGCTGTTCCCAGGGTTCCTTAGACTCTGTTTACTTTTCTTCAGTGGAGAATGGGGTGCAACAATGGCTGCCCACCTCTCTGCCTCCACCTCCTTGATCAGAAGCAGCAACAGAGTGCAGATTGGTGGTCAGAGCGCAGATCGCTGGTATTTGGAGGACAAGCCCCTTACTGCTCACCCTGAGTGCAGTCTGCTCCAGGAACAAGTGCTGCCTGCCACTGGGCTGGGAGCAGGGGGTTGATTACTATTGAGCTAAGTAAAGAAATAGGCCAAAAGGGACTTCAGAGGTCCAAAACAATTATGAGACAGATTCTGCCTTGGAGTCAGTTGTCTGAGTTAGGAGATAGATTCCTGGTGCTCCCTGTTTCGCCATCTTCCCAGGATCTTCTCATGCAGTGGTCTTCTGATTGGGGATATAACTCAGGAGCAGGCAGGTGGAAGAGATACACAGGACAATGAAAAATATTTCAGAACTTTCCTTAAGCATAGAGGTGGCATTCTCTATTGCTATTAAAGTAACTTAGTAGTAGTAAAGACAATCGTTGTGTAATTTACATCAGCTTGAGAAGTGTCCAACTTATGTTAATTTTTAAATGTCATTTGCATAATGTTGAGAATTTCATGACAAAGTTATAGTATAGAGGTAACATTTCCTATAATTTGGTACAGCCGTCTGTATGTTGGGGGGAAGAAATGGGTGCAGAATAACCTGTGCAAGAGCCACGGAGCACACTCCTGCTCAGCCTGCTGGTGTAAATAGTCAAAAGGTTAAGCCATCAGTCCAGTTGCCAGTGTCTGCTGAACAGTGGCTTTCTTTGTGTTGCTTCACTTGCTAGAGCAATATTGAGAGATAAAACAAAGCAGGTCTTACAGAAGACACTGATGGCTTTTTAAGAGTTGGAATGGGATGTTATTGGATGTTCTAAAGAGTGTATTGATGGTACCTTTTTATGGAAACCACTGTGCCAGAGTAAACTGCATTTGGAAAATCAAGTCAACATTATACGTGAGTGATGCTCAGGTAAACATAAATACATTCATAAGTCTAGTGTGCCAGTTTTAGAGAGCATTGTTGTGGGCTGGGGGAGTGATTTTAAAAACAAAAATGCTTTTTGAAATAGGCATATGTTTATTTTCCTTAGCCACTTAATTCAGGTAGGTTTTATATCTACATAAATAAGTCTTTCATTTATAAGATGTAGCTTTAAGCATAAGATAAAAGGGAAACCAATTAAGTATAGAATACTTTTGGAGGCATGAAATGCTATTTAGGACTTTTCCTGTAATGGCCACAGAGCATTTCTTGAGCGTCCATGCAGATGAGACCTTGAACAGCTGCATGGAGCACACAGAAGCTGCGACTCCTGCCTCTGTGAACTAACTTGAATAAAGTCTTTCATCTAAAGGTCTCACTGTTTGTCTATTTCATGAATCCCTCATCTCATCTCTAAAGGGCTCATTCAGTTTAATACAGTTCAACTTTGTGGTGCAGAGCTCTAGAAATTGCTGTTGTGACTTATAATGCACAAAAAAGATAAAGTAATTTAAGAATTTTTTAAAGATTTAGATAAAATCCACACTAAAATGGTGGGTGTTTTTTTTTTTGCAAAGATTTAGAATAACTCAATTCTCAATTGAAATATAACTAGTTATGTGATCTTAAGTAAATTCGGTATCCTCTTAGTGTCTGATTTTTCTGTGGTTATAGCAAAGCCTCACAGAGTTTAGAGGAGTAAATGCTTTGAAATGCCTGTTAAGCTCATTTGTTTTATATAATTCAGTCCTGCTCGTGATCTGAGGGTCATATCATAGCTCATGTTCTGTAAGAAGTGTTCTTCAACAACTTTAGCAGTGATTAAACTGAAAAAAGTCACATATCATTTAGATGTAATGTTTTTTTGTATAATAAGGAGAATCCATTTCTTTTTTTAATATTTTATTTATTTATTTATTTTTAGAGAAGGGAAGGGAGGGAGAAAGAGAGGGAGAGAAACATCTAGGACTTGCCTCTGGTGCACCCCCATCTGAGGACCTGGCCGCAACCCAGGCGCGGGCCCGGATAGAGTCGGACTGGCGACATCCATTGTGCCTCACCCACCAGAGCTCATTTAGATGTAACTTAAGTAAATATCAGATGATCTTTACCACATCTCTGTGCTTATATCACATTTTGTCATTTATTCGACAGTAACCTGTGTGTTGCCTCCCACTTTATGCTGCATACTCTTATTCCTGTCCACATACCATGAGCTCTTTGAATTCAGGGAATGAGACTCATTTGAACCTTCGCAAAAAATTAATGTGTAGTGCTAACCTTGGAATAAACTTCTGTTATTTTTTTTCATTGCTTTACAGTATACACACATGTTTTCTTTCAATAGTGAAGAATGTCAAATTTGACTATAATTTTCCAAGGAAATTATTTCTTTTTTTTAAGACTTTATTTATTTATTTTTAGAGAGAGGGGAAGGGAGGGAGAAGGAGAGGGAGAGAAACATCAGTGTGCGGTTGCCTCTCAAGCACCCCCAAAGGGGACCTGGCCTGCAACCCAGGCATGTGCCCTGACTGAGAATTGAACCAGCGACCCTTTGGTTCGCAGGCCAGTGCTCAATCCAGTGAGCCATGACAGCCAGGGCCAAGGAAATTATTTCTTATATTAAAACTACCTGGTCATGATCTTAGAAATCTGGACTCGTTCCCCTGGCATCCCCTGCCTTTGAGCGTATGAAAATTAAGATCTGAGGAAATTCTGACTCAAACATTTCTAACTGAGAATGGTAAAAACACAAAGGAGAATGGGTATTATACATTAGAAATAAAATAATGTAGGTAACATTTATTCATGCAATAAGTGAATGTTATTGGCATCAACTAAATGTTAGGCTCTTTGCTGCTATAGCCTGGAGACATAGTGATTAAAACAAAAAAAGACAAGATTTCCACCTGATGGAGTTTATAGTTAGTAAACAGACAAAATAATATTTAGCGCTGGCTGGTGTGACTCAGTGGATTGAGCACTGGCCAATGAACCAAGGGACGCTGGTTCGATTCCCAGTCAGGGCACATGCCTGGGTTGTGGGCCAGGTCCCCAGTAGAGGGTGTACTAGAGGCAACCACACACTGATGTTTCCCTCTTTCTCCCTGCCTTCCCCTCTCTCTAAGAATAAATAAATAAAAATCTTTAAAAGTAATAATATTTAAACCAGACAGTAATAGTGTAATAAGGATTATGAACAATCCTTAGGGCGGTATGAGAGAGCATAACTGGCTAGAAGGCGGGGTACTTTGTATACAGTGATTAGAAAAGGCCTCGTAACAGGGTAGAGAAAGACACAAAGTAACACCCAAAGGATAAGGAAGTGTCTACATTGTGGTCTCTAAGTTTGGTTTGTCTCTGAAAGGACTCCAAATTCCTTGGAAAACTAGCTTACTAAAGATCTGGAATAGGAGCTGCAAAAGAAAACAAGAAACTATCAAAACCTGTTGTGGTCACAGGATATGGGAGCCAACTTGGAGGGACGCCCACTGACCACAGGTGTTAACAATTAACACATGAAAAGAATAGTGAGGGCAATAAATTGAAACATACCTTTTATTCAAAATATATGAGTGCATAATGCAACTCTAAAAAGTAATTTTGCACCCTAGGGCCAAAATGGGGCAATGAAATATTTATCTTGCCTTTCCTCTGAGATAACCAAATTGTTCAAAAAGAGATCATTTTTAAAAAGAATTTTAGCTAATGAATGAAGAAAGAATGATAAACTCTTGTACTTCAATGAAATGAAATACCTAGGTAATGAAATTTCTCACATTTTCATATAAACTTTTGAATATTTTGTGTTAGAAAATTTTAAAATAAGTTTAAAGGAAGAGAAGTGAGAATTCAGTGGGAAGGAATGGGGGTGGTGGAAAAATGTTTCCCGCAAATAGGAACAGTGTAAACAAAGTGTAGATGTGAAAAAATAC